>NC_135497.1:436195950-436495950 GCF_052857255.1 Amblyomma americanum
TGGTCTTTATGAGGATGATTTCTTTCTCTTTTTTGAAAACTAAACGTTTTGACAAATTTTTTCGAGCATGGACACACCCTGGAGTACGCAGAGTGGTCTCCTTCGCAATTTGCGCAGCGCAGTGCTGCGGCACATTGCTCTGAATGGCAGTCTTTGGAGGCTCATTACACGCAGGTCTTGCGGCCGCGGCAATTCAGTGCGCCGTGCACGAATCTCTAACAATTGAAGCATCTGCGTGAGTTCGGAATGTAGTACCTGACGTTTACTTTAAGGCATCCGACTTCGATCGTTTCGGGTAATGTGCTTGTGCTTAATTTGAGAACCAGGTGTTTAGTATCTATTTCTTTGTTGTCCTTGCGGATTTTAATCCGATATAAATCAGTGACATTTTGCTCGCGAAGACCTTCTGGTATTTTTTTTCTGTTAGCTGAATGAAATCGTTTTCCGAGATGACACCACCCTGTCGGAAAAACCAGCATGATGTATGCTGGCATTCATAATGGACATGGTCGCGAAAGTACCGGGCATGCCGGGAAGAAAGACTTCCATACTGGAACGTGCTGGCAATGCCAGACATTTGTTGGGAAGCTAACTGGGCATGTCGGACACGATGGTGATCATGTGAACGCATTTGATGCTGGGACAAGAAAATGTTGGGAGGTTAGGTGGGCACAGAACAAACGATACTGGGCATGCGGGCACCCATAGCGGTGGTGTGTCGTGTTAAATTCCGACTGGCAGGTAAGCCGGCACACACCGAGCCAGGGCAGCTAGCGATCGTGTAATTGGCAACGCCATCAAATCTGAACCTGCTGCGCTCGAGCTGGATATCTGCATAGCACGCGCGAGTTGACTGCATTCGAGGAATTGCGGTCTTTATACTACCACTTCGACGCTGACTTCTACACCCTCTCTACTTGCGGCTTACGAAAACATAATTTCGAACGACGGCTCGTCTTTATAACGTAGGGACTGCAGCTAAGAAACTGTGTAATGCACTAAACATCCAAATAGATGGAACGCAGACCCCTCCCCCCCCCCCAGAAAAAAGAGAGAGAAGACGGAGACAGCCGCAGGGCAAACGAAATAGTAGACAGAACTCGTACCGCGTGAATGCGCGTTTCTTATCTATCAAGACACTGTTTCCTCAAGCATTAATTCTAAACCGCCATCCGAGTATAAAAATATCGCTGCATCGTTAGCTTTTCCTCGCGATATTAGTTGCTGCTGGCAATTTCGCGCCCTCCAAAGCGGTAGAATACCTGCAAAACTTTGCGTGTAAAATTTTCCTGTGCCCGTCGTGAAGAAATACCAGTCGTTTCGCAAAACACCGAAACTGAAACTCAGCATCGCGTTTTTGCCCGGCAGGGGGCCAGGCCAGCCAGAGGCCTTCGTCACCTCCGTCACGATATCGTCGACGTTGTTTTCAAGTCTATTATGGCGTGCGCCGCTATTTGCGCGGGTGTAACGAGGACGGGTTTTCAGTGTTTTGTGCAGTACCATCCTGCATTGTAGTGTGGCTCGTGCACGTATGTAACCACAGAAGAGTGTAGGTTCGCGTACCGCTGTAAGCGCGCCGCACGTGGCAAACAGGGTCAGTGGCAGCCGACGAAGCTTCCTCCCGTCAGTGCCCCGTTTGTTCTAGGTCGTCGCAAAGAAGTCGGTGCAGTCTCAGTTTTGAAATCGCAGTGCATGGACGTTGTTAATGTGATTCTTATGTGTTAGAATGTGCTTATTGTGTAGCAGGTCTTGTGCCGATGTCTGCGCCAATGGTTCGGTGCCGTTGACTTCGTCACGAACGGAGTTTTCAAGGCAAGAATATTCTCTATAGACTCGGATGCAGCTTTCTGTGAAGTTGCCTCTGAAGGAGTGACTATGCAGCGGAAGCTACGAGCTCTCACCGCCGGCTCACAGGCTTGCGTCGTTGGTTCGTGAGCGCGTGCGTGCAGCGCGCTTGTGAGAGCCGGCGTTTCGCGCTCGTATTTTCTGCTTCGCAGCCACAGAAAGCTGTCGCCGATTATAATGTATGCTGCATGCCTGTTGCGAATCCGTTGAACGGAAACTTTAGTGCGCCTATTTAGCACAATGTAAAATTTCTCAGTTAGTGCAAAAGTAAGCGGCAACGAGAGTACTTGCAGGCCAGCTTTCAAATGCTGCGATTGTGCAACTCGGAGAGTTATTCGCTTGCAATCCTTATCATTAGCTGAAAAGATGCATTATAATTCGTAGCATGTCCATTCAGTTCTCCTGCGTGGTTCTTTTCACAAAAGGAATGCCATAATATACAGGAATGGGCTTCTCTTTACAGGCTTTTAGTATGTGGAGAAGCTTCAGCGCAAGTCTGTCTACCATTTCCTAATCACTGTTAAAAATTGAACACCCATTTGTCAAGCTTTTTGTGTTTCTGTGTCTTTTTCCTCCTGTAAATTTTCATCATGATTGGAATATAAAGGGCGTCACGTCTGTTGCGTGTTACAATGCGTAATTAATGCCTGCTGAATCCTTTCACTCATGCTCGCATTTTGTGTGTGCTGCCTTTATTTTTCTGCGGTTTACTTGGTGCTTTAACAGGTTTTGGCAGTTGTCATGATAACAGAAGTACTTGTGTTGACAGACTGCAATTTTAAGGGAGCTGATTGCGTTAAATATTCTAGTTTTCTCTTTTTCTCTATTCATAACTGAGGGGAATCAATGTTGTGACACATTCTTTCATTTCTTATATCACTATGCTCTCTAATAACCAGTGTTCTCAGGTGGATCGTGGCTCGTCGCATGCGGCTCGTCTGCATCCACTTTGGAGCCTACAGCACGGGTCTTGCCTCCTCGTAAAAGTAAACTTTGTGAGTTGTATGGAATGAAAAGGAGCGCGTGGATTCCGGCAAAGTGTTATTTTATGGCTTGTTTCAGGACAGCATTTAAATAAGCTTTTAGATTTCAGTACACATTGGATAATCATGCTGGTTTAAATGAATTGCATTTCAGTCATTACAGTACGTGAAAAATGTTGAACCCTTTGTAGGATTCGGGGATTCGCGTTCCTTTTGCTTCAAGTGCTGGCAAACGAATATGATACATTACATAACATATTTTACGTGCTCATTACTACCTAACAATAAAACAAACCACTCAGGATGTTTTTCTCTTTTGGTAATGATCCCTCTGGTGTTCTGTGTGTATTTACAAGCGTGGGTATTTACTTGTTTATTTATATATTCATACTCAAAGGCCCCATTACAGGGTATTATTACATGAGGGGTAGACATGAAGTACATCAATAAGGGTTGCAGTTGTTCAGTTTGATGTGGCCCGCACTGGTGGGAAAATAAATTTGGAAAAATTGTTGACCATTTCAGCCTTTTCCATCAGTAAACTGCATCGAAGCAATCTTCAAATATATTGCAAGTGTTCTTATAGGTAGATAAAACATAGGCATCGCATTTGAAGTCTTTTTAAAAGAAACGAAGTCATTGGTGCAAATGTGTTCACCATTCTTCTACAAAACGTGTGGTCAAAACGGCTTGAAAATGATGTCATTAGATTTTCAGAACCATTCTGAATGCATTTTTAACATTTTTATACATATCAGGCCAAGCTTGTGTCAAGGGGACCACTTCACTCTTTCCTGCGGCCTTTACAATCACCGCAGAAGCAATGGGAGTTTTTCTCCAGAAGTTACTTGGTCTGCTGTTGCTAGAGGCGTGAAGACCCGACCGCTTGCTCCCTGCCTGTATCTGCGGTGGTGGGTGGCATTCACCTGGTTCGTGCTGTCGGCCACTGGTTCATGGTGAGTGCAACACCGAAATTTAAAAAAAACAGAATGCTGAGCCTGCGCTTCTTCAGTGCAGCCCACATGCGCACAGATTCATCACAAAATGTGCTCGGTGAAAATATTTAAAAGCAGGAATCACTCATTCCTCATCCAGAAGGAAGTACTCTGATGATTTTCTTGCACGTCTCATGGTCCATGATTAAATGATGCTTAATGCTAAGGGGAAGAAAAGGAAAACTCAGATAGTGAGTTTTGAAGCTCACCTCATGAAAATGTACCATCGGGGCAAAAGTGTCCGCAACGTGCGAGTGGTAAATGCTGTACCGCCATTATTGGCTGCTCGCTTGAGGCGATACTTGTAGAGCATAGTCCGACTCACATACACTAACATTTGACTGTCAAATAAATATTGCGGGGCAATATATATAATACTTCATTACGCTGATATCACTTTTCACGTGTCCTGAATTATTTTACCCCCATATACCTCACAACTTCCTTAAACGAGATACCTGTATCGATACCTTGAAGGAATACTAATGACTAATGTGTTAGCAAGTATCAGGAAAAACTGTAATATTGGTGTTATTGCTGCCGCCGAACTGCTAGATGTTTGAGGACATGAGTTTTCCCAATTATCAGATTTCGGGTTAAGCGCAAGTTTGCTTGTAGCCATTCTTGTCTGCCTAACGTCACCAGAAAGCAACAGTACAAGTTGTGTGTGCTGGCAAAGATAGTGACGCGTACTGAGTATTGCAATTTCAGAAATTATGTCCGATGAATTGTTTAAGCAATAACAAAGAGCGCCCTATTTTGCTGTCGACGTATACATTTAACTTGCAGCATACCCTGATGAAGCTACCAATAAAACATTTCATTTAAACATTTTTATAAAAGAATAGCTGAGATTATGGTCAGCCATGCGTGCGATTGAATATTCACTGCCCTCTATTTTTTTTTTTAATTCAGGAACTTATTACCATGTCAGCATCACAAACCTTAATTTTCAGCTCCTTACATCTTAAGCCAAGCAAACTAGCATAAAACATTACAGTGTGCTTTAATTTACCTACGCTAGGTTGAGAAGAATAATCTTTTTTGGTGTATCTTCGTTTCCTTAATGATATGAGGAAAGTTCATGTTCTTGGGAGGTTTATCAAAAGGGATGAGGAGGCTGTACAAATGCAGGAGAATACATTGTGTCACACTGGCTGTCATTGCCTCTGAGATAAGTCTGTTTGCTAGCGAAGGCCGATTTTATTCAAAGCGCAGTTCCGAACTTTGACTTGCTGGCAGTTAGCTCGTGCTGGCAGTTATTTTCAACAAATAATTTATGCATTGCCATCTGGGGAAATGGAAGGTCGTGAGGCACCGGCAAACATCAAAATGCCTTTCCAAGAGGAGCAGATCTATGCCTCTTGGACGTTACGTGTGTGCAACGTGCTGTCATCGCACCGCGCTCCTGTAGCCAGTGTTGGTTTTTTCAGTGCCCATTCCATTCACGAATTATATGATGCACTTTGCTTGGGTGCGGCATGAATTCTTGCTAATGCCACTGTTTTGCAAATCTAAAGCTGCTGTGCTTGAAATTTCAGGAGCTATATTAAAGCTGCAGAATTCTTTACACTTTGAAAATTGCCATGTTAATGCTCCACGTGGCAAGTCATTCTGCAGACTGATGCAGACCTGCCAGAAGATCAACTACAAATGCTGAGAGCCTTGACTTTTTGTGAAATGTAAAGTGTAGAACGGTTGACATTTGTGCTTGAAGAATACATGCTATCATGCACAGTCGGACTGAAGGCAAGCATGCACGAACATTAATTCGTTTCAGATTTCTCACATGAAAAACAAAGGAAAGGGGTCTGATTCACAGTATTTGCATAGAGTGCAAAGGATGAAACATACAGGCCTGATGGTTACCAATGACGTGGACCAAACTGGGAGTGAAAGCACCTTCTCCTCCCGCGTGAATGGCGGATGCAGCGGTGGGGCAGTGACGACCCCACCGCGATGTGGCAAGAGGCAGAAACAGACCCCTTTGCACCGGCCGTAAGAAATAGAGAACACGTTCCCCTCTAGACCGGCCATGGGGAGACATGCGTGCAGCTTGTACCTCATAAAAGGTTAAAGACAGTCTGCAGGCTACCTGGCGTAGCGAGAGCGGTCAGTGTGTTGAATGTTGTGATGAAAAGCAAAAAAAAGCTGCAGGTTTTGTATGGGCCAACCCAAGAGGAAAACCTCGTGTGCTGGATGTACTTCAGCTTTGGTATATATTATTCTCAGCAATGCTGGAAGATGTGGACAGAATGATGATTATGCACACGCTATGTTGAACTGGCAACTCAATTTTATTCATGAAGCATTTCTAGATGTTCAATGCAGATAAAACAGTCAACAATCAGTCCTGTCACGTTCCATCGTTACCCTCATCTTCCCTCTTCCAAAAATGCCTCTTCTGCTAGTAGTGATAGGGAGGTGCTACTTATGCATGTCTTTATAATCAAACATTGTTTTACGCTCAATAATTTCCTGTGCTTTTTCATCTCGGTTTCAGTCAACTATCACTGTATTGCATATATACTTTGATTATAAAGACACATGCGTCAGTAGTGCATTGCTATCGCTTCTAGTGAAACAAAGGGTATTTCTGGAAGGGGAAAGATGAAAATAATGATGGAGCATGTGACGGGACTGATTGTTGGCTCTTTTTTCTGCACTGTGTATATTGTAATGCTTAATGAATAAAATTCTTCTGTTAATTCAGTGCAATGTGTGTAGTGCATCTCATCCTTCTGTCTGTCTCTACGAGCGCTGTTTTTGAAAATGCTGAACCAACCGCCCCAAAACCATTTTGCATGTGGTATAGTGTCTATATTTTTTTTAATTTGTTTTGAATGCTTCTGATTCTTATGATGATGTTCTTATCTCATTTTTTTTACTGCAGAGAGCAAGAATATCACTGCCTGCTTGTTGCACAGCTGTGCTGTGTCATGGGGTCTGACTGCTTTACCTGCACATCCAGGTGTGGCCACACTAATACCATAACTGTTTCATTTCAGCCAGTAATACTTCCTCGTGTCATTCAAAGAGCACCTAAAGTTTTTAATGACACTTTGGGTTATTGGTGCAGTTGGAGGAGAAAAGACCTGTGGTGCATGATTATTTATGCATTCTTGTGTTGTAGAGCAGCTGCCTTTCCTTATCCCTTCACTGTGATGTATTCACAGAAAAGTATGCTGAAGACTTCATACATCAATCTGTGGGAAAGGTGCTGCGTATAACACAACTGATAAGTGTGCTCACGTAAGTATCAGGATGTATCTAGTGGATTGGATGAGAATTCTGGGCACACAACACAAAAATAGCAATTTCAGCAGACACCAGTTGATGAGACATCAGTGCATGTTTCTTCTGCAGCTGACATGTGACAAGACTGAATAACTTTGTGATGGTGAATTTTAGTTTATAAACTTGAAATTGGGTCATTCCAAGCCATCTGACCCAGAGTTTGTTCGAGCATCTTCGATTTCCTTTAAAAAATGCATATAGTTTATTCTATTACTTGAAGAATCATTATCCCAGCTTGTTTTTGCAAAACAAATTGTGCTGTGGCCCCATCTTAAAGGGGCACTAAAGGGAAATACTAAGTCAGGCTAGACTGGTAAGGTGGGATCAGATGAAAGCACTTACGTCATTTTAACCAGAAAACAACACTTATAGATATACGTGTAAGAAAAGCGAGAAACACGTGGTAACGTCCATTGTAGATTTGAGCCGCGATAGTGACTGGCGGACTCGTGAGCTTTCAGGAGGAACGCTATATCGTCATATGGGGCCATTAGCGTCGAAATGCGAAGAAGGCATCATGGCGAGCATAGCCGACAGTGCGAAGGGTCTCGTAGTTAAAACAGCGCAAAAGCGATAACTGAAAGAAAGGTTAGCTGCAAACATCAGCGCTGAAGCTTTCGCTGGACATTCTGTGCACTCTGGCTGTGTACAGCCATTGTACACAGCAAGATCAGAACCGCAAAGCTCAGAACTACATTCATGGTGCGTATGCTTGCTATGCGGCTGGTGAAGCAGCTTCTTTCTCAATTCAACCATCGAATCAGCTACTTTGGGCTGGCAGCGGGCATTATGAAAAAGCGAAGTGTTTTTTTTTATTTTTAGTAAGTGCTCGCGCAGACATGCAATCATGCACATCATAAACATGTGAAGCACTATGCAGGTGCATGATCTTATACGTTTTCTGCACAGTGGAAAGATGAATGTTCTAAAGATATCTGAAGTACCACATGCATGTACTCACTTTTCATTTGGTTTAATAAAGAACGCATGACTATCAATTTTTTTAGACTAGACATTATGCTTTCACTTACAAAAATTGGAAATTTGTTTCATGTTTCATTATTTTTAAACTGAAAAAGGTGGAAAGCTATCCATTTTTAAAATTATTTACCAAATTTTATGGTCTCACAAAAGTTGTATGAATGGCAAAGCAGCCTATAAAATGTTTCAGCGATGAGAAAACCTAAGCCATGCCAGAAAAAAATCCTAAATTGGCGAAAAGTTGCTTTCTTTGGCATATTCAGCTGTCAGTTGCATAGTGATGTGGTCCTGGTAAGCATAAGAAAGGTAGTAAGCTGCACAATACCATTCAGTCGCATTTATTATCACAAGTTTAATTCGACTCATTTTTGTTCTAAAAAGCATCATTCTGCAAGTTCAGCATCAATGCCCTACCGTGGTATTGCTCCCTGCCTGCTCCTCAGTACAGTGCATGCTGGAGCCAGCTGCGAGTGTAGGTTTAAGCAGTGCTGCAGGTGGTGTGCTGGGCTTGAATGCTTTCATCTTCTGGAGTACAGAGGTCTACTCAAGGGCACGGTGACAAAAAATAAAAATTAAATGGCCACTAAGCAGAAGCATCAAGTCAACCCTCGTGGTAACTGGAGATGTGGACCAAAGACCGCTGCAGCCACGCTCCTTATTGCACAGATTCAAGAAGCACTATGAAATGATGGTGCTGTCTTCTGCTTCCTTGAAATCATTCAAGAAAAACAAATTGAACTAACTAAGTGGTTTAAAAGAGCACCTTGAAAACAACAGTAGAGTTTCATCACATCGTCTTCATGTGCAGGCTCTTTCCCACTTAAGGGAAAACTGGGAGTGGATGGCTACCGTGCTTCGCAAAGCACAGCTGCTGACAGCTGGGGAGAATTGATGGCAAAGGTACATGCACAATAAATATGCGCCCGTTCTAGCTGGCTCTAGGCAGCAGCGGTTCTCAAAGTGTGGCGGTGTCGCGCTCCCAGTTTCTCTCTACGTGTGAAACAGCCAGTGGTACTTCAACTGTGCATGCTAGAATTACATCGTAATCAGTAACCCATTTGTTTCAAGTGTTCAAACATGGATGAACATGCCACCAGGCCTTTCAACCCACAAATATGGGAACATCCATTTGGAGCACCTTGCAGCACTACTTATATATGGTTTGCAACCGGCTCTAGTGAGCACTGCAGTAAGGAGCAGGCACAGAGCAACGTTGAGGTTTGTCATCCGTGCTCAGCTTTCAACACTGTTTTCTCGCCTAATACAAAATTACTTCAATCACTCTCCAGAATAAATTGCATACAATGGTAATGTGCAGCTTACTACCTTTCATATTTTTACTAGTATCACCTCACAAGAATTCACACCTTAATATGGCACAAAAAGCTACTTTACTTAAATTAAGAAATTTTTTTTCTTAGTGCTTACGGTTTCTAATCGCTGAAACATTTTTTTGGCTTCTTTGTCTGGCAGGCAACTTCGAAAGTAGTTGTAATGATTACTGTGAGAAAATAAAATTACATCAAAAATTGAAAAATCGCATTTTTGTACCTGTTTCGAGTTTATTATTTATTTATTGTTACACGAGTTTTGAAACTTGAGACGGTGGCTTTGGCATAGAAATTTTTTTCGTAAAAAACAAGCTGGGATAAGATTTGCTTTAGTAATGTAATAAACTGTGATGGTTTTAAGGAATTTGAAGATGGTTGAACACTTAAGTCTGTCAATTGGCAAGCAATGACATAAATGTGCATCTCCACCTTAAGTAATCACAAACTTGACTAAAATGCAAGGGGAATGACAGAATTAAAAACATTTATTTTGACCTTTAATAAGTATATGGTGGAGGGGGGTGCTGAAGAAAACACTAGCTCGACATATTTTGCCACCATTTTTTTGGAGGCTAAGAGAAATGTTGTGTACTACTTTTGGTAGTGCCACATACTTGATCTAGTAATAGGTTCAGCCTCTTTCACATTGTTGGGAACTTTCTACCACTGCTTCAGCTCTGTTTTTGCCACTGCCTGCAAAGGCGGTAAGGGAAGCCTGCTTTTTGAAGGCTCTCGACTTGTATGCTACTCGGCTCTGTCTGAAGTTGTTAGGTGCTGACGACAGCAGAATTACAGGAGGAAGGTTCTTTACCCGTGCAACAGGTGAACGATGCGGAAAATAAATATGCGCTCTTTCTGTCGCTATTCTAGGCGTATCAGTGTAACACGTCGCATTCAAGTGACAAGCTTGAATCTAAACCCCTGAGGCACTCGTCTTGCGGAATTTCCAAAGTGGTGCATAGTGAATGTCAAAAAATGATGAGATTTCAAAGCCTGTGGTTGTGCAAGATTGACGTTTTGATTTTTGGTCGGGTGTAACAACTTTCGTGAAATTAATATATAGTTGGGTAAAATTCAAAACAAAGCAGCAAATGCCCCTCAAATGATTGCACCCAGCCAATGGCGAGGACTTATTCTCAAAACGTGGTTAATCCCCTTTGGCCTGCTAGGGTGGCGTCGTAGGGGGAGCCAGACGAAAGCAACTTAACCATGGCATAAGGAAAATCGTTCGACGTCATCGGCTGGAGCACCTCCTTTGAATGATATCTGCTGCTTCCCTCTTGATATGTATCCGACTATAGCAACATTCACAAAACAGCTAGCAATTGCCTTATGTGATGTCCAGATTTTAACAATGGTGAGATATGTAAATGATCTTTTACTGGTTTAATGGTTTGTTAAATGATGCCAACTTTCCTTGATTGTTCCTGAAGTCTCAGTATTTATTCACGTTCACTGTGCTTTGGAAGTGCCGCAAGGAAAGTGTGAAATGTTTAGATGCAACGCAGTTCTTTAAAGGTGTAGTAAAGCGGATTCTGAGCTGGTATTTTTGCCGTGAAACCTCTATCTACATGCTCCGAGCGTTCTTGGAAACTTCGAATTTTTGTCTTGTGCAGCCAATTTTTCTGTTAAATTGGATTAGATGTCCTAGCTCCCACCATTTTTTTAACTGACCTCTGAGAGAAGGAGGAGTCAACTAGCGCGGGGAGTGCCTTCAGCCAGTCACGTGGCAGCTCTTGCTTTTGCTTTGCTTTCAAGTTTCTACGAATAGTTTTAGTTGCAGACAGCATAGCTGCCAATTAGGCCCACAGAAATAAAAATCTCCGTGAACTGTTTTCACAAATTATTCCCCGTATTACTACGTATCACACCGCCGATGGCAAGTGGCAAGCCACCATGTGACTGTCTGTAAGGCACTCCTCAAATTGGTTGACTCCTACTCTTGGTCAATTAAAGAAACAAAAAAGGTGAGAAACGGGACGTTTCATCTGATGTAATATGAAAATCACTTCCACAGGACTATTCAAAGTTTCTAAGAAAGCTTGCAGCGTGTAGATCGAGTTCCCATCATAAAAAGGTGAGCTCAGAATCCTCTTTAGTGCTCCTTTAAACAGGACCTTATGTTGAGCTCATATTTCTAGAATATTGAAAGAAGTCATGGCGATTTATTTTTCGCAGTCTTATCTGGTTAAATGGCCGTGTCGTAAGCTCATACCCTCTAAAGGCAGAGCTGAGTAAAATACAAGTCGAGACAGTAAACAGGATTCTTCCCTTTGCCTCTTTTGCAAGCAATGGTAGAAACAGTGTAGAAGCAGTTTTGCAGTGTGACCAACAGTGTGAGAAAAACTGAACAGAGAACTGGATCAAAGTGTATACTACAACCATAATTACGCAAATTCTCTCATAACTTGAATCATTGCCATCAGCCTGACTATGCCCACTGCAGGGTAAAGGCCTCTCCCATATATTTCCTTTAACAGCTGTTGCCACCGTATCCCAGAAAACTTCATCTGCCCACTTAACTTTCTAGAACCCCCTGCTATGCTTGCCTTCTCTTGGAATCCACTCTGTTAACATGAAGGAACAGCAGTTATCTTGATTTCACATTACATGCCCTGCCCAAGCCCATTTCTTCCTCTTGATTTCGGTAGCATGTCAATAACCCGCATTTGTTCCCTCACCGTTCTGCCTGCTTCAGGTCTCTTAAATATTACACCTATCGTTTCTCTTTCCATAGCTCACTGCATTGTCCTAAACTCAAGCTGAACACTTTTCGTTACCCTCCATGTTTCTGCCCCTTATTAGACTATTGGCAAGATTCTAGAATACATGGTGGCAAAATATGATGTCAAGTTGATATTTTCTGCTCCCTACAACATAGAGGTTTCTGCTCCCTACAACATTTCTCCAACATAGAGTTTCTCCAATGTGGAGTTTCTCCAACAGAGAGTTTCTGCAACTGGGTGGTTCTCCAGCATCGGGTTTCTCTAATATGGAGATTCTCCAGCAGGCAGTTTCCCCAACAAGCAGTTCCTCCAACATATTTTCTCGAACATGCAGCTTCTTCAACAGGAACTTTCTTCAGCAGGGAGTTTCTTCAACAGGGAGTTTTTCCAACATGGAGTTTTTTAAAATAGATTTTGTACAACATAGACATCCTCCAACATTGTTTTTTTCTAACAGGAAGTTTCTCTAACAGGATGTTTCTCCAACATGGAGTTTTACCAACATAGAGTTTATGCATCAGGAAGCTTCTTCAACAGGAATTTCTCTACATGGAGTTCCTGTAACAGGGAGTGTCTATAATAAGAAGTTTCCCCAACAGGAATTTCTCCAAGATGGAGTTTAAGGAGTTTCACTAATATGGACTTTCTGCAGCTTGGACATTCTCCAACATGGAGATTCTCCAAAAGTGAGTTTCTCCAAAATGAAGATTAGTGATTTCCTCCAACTTCATGTCTCAGCAACATGGAGTTTTTCAACATAGAGTAAAAATAAGGACGTTCTAGAACAGGGAGTTCCTCCAAGATGGAGATTCTGTGGAGAACGTGGAGTTTCTCCAACCTACAGTTTCTCTAACATGAGCTTCTACAACATGGATTTTCTCCAACAGGGAGCTTGTCCAACATAGATTTTCTCTAGTATGGGATATCTCCAACATGAAGTTTCTCCAACAGAGATTTTCTCCAACAGGAAGTTTCTCGAACAGGGAGTTTCTCAAGAGTTTCTCTAACAGGAAGTTTCTCTAACATTTACTCCAAAAGGTTGTTTATCTAACAGGGAGTTTCTCCAACATGGAGTTTCTCGAACATAGTGTTCCTCCAAACTGAAGTTTCTCCAACAGGGAGTTTCTCTAACATTTACTCCACAAGGTTGTTTATCTAACAGGGAGTTTCTCCAACATAGAGTTTCTCGAACATAGTGTTTCTCCAAACTGAAGTTTCTCGAACAGGGAGTTTCTCTAACACGGAGCTTCTGCAACGCGAAGTTTTTCCAACATGGATTTTGTCCAACATGAAGTATCTTCAACATGAAGTTTTTTTAAACAAGGGGTTCCCCCACATGGCGTTTCTCCTACAGGTAATTTCTCCAACGTAGAGTTTCTGGAACATGAAGTTCCTTCAATGGGGAGTTGCTCCAAAAGGGAGTTTCTCTAACAGAGTTTCTACAGCAGCGAGTTTCTCCAACATGAAGTTTCTTCAAGATGGAGTTTGTACAGCATAAAGTTGCTTCAACAGGAAGTTTCCCCAACATGCAATTTCTCCAACATAGTTTCTCTAACAGAGAGTTTCTCCAACAGAAATTTTCTCCAACAGAGAGTTTCTGCAAAAAGAATTTTCTCCAACAGGAGGTTTCTCCAAAATGGAGTTTCTCCAGGAGGAATTTTCTACACCAGGAAGTTTCTCCAACATGAGTTTTCTCCAACAGGGAGTTTCTCGAACATAGAGTTTCTGCAACAAAATTTCTTCAAAATGGAGTTTCTCAAACAAGAATTTTCCACAAGAGAGGGACTTTCTCAGCCATGCAGTTTCTCGGACATAGAAGTTCTCTAACATGAAGTTTCTCCAACGTGGAGTTCCGCAAACAGGAAGTTTCTCCAGCATAAATTTTCTCGAACAGGAAGTTTCTCCAACAAAGTTTCTCCAAAGGAATTTTCTACAACATAATTTTCTCCAACAGGGAGTCTCTTCAACCTGGAGTATCTCTAACAGCAAGATTCTCCAACCTGGAGATTCTCCAACAGGAAGTTTCTCGACCATGGGTTTCCCCAGCAGTGAGTTTTTCCAAGATGGAGCTTAGGAATTTTCTTCAATATGAAGTTTCTCCAACGTGGACTTTCTCTAATAGGGAATTTCTCGTACAGAAAGTTCCTCCAAGAGGGAGTTTCTCCAACATGGAGGTAAATCGTTCAGCAAGACCGCACCATTACAGTCCGTATGCTATCAGATGCTCTCGACATTAGTAATATAACATGCCATCATTTTACTGGGAAATGGGGGAAACGAAACATATAAAACTTGCGCTGCAATGCCCCACACAGGAACAGAAGGACAAGCGGGCATCAGTGAGCGCTGATTTGTTCTGCGAGGCAGATAAAGATGCAGCCTTCGTGGACAGCACCATTGCTGAAGACGAAACGTGGTGTTTTCAATGAGATTCTCAAAGAGGCAGAGCACCTGATGGCGTCCCACAAATATCTCCGGCGTCGAGAAAGTACTGGCAATAGAAGACCAAAACAAAGATGACGCTGATAATTTTTCGATGCCAGGGGTTGTCAAACTACGAGTTCGTCCTACATGGGCAGACGGTGAATCAGGAGTTTTATATCCGGGTGATCCGACACATCCGTGATGCATTGTGATGCCGTCGCCCTGACTTAAGGGCATCTGAAGAATCGAATATTCTCCACGCTAACGCAAGACCGCACACTGCTCTAAGCGTGACAATATTTCTCGCCAAGCACAGCATTACTGCAGTCCTCTATCCGCCATACTCGCCTGACCCCTCTCTATACAATTTTTTTCCTGTTTCCTTGTGAAAGAGTGCCCTTAAAGGTCGCTGGATTAGGAGCTTGGATACATTCAAGGCGCCCCGACAAAGGAACTGACAGCCTTACGAAAAGAAGTGTTTTCCAGATGTTTCTAAGACATCAAGAAGCGTTGAAAGCTGTGCGTATACTGCAAGGGAGACTATTTCGAAGGGGTGTTAAACAAGTGATTTCAATGTTACATGCATTTTTTTAATAGACTCAGTCTCGAAACATTACTGACAATTATATGTGAGACAGTTCCTGCGTCATATCACTTGATCAGAAATGAATATTCATTTAATTTTTCTCCTGGAAGCAGAGCGTAAAATTCGTTTTAGATGATAGTTTCATAACCTGTGTAAAGAAACAAAACACAACGTAACGAACATGAGATAAGGCGCAAGACACCGCCTGAAGGAGACACCAAACGAAGTCCTTTCTTAGCACCTTTCTATTGGCAAAAATTATCAGGATGACTTTAATCCCGAGTGCTGGCTACGTGGCGAAACATCCACGTGTGTTCCCTATGGCAATGTAAAGAAGAACGTCCTCCGGAGGATTTACTTCAAATTGCTTTTATTTTGAGCAATGGGAGGTTGTCCTGTTCAGCTCGGTCCCGAACATTCAAGCCTTGGCCACCGAGTGGGCCGCTATGGTCGCAGCTAGCCATGGGCTGCTTATGCATCTCCCGTCAGCATCTACCGTCTGCATTTTCATTTTGATGACAAAAACGTTTTTCAATCCAAACTGCTGCATTATCTCGAAGGTAGCCTGTCACACTTAAATTGAACACAACGAAGAGCAGCAGACATTCTGCTCGACGACAGCCGACCATGGTTGTTTCAATCACCGCCGCCGTGTCCTTCAGTTTTTTTTCCGAAATTACTCGTACCAACTTTAGTGCGGGAGAAAAAATCTTGCTTGGGCATCTTTCTGGCGCATTATGTGTTGTCATAGCAAGTATCATGCCAAGCGGCAAGAATTTGGCCGGGGCGCACCCCTGGAATTTTACCACGGCCGATTCGGAACAAAATCGATGTCCAACCGTAATTAGGCGTGGCCAACACGATCGCGAGCTCCAAATTTGGCCCGGGTCATTTTCGAATATTTGGCCCGGGTGACCCCCGAAAAAGTTCTCACAGGTTTGAGGTTTGCCACATCTCGCTGCTATGTTGTTCTGTTGTGTTGTGTTTCATATCGCTTAGGCAACTAAGACCATCGTGTGCAAAGCTCGAGGATGGAGAAATTTCCTTCGTAGTTTTATAGAAATGTGAAAGATTTTTGGTAGTTTTCAGTGCATAAAAGTTAAAACTACTCCGTGATTACAAAGGGAAATAGGTTTAGAAATTGTAACTATTTAAAATTTCAAAGGGCGTAGGGTAACCTCAGCAGCCATCCTTGCCCTGGCAAGGACCTCTAGGCTCCCAACTGATCATGTAAAGGCCTCAGCCTTCTTCTCAGGGGTGAGAAAGTGGCTGAAATGCATTAAAGTTCATCAGGCCAGTCTAAAATCGCAATACCATATCAATATTTTCATTATCTCCTAAAAGCAGCATAGAAATAAAATAAATGTATTCGTTATAAAATTGAGTAAAATACTTCCTTACTTCTTCCAGTATCGCACAGTAGAATAAAATGTGGTTAACCGTAACATCCTCTCCGCATCTTCACAAACAGGTTTATCTTGTTTTGTCAGTAGAAAATTGCGTGTGAGGTGCGTGTGTCCTATACGAAGACGGCGAAAAATCACTTCTTTAAAAAGTTCTTGCTGGGTGCAGGGTCGTCGCTTTGTTCACGTATCTCAAAAATCTGCACAAAAAGAAATGTAATGTTAAACACCAGAGCATGTTCACCAAATGCACAACCGATGTTGTTTACTCGCTCCCACTGTCCTGTGGCAAGGCCTACATAGGTCAAACGGGTCAATGCGTCAACGACCGTATGAGGCAGCACCGCACTTCGCTGCAGCCAGGCAACACAGCAAATCTTCCAAGATATTGCAACCAATGCAAAGACTGCACCCCTCTGTTCCATAATGTCAACATCATCGGCCGCGGCAAAACACAGATAGAACGAGAAATCTTAGAAGCTTTTAAAATCAAGCAGTTAGGAACTGAATGCGTCAGCGACAGCTCTGTCAGGTTCACGGCAAAAGAATACACTTTCATGAATGGGACATAGGTTGCCACATGTTTCTTCGCTCGCTTAATCAGTTTTGTGTTTGCTGTTTTGATAGCGTTTGTGATGCTCACGCGCATGTGCGCCCTGTTCTGATGTTGGCGAAGTAAAGAATTTTCAGTTGTGTTTCCAGCGTTGTCCTGTGTACTTCTCCTTGTGAATGCGTCCTTTTCGCTGGTTCTCCTCATACCATGCACCAACTGGCCCAACAAGCTACGCTTCTTCAATACTATGCATCCTTTCTGGGCATCTTTCTACATGTTCAGCCTCCATCAGACCAGGCTGCCTTCTGCGTCAGCACCATTGCCTACCTCTCCTGCAAAGCCCGGTTTTATTCCCACTGCATAAAAAACGATGTTCCGCCGCAGGACGTCTTTGGTTTGTTTGGTCTTCAGAAGCCTTCCATAAGACACTGGAAACGAATCTGCCGCGTTCTCAAGGCTGAAATGTGGAGACAGGTGGGTCATGTGCAGGAAATGCTCACCATCATTTGCCTTCAGCATGGGAGTGGACAGTTCGCTACCAGCAAGCTCCGACAACATCGTCACCTTGCAGCTCAACTTAGCGAATCTTATTGGTCTTCTGTTCGGAAATGTTTGCCAAGAAAGAAGGACACCCGAGGCACTGGCACTGCGGTGACGTACCTGCAAGGCGCAGCGGTTCCTCCGGAGATTGACGCCCTGTTGAGGAAAGGCCCTAAGTATGCCCTCGAACCTTCCATCAGAAAGCACGAGTTACTGGCTTCACTCCGCCGCATTGCAAGAAAAGCACCCTCCGAAGAAAGAGATGTTTGCCTCGCAGAAAGCGTTCACTGTATTAAAAAAATTCAGCCAATCTTGGTTCCAGCCAAGCTAAGCTACGTTATGTCAGCGATTATTTCCAGAGCCACGACCTAAGCCTAACCCTATCGGATAAGGAGGGTGGTTTTGTGGTTATGCCTAACAGCCTTCTGTCCAATAAGTCCCACGAGGCTATCAACAAGAATTTCAAGCCTGCCAACACAAAGCCTTCTCAGATAAAAAGGCACGCCCTGCAGCTCCTGGAGAACCTCAATCTTAATGGTTTGCATAAAGAAGTTAATAAGGAAGATAATACCGACGTGCTGAGAATGTTTTTCTTAACAAAAACGCATAAAACTGGCTACCCTGTTAGGGCTATTGTCACAGAGGACAGTTCGTGGCAGAAACTAGTGGGCCAGTTTTTGAAACGATCCTTGGACCCCTTGGCACCTGACGACCCTTTTAGCGCTCGGACCTCGATGGACGTCGTGGACTACTTATCCGCTACCAGTGTGAGTGCCAATTCCGCCTTTTCCGTGGACATCGAAGACCTCTTCTATTCAGTTCCCCAAAAGGACTTGTTAGTTACTGTGCGGGATCTCATCGAAAACCGAGGTGCAGTGGCCTTCCAGAACAGCTCGGGCATATCGGTGAATTTTTTTTGGAACTTTTGACTTGCTACCTTTCTTCCACTGTGGTAGAACATGAAAACTGCAGGTACATACAGAAGCAGGGCGTTCCCATTGGCTCGTGTGTAGCTCCTATTTTGTGCCACATATTTTTATCCCATTTTGATAATTTGTTGCATGATACCCTTATTGACGATCGAGTAGTGAAAGTTTTTAGGTATGTAGACGATTTCTTAATTTTCTTGAAACTAACTTCCCGTGACAGTGTCGAAGCGGCTGCAAATGACATTTTGACCTTCTTTACCGATACATTGTCCTGACTTGAGTTTTACTCATGAAGTGCCCCTTAAGGACTCAATTAGATTTTTAGATTTGACTCACACCTTCTCTGATGAAAGCCATGTTTGCTGGAGCTACTCTCCACGGACCAAGAAAAGCCTGCTGCCCTTCTCCTCCTCACATTCCAAACTTGTGAAGAGAGGCATTGCCAACCTTTGCCTTGGTAATGCTCTGCGCAGGTCTTGTTCACACAATATGCAAAAGAGTTTCTTAGCGCAACTTGACCGCTTGAGGTCAGCGGGCTACCCTGAGGACGTCCTCGTTTCTATTGCTGAGACCTTGACCAGTAAATTTAAGTCACAGTACAAAAGAGATGAAACGCCTAGTGAGGAATCCAGACCGGCTGTAATGCCACACCTGCATAAAATCTCACATAACGTTAAAAAGGTAGCCATGAAATACGGTGTTAAGGTAGTTTTTTCTGCGCCCACCAAACTGTCGTCGCTTTGTTCACGTATCTCCAAAATCAGCACAAAAAAGAAATGTAATGTTAAACACCAGAGCATGTTCGCCAAATGCACAACCGATGTTTTTTACTCGCTCCCACTGTCCTGTGGCAAGGCCTACATAGGTCAAACGGGTCAATGCGTCAACGACCGTATGAGGCAGCACCGCACTTCGCTGCAGCCAGGCAACACAGCAAATCTTCCAAGACATTGCAACCACTGCAAAGACTGCACCCCTCTGTTCCATAATGTCAACATCATCGGCAGCGGCAAAACACAGATAGAACGAGAAATCTTAGAAGCTTTTAAAATCAAGCAGTTAGGAACTGAATGCGTCAGCGACAGCTCTGTCAGGTTCACGGCAAAAGAATACACTTTCATGAATGGGACCTAGGTTGCCACATGTTTCTTCGCTCGCTTAATCAGTTTTGTGTTTGCTGTTTTGATAGCGTTTGTGGTGCTCACACGCATGTGCGCCTTGTTGTGATGTTGGCGAAGTAAAGAATTTTCAGTTGTGTTTCCAGCGTTGTCCTGTGTACTTCTCCTTGTGAATGCGTCCTTTTCGCTGGTTTTCCTCATTCCTGTCTGTAAGTAATGATTCCTTAGTTTCTACACTTAGACTGTTTATGAGTGATGTCCTGTATGTACCAATGGGAAGACGTTTACCTAAATTATGCACTAGATACAGCCGTTTAAGATACGATGCTCTCGCTAACCATATATACAACCGTAATCTAAGGTTGACCAGAGCACAGCGCGACAAACTTCTAAAATACATGTCCTGTCAGCACCCCAACGTTTACGTGACAGTACGTAAGTGAGTTTTTTGACTAAGGTTAAGCCTAGAAATTTGTGCTCATTTTTGAACGGTATCTCTATTTCGTTTAGCTGTATGAAATGGTTGACTTGGATGTCTCGTTTCAGCATGAAAAGGATGGCTAACGTTTTCTGTGTCGAAAACTGCAAACATTCTCATCTGCCATGTCACTAGTTTTTTCATTGTCAACTGTATTAGTCTCTCGCATGGTGCTACGTTTGAAGATGTGCAGGCTATTTGAAGATCATCAACATACACTGAATACAGGATGTACTTTGTAATTAAGTTATTAGAGAATTCATTTTTGCAATAAACAATGTCGTGCTTAAAATACACCCCTGAGGAACCCGCTCTTTTGAACGAAGCTCCTGAACAGCGTTGATCCCAGGCATACTTGATATAAGCCGTCGGAAATGAAGTCATTCAGGCACTTCAATATCCAGCCGCTGAAACCGAGGTCACCTACGTCGCGGTGGATTCCAAACGTCCAAGTTCTAGCATACGCTTTCTCCATATCGATGAAAACGGCAAGACAGTGCTGTTTGTCTTCAAAAGCTTCTCTTATTGTGTTTTTGAGGCTAACTAAATGAATTCTTGTTGAGCAAATATTTTTTAACAGCAATGATGGACATCAAGAAGTTCATGGAATTTAAGGACAAATGTTAGCCTTATATTCAGGACACTTTCAAATGATTTGGCCGCACAGCTTGTAAAGGCTATTGCCCTATAGCTACAAAAGGAAGTTGGTGGTTTTCCAGGTTTCAGGAAAGGCACTATCTTCGCTGTTTGCTAAGCATTAGGCATTTTCCTTCTATGAATATTTTGTTAAAGAATTTCAAGAGAGCCCCTATGGCAGGCTGAGGAAGACGCGCAAGCACTTCATAGTGTATCTGATTGGATCCTAGTGCCGTTTTTTCCGGGAGACAGTACTCTATTTCTTGGAGAGTAGTTAAATCGTTGTACTGAACCTTTCCTCCTCCACTTATTGGAAGAGTTTGTTTTTCAGCTATATTTTTGTGTTTCAGAAATGACTGCGTATAGTAAGACGAACAAGAAACTGCAGAGAAGTGTTCCCCTAAAATGTGTGCCTGTTCTCTTATGCTTGTTTTGTGCAATGTTTTTCAGAAGAGGAAGTCTAAACGGTGAGAAGTTGCCATTTATTGTTGTGTGTTGGGTTTTATGGCACATAAGCAACTTAGGTCATCACGCGCCAAACTCGAGGTTTGACGAAATTTATTGGGTAGTTTTAGAGAAATGTTAATTATCTTCAGTGATTTAGAGTGCTCACAAACTTCGAAATACCGCATAAGGACAAAGGAAAAATATTTTAGAAATTGGCACTATTAAAAGTAATAAACGGCGTCAGGAAACCTCGGCGGCCATCCTTGCCCTGGCAAAGATCTCGAGGCTCCCAACTGAACAATCAATAACCTCACCCTCCTTCTCAGGGGCGAGAAGCGGCTGAGGTGCACTAAAATTCAAGAAACCAGTGGGCAAAAAATTTAGTTTTTGGATAAATCCAGTTTCTCTTAGAAAACTAAAAACGTACGACATATCAACAATTAAATTATCTCCTAAAAGCAGCGCCGGATGAAAAGGAATGTATTCGTTATAAAATTCAGTAAAGTACTTTTTCCTTCCTTCTAGTTTTTCACTAGAGAACAAAATATGGTTAAGCATAAATTCATCTCCGCATTCTTCGCAAACAGGTTTGTCCTGTTTTGTCAGCAAGAAATTGTGTGTGAGGTGAGTGTGTCCTATACGAAGACGGCAGATAATCACTTCCTTATACGTTCCTGGTGGGTACAGGATTTCCATTCACATATAAATTGATTTTGCATTGTGTAGATTGTTATTTACTTCAATGTTCAACCCAGACTGTCATTTTTGTCTTATGTTACGATGAATTAAGGTAATGTAATCTTTAAGCGGTATATTTGCTTTCTTGATTTGTTATCCAGAGCTTCAGCAGCGCAGAAGACTGCTCTTTCGTTGCCTTTTATGTCGATATGGCTACGTACCCTGTAGAGGTTTATGTTTTGTCCTTCAGCAATGGCTGTTATGTTGTGTATAATATCAGCCAGGAGCGGATTTACTGCATGTCTAGAGTGAAGGGCTGTAAGTACAGTTATGCAGTCTCTGTTTATAATACTGTTTGCGAGGTTCTCGTTCACTATTTTTTGTACGGCTTCAGAGATAGGGTAGCATTTCAAAGTGAAAATGGAGGCGCACTGTGGAAGCCTTACTATTTCATTCTAATTCCCTTGTACGACAGCACTTTTAACGTAAGCGTCTGTTTTTGATCCATCTGTATAAAAAGATATGAAAGCACTGTAGCTTTTCTCGAGAGCAAGAAAATCTTGTATTATATGTTGTTGTGGAGTTTGTTTCTTCCGGACATGTGTAGGAGTGAAATCGCACATTGCAGGGTAATTGTACCATGTAGTGAATCTCGACTCTGTGTAACACCAGGTAATGTGTTTAGTACGCCAATATTCTCGCAAACCTCTTCAAACCGCAAAAGTTGTGGCCTGAGCGCATGGAGTTTGTTGTTAAAGAGTACTCTAGATGGGCACTTTGTTGCGATTGGGTTGCATAAATGCTCCTGCAGTGAACGGATTTTTAAAATGTATGATCATGTCAGTATGCTTCTCCATCGGTGACGTCCTGTATCCACCAATGGAAAGACGCAAACCTAAATTATTCACTGGATTCAGGTGTTTCAGATACGATTGTCCCGCTGACCCATAAACTATACATCCGTTATCTAAGGTCGACCGAACAACACAGCGATAAATTTGTAGAAGGCATGTCGTCAGAACCCCAGAGTTTTCGGGAAAGTACTTTAAGTATGTTCAGTGATATAGAGGCTTTCTTTTTTAGACCATTATTGTGAGGTAGAATGTCAGCTTTTTGTCGAAGGTAATGCCTTGAAATTTTACTTAATTTTTATAGGTAGTTCGATTTTGTATTGGTGTAAACTGGGGTCGGATTGTACACCTCGTTTTAATAAGAAGAGGACGCCCACTGTTTTCTGCGGGGAGTACCGGAATCTGTTTTTGTCTGCCCATGTCTTTAGTTTGTTTATAGTTAACTGAGTTTGTCTCTCGCGCGTTGCTACATTGGAGGATGTGGAATTTATTTGATGATCGTAGACATAGATTGAATACATCATGCACTTCGCGATTATTTTGTTAGTAGATTTCATTTGATTTACATCGGTTCAACTTCCCAGAGCGACTCAGGCAATGAGAGACGCCGTAGTGAAGGGCTCCGGAAATTTCAACTTCCTAGGGTTCTTTACGTGCACTGGTATCGCACAGTACACGGGCCTCTAGAGTTTCGCCTCCACTGAAATTCGACCGCCGCGGCTGGGATAGAGCCCGCGTCTTTCAGGCCAGCAGCTGAGCGTCATAACAACTCAGCCACCGCGGCGGCTATTTTGTTAATAAAATTCATCTTTTCAAAAACAATGTCGTGCTCAAAATACACCCCTGAGGGACCCCGTTCTCTTGAACGAAGCACCTGGACAGGGCCGGTCTCAGGCGTACTTGAAATGAGCGGTCGGAAAATAAGTCTTTCATTCAGTTCAACATCCTGCCGCGGTTACCTAGGTATCCTAGGTCGCGGAGGATTCCAAACGTCCAGGTTATAGCATACGCTTTCTCCATATAGAAGAAAACGGCAAGACAGTGCTGTTTGTGTGTAAAAGCTTCTTTTATTGTGTTTTCTAGGCGAGCTAAATGGTCTGTTGTTGAGCACCCCTTTTTATAGCCGCATTGATTGACATCAAGAAGTTCGTGGGATTCAAGGAGAAACGTTAGTCTCATATTCAGGATACTTTCAATTGATTTGGCCAGACAGCTTGTAAATTTTGTTGGCCTATAGCTGCAAGGGGAAGTTGGCGGTTTTTCAGGTTTCAGGAGGGGCAGTAGCACGGCTGTTATCCATGCCTTAGGCATTTTTCCTTCACTGAATATTTTGTTAAAGAAATTCAAGAGAGCTTCTATGGCAGGCTGAGAAAGATGGGCAAGATTTCGTAGTGTATTTGATCGGGTCCTGATGCAGTTTTTCCTGGCAGTCAGTACTCTATTTCTTGGAGAGTAATTAAATTGTTGTATTGTTCCTTTCTTCCTCCACTCATCAGAAGGTTTTGTTTTTGGCTATATTTTTGTGTTTCAGAAATGACTGCATATAGTGAGATGAACTGGAAACTGCAGCGAAGTGTTCTCCAGTATGCTTGCTTGTTCCATTATGTTTGTTTGTATGCCAGGTGTTGTTAGAAGAGGAAGTGTGAACGATGATTAGTTGTCATTTATTCTCGAACGTGCGCCCGCAATTTTGTTTATTTGATTTGACAGTTTATAGATGAAACATAACTCTGTCAAGAGGCTTTCTTGGCACTGCGGCAGACGTACCAAGGTCTGGCTCTTGCCTTTTTTAAAATGCACGAGGTTTTCTTGTTTTAGCTACCTGCGAAATTTACGCCTAACTCTATTCTGATGTTTTCTTGCTTCCGCGCATTCTGTTGTTCACCACACTTTGTGTTTTTGCCGCACCTCTCCTGGAGACTGAGGAATACCTAAGAGTGCGGCAGTAATTATAAAAAAACGTGAATATTTCCTTTATCTAATTGATGCTTAGGGTTTCCAAAACTATATTTTCTAAATTGGCTAGTGCACTAAATATTTCCCAGTCTGATAAATGCAGCCTCTAACGTCGCGGTGTTGTTGGGATGATTTCTGGTGGAGATGTCAAACTTATTAATACAGGAAGGTGATCTCTGCCATATGGGTTGACATTGACATCCCATTTGAAACCATTAAACACAGATAGTGAACTAAAAGACTAATGTAAAGAGCTCGTATTATCTGGAGAGCAGTATGTGGCCTTTTCCGTTTTAAAGACATATATTATTTGTCAGAATAAAATCTTCAATTGTTTGCCCTCTAGAGTCGCAGCGCTCGCTTCATTATAAAGGGGAGTGAGCGTTAAAATACCATACTACCAGATATGGTTCTGAGGGCTCATCTATCAGTTCTTGTAGATCATGGAGTGTGAATGCAAAATATGGAAGAATTTATACACAACAGATTGTTAGTGTTTTGTAGCAAGCGATGCTGACGGCAACCGCTTCAAGTTTTGTTTTTAGTTTGATTTCTTGAGCAAGGACGCCGCTTTGAACGACAGTCGCGACGCCTCCGGAGAGTCGATTTGCCTGCTCGCGATCGTGTCTAAATTTTTATGTTTCAGGATATGCAGATGCTGTTGATCAAGATTGCTCTCCTGAAGACATAAAACTGTGGGTAACATTGACCCTAAAATGCGAGTTATGTCACTCAAATTCCGCATAATTCCTTTACAATTCCACTCAATTAAAAACACCATGTAAATTTTTGGGGGGTGAGAATGCTCAGGCGTTTACTTATGCTCTGGACCCGTTAAGAAAATCTGTCTTTTTTGCGCTCAAGAAAGTTGTTCCGCCGCTGCGAAGCGGGCGGATTGGTGGTTATATCCATCACCTCGCCAAAGGAGCTGGAGGACCGCGCAGCTGCGGTTGTGTTAGCTTAAGGCCTCCCCTGAAGGGGAGAAGTCCTGCGAGATGCCAACCCATGGACCGGCGCTCCCAGCATTGGCAGTGGCAGGGCAGCTTTCGCCGACCCTGCCTGGGGCGTGGATGGCCCTGCCTTAAGCTCGGAGGAAGTGGCCTCGCAGGTGCCGGAGTGCTCTGTGGTGCTACGCCCCCGCGCACCACATCAGCGAAGTTTGGTTTTGCTGTGAAGGATAATGTGTTGGTAAGCACAAACTCCTCCTCGTTTCTTTAAAGTATATGTTCTCTTTGGTCTTTATGGGAATGATTTTTCTCTTTTTTGAAAACTAAACGTTTTGACAGATTTTTTCGAGCATGGACACACCCTGGAATACGCAGCGTGGTCTCCTTCGCAATTTGCGCAGCGCAGTGCTGCGGCACATTCCTCTGAATGGCAGTCTTTGGAGGCTTATTACACGCAGGTCTTGCGGCCGCGGCAATTCAGTGCGCCGTGCACGAATCTCTAACAATTGAAGCATCTGCGTGGGTTCGGAATGTAGTACCTGACGTTTACTTTAAGGCATCCGACTTCGATCGTTTCGGGTAATGTGCTTGTGCTTAATTTGAGAACCAGGTGTTTAGTATCTATTTCTTTGTTGTCCTTGCGGATTTTAATCCGATATAAATCAGTGACATTTTGCTCGCGAAGAACTTCTGGTATTTTTTTTCTGTTAGCTGAATGAAATCGTTTTCCGAGATGACACCACGGACGGTGTTGAGGGATCATTGTGCCGTTATGGAGACTTGGATGTGTCCAATAAATAGAATGTGTGAGATCTTGGAGTTTTGTTTATGGTCACAGATTTCTAGTAATAAGTCATCACTGGTCATTTTATAGCTTATATCCAGGGCCCAAGGCATCAGTTAGGCACTTTGCTATCAGGAAGGGGCATAGAATTCTTGCCTCCGTTCCTTCTACTGTACTATGTATCACATGAAACTTTGGGTAGGTTGTTCTCTTTTTGGAGAAAAAGTCTGTTGCTTCGTTCCGCCCTCTTTTAAGAGAGCTATCTGGTTTTGAAAGAGGGAGCCTTAAAAAACATTAGTTTTTCGGTCATGGTGCCAGCCACCTATTACGGAGTCCAACAAGGGGACGGGACAGGAACTTGAAGGCAGGTCCTACCCGCACCCGCTGTACACCTCAACTATAACCAAATATGACGCAAATCAGGGCAGTTGGTCACACAAGGATAACCCTCGCTGCCAGGAAAAAGGAAAAGCCAAAAAGTGAGTAAGAGATAGGAGAGTTTTGAGAAAGAGGTTGGAAAGTGAAAGATGCCAGGGAGAATAGGAACAGGCGACTGCCGATCTCCCCCGGGCGGGTCAGGCCGGAGGTGCCGTCTACAGGAAGCTGGGGCCAAAGTGGTTTCTTGCCTCCGCCGATAGGCCATAAAGGTCCAAGCGCTCAGCATCGGCTCAACCACCAGGATTTTCTTTTCCCGGACACGCCGATGCCACGCACGGTGAAACGCGGGTGCTCGGGTCCGTGGTGATGCACTGTTCATCATCATCCCCCTGCGTGGAAGTCCCTGCGAATGCTCTGGAACACGTGGTCACCACTCACCAACGCCTGCAAGATGCAGACGTCCTCTGCGGGGACAAGTTGCCATTTGTTTTCGAATCTGCTCCCACATTTTTTGTGATTTGATTGTTTATATAATAAACAACTCCGCCAGGAGGCTTTCTTGGAACTGCGACGGACGTAGTGAGCTCTGGCTCTTGCCTTTTAAAATGTACGAGGTTCTCTTGAGTTCGTTTCAGCAGTGTAATGGCCAGTCTCTAAATGGCGTCATGTATGCGTTTGGTGCGCCGCCGCCGTTTTGCCTTTTCAAGCCATTCTTTTTTCCCTCTCGTTTTCTTTTGCTCTGTGTAATTAAAACAAAATGGCAGCTTGACAGTGCGCGTCATTTTGTTGCCTTCGTGTCAAACTCACTCAATCGATTCCAAAATATCTGGTCACCCTGCGTAGTTAACAAAACCAAAATGTTATAGGCGAAGGACGAAGCATCGACCACTCTTTGGAAGAACTGAGACGGATTGTCTTGGGTGAGTGATGAAAATATACGACCACATTGAAGCAGAAAACGTGAAGCTACACCGTATTCACTTCATTGTGCCGAGGTCTTCAGAAGTTAAAACAGGCGTGAGCGTCGCAAAACTCTCGGGAAGAAGTTACTGACAACCGGTATGTGCCCGTGAAGAAAAGTGAGAACTGCGCTTTTTTTGTAAGAAACAAGAACCTTCACGCGACACCAGCTTTGCTACAGGCTCCATGTTGAATATGTACTGAAGAGGCTTAGAAACGTCCGGCCTGAGTACGGGAAAGCTGTCAGGAAGAAGTGACTGACAAAAGTTTTTCAGTGGTTCATGAATAAACTGCGCGAAAGAAACGGGGACAAAGAGAAGAAAACACGTACACACAGAGCGCAGACTTCCAACTTTCATTCGAAAAACTCTTTCGAGCATTCCTTTCAAACGCACCACCCACCACGTGACACATCCACGATCCAACACAACAGATAAGTTTAACAATTTAGTACAGCCAATCTGGAGAACCAGTCTAAAAATCCCCCAAGTGTGTGCATGCCTAAACACCCTTGAAGCCTAGATAAAACAATAGAGGAAGATAAAAACCTGGCGGTGAAACCAAAAAACTGAAAAGAACGAAAATTAAAACGGCCAAACCATGTATTACGAGCGAAAACTTCCTAAGCAAAGAGATGAGACGTGAAACCAACAGTAAAAACAGTAAAAAATAATGGTGCAGGCGCTAAAAAATAGGCAAAAAAGCATAAAAAACGAGACCATATGACTGATACAAAACAAGATTAACAACGAGGCAAAAACTATGAAATCGAGAGTGAATTATAGAAACAACAATAAAGAAAGGTAAAGACGACGCGAAAACGACAAAGGCTAAAACAAGGCTAAAAACTATGGAGGATGGAAACAACAAATAACAAGAGTAAAGGTGCCGGATTAAAACGGACAGTTTCTAGTGTTACTTTCTAAAAACGAGATTTCTTTATTCGAAAGCAGATTGGACGGTTTGCTCACACAATTGCTCGCATTCTTTGGGATTAAAAAGGCCTGAATTATTTCCCTTCCTCTTTTGGTTCTAGCCGCAGTGAGGAACTTTCTGCTTTTGAGAAACCGGTGGTAAACACTTTTTTTTGCTCTTTTACAGTGTAAAGATAAATTGCTTCCTGACTTTGTAGACAGATTTCGAACTTGTTCAGCTGCCCTCTCATTGAAACTCGCCCAGATTGGCCGATGTATATCTTTCCACAGGACAATGGAACCTGATAAATAACTTCTCTGGCACATTTTGTGTACTCAAGGCTGTGATTTTAGGTGCAACTTTTCTGTCTATCATCTCTGATCAAAATAGCACACTTTAGGAAGCTTACACAGCGCCGCAAACATAAGTTGGACGCCGTAACTTCCTGCAACTTTCTTTATATTGTGCGACACACAGTGCACGTAAGGCATGACACACACAGGTTTTCGTTCTTCGTTCGCTTAGCGGTTTTTATTCTTCATGCTCTGTAGCAAGCTTTCCCAAACACAGTCTATCATTTGCCTTGGATACCCAGCAGCGTACAATCTCTCAATCTGAGGGTTAAGCCTTAAACTCATTTTGTGCTGATATGTCTTTTCTAGGGCGGAACGGCAGGCTAGGTGAACGATCGCTCTTTTTTCAACTTTGAATATGCGCTGTCATAGGGTAGAAACTGCCTGTTATTTCTCAAGTTGTAGGACCCACAGATATGTGAGGGCGTAAAATCTAGATTGATATCCAGAAACTGGATTTGGTTACCCTTAGGCAATTCATACATGAAATGAAGCCCTTTTCCTTCACACTTGAATATATTGAGGATGCTACTCACGGAATCAGGCAGACTAGAATTGGCAGTGAGGTTTACCATCACGAGATAATCATGAACGTAACTAAAGATACGCACAATATGTTGGTCGTAGAGACAACACTGCAGCCACTGGTCAAAGGAAGAGAGGATCATACTACGTAAAACGGCTGCTACGGATGAACCAATGCAAATGCCACTTTTCTGCATGTAAAAGTGTCCTTTGTGGCAGATTGCGGTCGAGGCAAGGTGAAATTTCAAAAGTTCAAGGAATTGTTCTAGGGACATGCTAACTGCATTTCGGAAGCCGATTTTACCATATTCTTCTACTTGCTGGTTGACAGCTGCAAACAAGGCTTCATGCGGAATAGAGTAGAACAAGTCCTCTACATCTATCAAGAACGCTGTGGTGGCCGAGGTTATGTCACCCAGAGTGGCAATATGTTCTTTTGAGCTCTGTGCTAAAAACGGATCCTGTCCCACAAAGTTGTCCAGGTGTTTTATTAGAAAATCCCCTACTATGCGCTGCCTGCTCTCCTTTCCTGAAACGATGACGCGAAGAGGGCAATTCACGTCGTGGGATTTTCCTGTGCAGAAAACGTGCAGGAACCCATTTTGATCTTTCTTGACATCATTGTTCACTGATTAAAGCTGTACCTTCTTCAGAACCTTCCTGACAGCCTTCTTTTGTCTCTTATCACAAACCACTATTGGCCTGAAGTTCTTCATTAACACTTGCAAAGCCTTTTCTTCATACATTCCAACTGGCATTACAACGAAGCCGCCTTCTTTATAGGCTTGAATGACTGTAAGGCCGTTGTCTTTCAGGTAGTTTACGATTTGGTGAGGCCAAGTGAGGCCGAAGCTTCCGTCTCGGAAGCGTGACAGCAACGCAGACAAGACCATGTTAGTGGAAGGCAACGTCAACATCCCTGGAAATATACAGAGACTCCTGCAAAAAAGTTCTAAGTTCTCCTTTGAACCACGGACAAACCGCCCTGAGCTTGCAACAGTGCGACAAATTTCCAGTAGCACAACTAACCAAGATAAAAACTTGTTAACGGTGACGGAGTTGACAGCCTCATTCGCACTGTAAGTGAACGTCCACCAAAGAACCCTCCTTTAAAGACAATCGTAAACTACCTGAAAGACAACGGTCTTACAGTCATCCAAGCCGACAACGAAGGCGGCTTCTTTGTTATACCAGGTAGAATGTATGAAGAAAAGGCTGCGCAGGCGTTAATGAAGAACTTCAGGCCAATAGAGTTTTGCGAAAAAAGACAAAAGAAGTCTGCGAGAAAGCTTCTGAAGAAGGTACAGCTTTAGTCAATGGCCAAAGACATCAAGAAAGATCAAAATGGGTTCCTGGCGTTTTCTTCATAGGAAAAATCCACGAGGTGAATTGCCCTCTTCGTGTCATCGTTTCAGAAAAGGACAGCTGGCAGCGCATGGTAGGGGATTTTCTAATAAAACTACTGGAGAATGTTGTGGGACCGGATCCGTTTATAGCACAGAGCACAAAAGAACATATTGCCACTCTGGGTGACATAACCTCGGCCACCAAAGCGTTCTCGATAGACGTAGAGGACTTGTTCTACTCAATTCCGCATGAAGCCTTGTTTGAAGCTGTCAAGCTGAAAGAATAATATGGTGCATATCAGCTTCCGAAACGCAGTTAGCATGTTCTTTTAAAAATCCTTGAACTTTTGAAATTTCACCTTGCCTCGACCGCAATCTGGCACAAAGGACAGTTTTACATTTAGAAAAGTGGCATTTCCATTTTTTCATTCCTAGCAACCGTTTAATGTAGTATTTTTCTCTCTTCCTTTGACCAGCGCCTGCAGTGTTGTCTCTACGACCAACATATTGTGCGTATCTTTAGGTACGTTGATGATTATCTCATGATGGTAAACCTCTCTGCCAATTCTAGTCTGCCTGATTCTGCGAGTAGCGTCCTCAATATTTTCAAGAGTGAAGAAAAAGGGCTTCTTTGACGCATGAATTGCCTAAGGGCAACCAAATCCAGTTTCTGTATCTCAATCCAGAATTTACGCCCTCACATATCTGTTTCTCCTACAACCCCAAAATGAACAAGCAGTTTCTAGCCTATGACAGTGCAGATTCAAAAGTTGATGAAACAAAGCGATCGTTCACCTAGCCTGCCGTTCCGCCCTAGAAAAGACAGGTCAGCACAAAATGAGTTTAAGGCTTAACCATCAGATTGAGACATTGTACGCTGCTGTGTATTCAAGGCAAAAGATAGCCTGTGTTTGCGAAAGCTTGCTACAGAGCATGATGAATACATACTGACAAGCGAACGAAGAACGAAAACCTGTTTGTGTTATGCCTTACGTGCACCGTGTGTCGCACAATTTAAAGAAAGTTGCAGGAAGATACGGCGTCTAACTTTTGTTTGCGGCGCCGTGTAAGATTGCTAAAGTGTGTGCTATTTTGAAAAGAGATGCTAGAAAGGAAAGATGCACTTAAAATCACAGCCTTGAGTACAGACAATGTGCCAGACAAGTTATCTATCAGGTTCCATTGTCCTGTGGAAAGATCTACATCGGCCAAACTGGGCGATGTTTCAATGAGAGGGCTGCTGAACAGGTTAGCAATTTGTCTACCAACTCAAGAGGCAATTTAACTTTACACTGTAAAAAGTACAAAAAGTGATTGCCACCCGTTTCTCGAAAGCACAAAGGTCCTCACTACGGTTAGAACCAAAACAGAAAGGGAAATAATTGAGGCCTTCTTAATCGCAAAGAATTCGAGCAATCATGTGAGCACCACGTCCAATCTGCTTTCGAAATAAGAAATCTAGTTTCTGGAACGCAACGCTTGAGACTCCGTTTTAGTCATTCATCTCTACTCTTGCTACTTCTTGTTTCCATCCTTCATAGATTTCTTTCCTTGTTTTAGCCTTTGTTCTTTTCGCGTCGCCTGTACCTTTATTTATTGTTGTTTCCATAATTTTACTCTAGTTTTCATGGTTTTTGCCTCGTTGTTAATCTTGTTTTGTATCATTCATATGGTCTCGTTTTTTATGCTTTTCTTTCTATTTTTTATTGCCTGCACCTTCATTTTTTTCTGTTGTTACTGTTGGTTTCACGTCTCATTCATTTGCTTTGTAAGCTTTCGCTCGTATTATATGGTTAGGCCGTCTTAATTTTAGCTCTCTTTGATTTTTGGTTTCACCGTCAAGTTTTTATCTTCCTCAATCCTTTAAATAGGTATCAAGGGTATTTAGGCATGCACACATGTGGGCGTTTTTTAGACTGGTTTCCAGATTGGCTCTACTAAATTGTTAAACTTATCTGCTGTGTTGAATCCTGGATGTGCCACGTGGTATGTGGTGCGTTAAAAATTAATGCTTGTAAGAGTTTTTCGAATAAAAGTTGGATGTCTGTGCTCTGTGTGTACGTGTTTTCTTGTCTTTGCCCCCGTTTCTTTCGCGCAGTTTATTCAAGAACGAGAAGCACCAACTAGCCCGCCAGAAAACCCTTCTTGAATGGATGTTAGTGGCGAAATTTTTCGGCAAGATGTAGCCTACAAATCGCTTTCGCGTACGGTAATTTAGAAACAGCTCCGAAAAAGAAGTGCTCTGTCTCTCTTGCTTTCGAGGATCAGCGAACATGTCGGCATTAGACGAGTTTAGGCTGCCGAAGTTGTCATCAGATAACTGTCACACATGCTCATAAGGGCAAGAGCAGCTCTCGTACAGAATGGATGCTGGGAAGCGATCGACCCTGGATTCTCGAATAGAGAAATGAACGAGCGTGATAAGCAGGCTGAGAACAAGGCCCTGATCATTCTGTTCCTTATCGCCGAGGACAACTGCCTGGATGACATCGGGACTTGCAGAACTGCGAAAGAAGCCTTGAAAGCACTGCAGGAAATGCACTCAAAGTTTGGACTCTTCCATATACACAAGTAGATGCGCGACCTTTTGACCGTAAAAATGAAGAGAGACGAATCAATGCACGATTACCTAGGAAGATTGGTGGTGCTGCATAGGAAGTTGTCAGATGCAGGTTATGCATTTACAAAGAGGTTGCATTAGTGATACTAATGGGGCTTCCGACACATACCAACCGCTCATTTCGAATTTATAGGAAGACAAACAAACCCTCACTACCAAAGCAGTGAAGAAAAAGCTGCATATAGAAGGAAATAGAAGGCTGAGTCGTGACGAAGATCGGTTAAGCGATGAATGGAGTCAAACAAGGGCACTGGTCACTTAAGCTCGATTAACGACTGAGAGCAAGTAACCCAATGTGAAGGTGCATCATCAACTCACCGTAAAGAAGGGCGAGGAGGTTCGTCAGTGCACCTCAAGTTGGCAGAAGAATAAGGTCTGATGCTTTGCTTGTTGCGAAATTGGACATATAACCATAGATTGTGATCACTTTCAAGACGAAGGGGGTGACCAGAAGAAGATAAACTCCTCACAGGCAAGGATTGCAACACAGACCGCTTTATGTGCCATAAATGTAATAACAGCGCCTTCTCATGAGTGGCATCTTCATAGCGGTGCTACAGATCACATGACATCGCACAAGGCGAAGGTCGCTGACTTCAAGCCTTGCGAGTCAAGAGTAGATACTGCAAACAAAGAATCTATGCATCTCATGGGGAAAGGAAGAGTTCAGATTTAACAATCTGGAGAGTTCTGTGGGTTAATCATCACGCTAGATGCTCTTTATCTGCCCGACATGAATGGGAACCTACTATATGTCAGAATTGAAAAACAAGGTTTGCACGTGACGTTCGCCGGGGGCAAAGCCGAAGTTACAAAGGACACCGGTCAGCTGTTCCTTACTGCAACCCGAGAAGGAAGACTACTCTGTCAAAGAAATAATGTCAATGAAGATGGCAAAGACAAAATGCACAATTTTGTGGCACAGGCAACTAGGCCACCTTCACCAGGATGCTGTTCGATGCCTCTGTGGAGCTAATGAAGACCATGTGAAGGACAAATGTAACACGTTTCTTCTAGGAAAGGTAAGGCGAAGCTGTTTCCAAAAGGACAAGGCAACACGGGCTAAGATTCCACTGTAGCTGGTGCCTTCAAATGTGGTTGGAAAGATCACACCAACGAACAAATGGGGCTCCAGTTATTTTGTATGTTTCACAGACAACTTCTCAAGATATACTGTGGTGTACTCCATGAAGGCCAAAAGCGAAGCGCTTCAGAAGTTTGAAAAGTACAGCCGCATGGCAGAAAATCTGTACAACTCAAAGGTGAAGATCTTGCGCAGTGACAATGGAGGAGAGTACACAAGGAAAGAGTTCAATGAGTACCTGGCAAAGCATGGCATAAATCCAGCTGTTCATTCCTGGCACGATTAAACAAAATAGAGTCACAGAGAGAATGAACCAAACATTATTTGACATGACAAGGTGCCCTCCCATCGAATCACGTGTCACCAAAAGGCCCTGGGCTGACGCCGTTGTCACTGGAATTCACATCAGAAACAAGTGCCTATCAAAGGCGATTAGATGAGAGTTACTAGAAGCTCTGTGGGGAGGGGGAGAAGTGAAACTGGACCACCTAAGTGTGTTTGGGTGCAGAGCAAAGAGTGTGTGAAACAGATGGTTCAAGTGGAGCAAGTTGGACTCGAAAGGAGAAGAGTGCATACTAGTCGGCTGCCCAGGAGTGAAGAAGTGCAAGCTGTGGAACCAGAAAGAAGCTTGCTTCTATGTAAGTCGGGACGTTACCTTTGCAGAACGGTCCTTCCTATGCAAGCTTGCCCTAGTTGCAAGTAGCGCGACTGAAGAGCATAGCGACACTTATCGCACAATCACGTTACAAGGTGAAGACAGCTTGAGCGAGCCACATGATGTTGGTAGTTCAGATCGCAATGATAATGATCACAACTATGCTGAAGAAGTGGGGTCATCAGCTGATGAAGACGAGGAAACTGCACAGGACAAAGGATCGACTCTCCAGCGTGACAGATTGCTGTACGAAGGCACTAAGACGGTCGGAAAGAGAAGCAAGGAAGAAACCAAGTCAAAGTGAATGTCACGGCTGCCGCAAGGCCAGGCAAAACAACGAAAGAGATCCTGAAACTCTACACAAAGCCTTATCTGCACCAGACAAGGAGGAATTGACAGCAGCTATACAGAGTGAGCTGGACAGCCTCGAAGTTTCCAATTCATGGGAGCTAGTGCCACAACCTAAAGACAGACAAGTCGTAAAATGCAAGCGGGTGTTCCGCAAGATGTACGACGAAAATGGCGACCTAGAGTGATACAAGGCATGGTTGATTGCATGCGGACACTAAAAATTGAAATGCACCGATTACATGGAAACCTTCTCTCCTGTAGTGAAGCTGAAGTCTGTCAGGATACGGCTGGTCATAGCAGTTGAGAGGAATTGGAAGATCCACCAGATGGACATCACGGCAGCGTACTTATAAGGTATTCTGAAGGAGACCGTCTACACGGAAAACCGCAGCCTTTGATTGACTGTAAGAAGGATAAAGTTAGCCTTCTGAAGAAGAGCCTTTATTGGCTACGACAGTCTAGAAGGCAGTGGAACCTCGCTTTGGACAAAATGCTCAATACAGAAGGAATGACAACATCAAAAACAGAACCCTGTGTTTACGTCTGCAAAAAGAAACTCATCGTAGCACTCTATGTTCACGACTTGCTGATTATCGCAGAAGATGAGAAAGAGATTGCCGACTTGAAGAGCTGCTTGGGATAAGAATTTGATCCAAGAGACATAGGTGAAGCTAGCCACATTCTTTCCATACGACTGAACAAAGAAAAGATAGAAAACTAACAGTGGACGAGACGGCCTGCGCTAACGACATAATGGAGACGTTTGACATGTCAGACGCAATGGCAGCATAACCTCCTTTGGATCCTGGAGCCAAGTACCAAAAAGGACATAACAATTATCCATCAAAAGATGACCTGCCCCGCAAGTACAGAAAAGAAATTGGTTCATTGCTTTCCTCGTCGGAGGCATAAAGCCGGACTCGGCTTTTGCGACTACTTACATGAGCGAGTTCAAAGAACATCCCACAAAAGAACATTAGAATGGCATAAGGCACATTCTTTGCTAAGTGAAACAAATAATGCACTAGTCTATCAGGGAACTGAGAAGTCCATACAGGTCTTTTGCGACGGAGACTAGGCTAGTGACAAGATTGACAGAAAGTCATTCAGCGGGTACGTGTCCACGCTAGCTGGTGCTGCAATTTCCTGTAGTAGTAAGAAGCAGCAAACACTGCATTGTCAACAGTCGAAGCGGAATAAGTAGCAATGTGTCAGGCTACAAAGGAAGTAATGTGGCTTGAAAATTTCATGAAGGAACTTGATGCACAAGAATTCATGCACGAACCACAGATTTTAATGGCTGGGAACTAAGGTGGAATTGCGCTGGCGAAACACTAAGTTTCTTCAGACAGAACCAAACAAATTGACCTCAAGTATTATTTCCTGAGAGAAAAGGTCGAAGAGGGAAGTTTACAACTCCAGTACATCGAATCATCAAAAAACTGTGCTGACCTCTTCACAAGGCCTTAAATGGAAGAATGACTCTCAAGCACTGTGAATGTTTGGGCATCAAAAGTGTGCGCGAATTGACAGTCCATTAAGACGGAGTCTCATTAGAGTAATGGCCAGTCACGAGATGGCGCCATGTATCCGTGTGGTGCACTATCGCTGTTTCAGCTTTTCAAGCCAATCTTGTTTTTTTCTCTCTCTCGTTTTTAGCTCTGTGTTAATAAAACAAAACGGCAGCTTGACAGTGTGTGCCATTTCAATGGCGTCATGCCAAATGCACTCAATCTACGACTCCAAAATATCTGGTCGCCCTTTGTACTCAACAAAACGAAAATTGGGTACCTGCGAAAATTACCCCAAGCTCTATTTTGTTGTTTTTTTTTGCTTCCTTGCATTTTTTTGTCCACCGCACTTTGTGTTTTTGCCAAACAACTCCTGATGACTGAGGAATAGCTAAGTTTGCGGCAGTAATTATAAAATTCGTGAATATTTCGTTTATCTCATCGATGCTGAGTTTTTATAAAACTGTATTTTCTAAATTGACTTCGGCTCTAAAAATTTCGCAGTTGGCTAAATGCAGCTTTGAACGTCGCAGTTTAGTTGAGATGATTTCTGGTGGAGATGAACAAATTATTAATACAGGAAGATGATCGCTGGCATATGGATTGTCGATAACGTCTCATTTAAAATCAATAATTACAGATGGTGAACTAAAAGACAAATCCAAACAGCCTATATTGCCCCAGGTTCAAGAGCAGTGTGTGGCCTGTTCCGTGTTTAAAAGACATATTATTTTGTGAGAATAAAATATACGATTGTTGCCCTCTAGAGTCGCAGCGCTCTGGAAGTTCATCTATCAGTTCTTGTATATCATGGACTGTTAATGTAAAATGTGGAGGAATGTATACGGAGTACATTGTTAGGCTTCCGTAGCTGATGGTGCTCACAGCAACCGACTCAATTTTATTTTGAGCTTGATTTCTTGAGCAGGTACCCCAATTTGAACCACAATCGCGACGACTCCCGAGACACGATTCGCCTGCTTGCGATCGCGTCGAAAAGTTTTATAATGTTTCAGGATATACACATGTTGTGGGCCATGATTGGTCTACAAGACATACAACAATGGGTGTTATGTTACTGTAATTCTGCATAAGTCCTCTACAGTTCCATGGAATTAAACTGTCAAGTTTACCGCCGCCGCGGTAGCTGAGTGGTTATGGCGCTCGGCTGCCGGCCCGATAGACGCGGGTTCGATCCCGGCCGCGGCGGTCGAATTTCGATGGAGGCGAAATTCTAGAGGCCCGTGTACAGTGCGATGTCAGTGCACGTTAAAGAACCCCAGGTGGTCGAAACTTCCGGAGCCCTTCACTACGGCGTCTCTCATAGCCTGAGTTGCTTTGGGACGTTAAACCCCTATAAACCAAACCAAACCAAACTGTCAAGTTTATGTTTTTGAGAGGGAATGAACGGGATTTACTTATGTGGTTTGCCCCGTTGTGAGGGGTCTGTCTTTTCGCTCAAGAGAGCTGTTCCGCCGCTGGAAACCGGGTGGATTGGGGGTTACATCGATCACCTTGCCAGACGTGCTGGAGGAGCGCGGAGAAGCCGCGGTTGTGTCAGATTCGGGCCCTCCCTGACAGCTAGAAGTCCTGCGCGATGCTTACCCGCGGACCTCGCTCCCTGCGTTGTCAATGGCAGGGCAGCTGTCACTGACCCTGACTGGGGCATGGATCGCCCTGCCATAGGCTTTGTGAAAGCGGCCTTGGCAGGTGCCGCAGTGCTGTGTGGTGCTATGCCCCTGCACACCACATCAGCTAAGTTTTGTTTTGCTGTGAAGGAGAATATGTTTGTAGGCGCAAAACGCTTTCTCGATTCTTTAAATAAAATGTTTTCCTTTGTCCTTATGGTGATTATCTCTTGTTATTCTTGAAGGAATGACACGCCCTGGAGTATGCAGCATGGTCTCCTTCACAGTTTGCGCAGCGCGGGGCTGCGTGGCATTCATCAGGATGGTGATCTTCCGAAGCACATTTTGCGCAAGTTTTCCGACCGCGGCAAATCTGCCAGCCGAGCCGAACCTTTGACAAATGAAAAATCTGCGAGCATTTGGTATGTATGGTCTTACATTAACTTTCAAATAACCCACGTCGATTGCGTCGGGCAATGTGCTGGTTTTGAACGTGAGAATAGTGTTTTGTTTCCATTTCCTTACTGTCCATCCGGATATTGTTTCGGTGGATATCTATGACGTCTCGGTCGCTGAGCCCTTCGAGCGTTTCTTTTGCGGTGTTGTGTGTAAAATCAGATTCAGATATTACGCCTCGGACAGTGTTCTGTGATCGATGGGAAGTCACGGGGGCAGAGATTCCCCTATGGACGTTAGGGTTTAGAGCTGAGAGTGATGAACATTGTCGCACACTTCGAGCAATAAATCGCCGCTGGCCATTTTTGAGAGCTTATACCAAATGCCTAAGGTTTCATCAAGTACTTTAACACAAGGAAGGCTGATATTATCCTTGCCTGCTAATCTTTTTCTTCACTGTGGATCACATAATATTTGGGAGAAACTACTTTTCTTTTTTGAAAAAAAGTCACCTACCTAGTTCCACTGTCTTTTGAGAGAGCGATCTGGCATTGACGGAAGTGTGCCATAAAAAATTAAGTTTTTTAGTCAAGATGCCCGCCACCCACCTCGGAGTCCAACAAGGAGACAGGACAGGAACTTGAAAGCAAGTCCTGCCTACGCCAGCTGTACACCTCAACTATAACCAAATATGACGCAACTCAGGGTCGTTGGTCACAGAAGGGTAACCCTCGCCGCCAGGAAAAAAGGAAAAACCAAGAAGTGAGTAGGAGATAGGAGAGTTGTGAGAAATATATAGGAAAATGAAAGATGGTGTGGAGGACAGGAAAAGACGACTGCCGATTTCCCCCGGTCGGTTCAGGCTGGAAGTCCCGTCTACAAGAAGCTGGTGCCAAATAGGAGTAGTGTTTCCACCGAGGTGCTTTAAAGGTCCAAACGCTCGTCATTGGCTCAACCACCAGGATCCGCTTTTCACCGAACACGGCGATGCCACGCATTGCAAGGCGCGGGTACTCGGGTCTGTGGTGATGCACTGTTCACCATCATCCCCTTGCGGGGATGTCCGTGCGGATGCTCGGGAACCCGTGGTGTCGCCACTCACCAACATCTGCACGCTGAAGACGCCCCCTTGCGAAGAATCTCGTTGCTATAGTGTCTCTTCGGGCGTCACCATTTACGTCACGGGGCTTTCACACGTTACACATCGGTTGAAGCAGAAGTAACCTCGGCTAATTATATTTTTCCGTATTGTCACAGGTCGGCCCAATGAACAGTTTTTCTAGAAGCCCTTTTTACTGACAGAGAGGAAGAAGCCTTTTATTCAAAAAGAGAACTTCGCCGGCGTTGAAAAATCGCTGGCAGGCTCCTCTGCGTGGGGAAGGGAATTTAGGATACAAAGGCAGAAGGGGAAAAGTGCGGAAAATTTAAAATAAAATAAATAAAATGGGGAGAAGATAATATGCAGGCATTAAATGCGTGCTGAGGTGCATCGGCAAGTAATGATTGTACATATTAAATAATAAAGTGCACACTCTGACAAATGGGCTAACAAAGCTCTCTGCATGAAGAATGTATGATGATAACATGTGAGGTGAAATTATAGCTTATCAAGGTGTCCAGTGTCCTTTAAATATGCAAATAAAAAGTACATTGCATGCCTCTGTTAGCTAGCGCAGGATAAGGGATACAAAACAATTTTAATTGTTAGAGGCACTGGGGAGAGCTTCTGCATAGAATATTCAAAGCAAGCACGCCCGTTAGCATACGCAGGGCACTGAAGCAGGATATGTTGCACTTTCGATCGAGCCGCAGTTGTCACAAAGCGGACTCTTGGTTTGACCGAAACGATTTTGCAAGCAGTTGGCAAAAGCAGTGTCAGGCCAAGTTGGTGATAGTGTTTCCGGATGGCGAGGAATTTTGGGCGGGAGCTTTGGTCTGAGATGTGGGTCGACTGAGTACAGAAATTGGTAACGATGTCCCGGAAAATCCAACAGCCGATACGTTTCTTCAGAAGCAAATCGTTTAGCCATATGGGACGCATTAGATTTTGTGAGGAAGGTCCAAATGTATCTTTCATGTTGGTGACATTTACGGGCCGCTTCATCTGATTTTGTCAGTGGCCAGAATTTCACAGTGTGCTGGTATCCACTGAAATGTTATGCAATGGCATGCGACAATATAAAAATGATGTAAATAGGCGATGTCAAGGGTAAGGTACAAATGATGGGTGTTTTTCTGCAGGCTGTACAGGATTCGCAGTGATGCTTTGGAGTCGGTAAAGATAACCCAGCAGCCAGGGGTTCGGCGCAGGATATAAGAAGCAGCGTCTTAAAAGCCGTGAAGCTCAGCGGTTGAAGCGGTTGTCTTCCTCTGTAGCCGGCAAGAAAGTACATGGCTTGATGAGGGAACATAAAGGCCACAGGAAGAGATTTCTTGAGTAGTTGAACCGTCGGTGAAGTTGTGGTTGTGGTGCGTATATTCCTCAGCTAAGTAGACTGGAATAGCTTGCAGAAGCGCTGCCTGCGACATGGGGCTCTTTGCACTCACACCTGGAATAAACCTCTTCATCTTTAGAGACGACAGTGTCCAGGGGGGAAAGAACAGTGGTAGTTGTTTTTGTGGCTGATCATTAGTGAGGAGAGAGAAAAGCTGCACAGCTTGGCAAAAGCCAGAGTTGCAATTATTTAGGTGGACATGGCGTAGGAAGTGCTTCTTCTTTTGGATGGCATGGCGGAGGTGGGTGCGCATAATTTTTTGGGCGGCAATCACATCCACCTGGATACAGCCTGCTTCCGCTACTGCTTGTGACGCAGAGATACCCTTTGGAAGGACAAGACATATCCGCAGGAAGTTGTTCCGCGCGCCCTCGAGAACTTTCTTGCTTGTTGGAGATAATCCTTGAATCTCAATAGCGCAAGGTTTCTTCAACGTAGGCTTTTTCAAAGAGAACCAATGGAGGACAGTTGCTGCCCCACCGTGATGCCGCTATGAACATGAAAACTTGTGATGGTGCATATATCCTCTCGCGAAGTTTTTTGACCTGAGGTGACCACTAGAGATTACTGTCTATTACACCTAGGAATCGCTGTGATCGCACAGTACGGTCCACTGTTAAAGAGAACCTCGCGCAGCGTGGCTTCCGTGCTCCACGAAGCGCCCCTTTTGAGAAGCGGCGAGAATCGCGATACCAGGCGCATGCGCAGTAACCGCGGAAGGTGAAGCCAGCTCTGCGTCGTCTGCTACGGCGGTCTTTTGGCGCTTGGCTTGCTGAGGTAGAAACTCTGGAACGTGGACAGGAAGAACTAAATATACAAACCAGATTTTCCTCGCAGCTACATAATGGTCGTGCCTTTCTGCAATATAAGCTTTTTTTTTAATTTCCGATTCTTTGTTAGGAACTTTTCCCGCGATGCAATAGTTCTGCAGGAGAAACATCTCTAGTTCTCGTCCACTTTCTGTTCTGAACTCACGAAAACCACCTCCTCTATCAGCGGCAGGGCTATTAGTGCATTTAGTCCGTCGCCCAACGTCAGTGGCCCCGCCGCAGCTAGAGGAGGTGGTTTCCCTGAGTTCAGAACAAAAAGTGGAAGAGAACTAGAGATGCCTCTCCTGCACAAGTCTTGCATCACGGTAAAATTGCCCGCAGAAGACTCGGAAATTGAGAAAATATATTGCAGAAACGCACGCCCGTTATGTAGCTGAGAGGAAAATCTTGTTTTTATGTTTAGTTCTCCCGTCACGTTCCAGAGTTTCGACCTGAGCAAGCAAAGCGCCAAAAGTGCGCCGTAGAAGATGACGCGGGACTGGCTCCACCTTCCGCGGTTAATGCGCATGCGCCAGGTGTCGCCGATTCTCGCCGCTTCTCAAAAGGGGCGCTTCGCTGAGCGCGGCGCCCCCGCTGCGCGAGGTTCTCTTTAACAGTGGACCGTACTGTGCATACGTTAGTCACTATCCACCTTAGAGTAGCCGATATCTCGTCATCGTTTTCCTAGTAAAAGCCACGGCAACACTTTTTTCAAACAAGCGACAAGGACCTCGGTGGGCAAGATACCTCGACATGGGCAGTAACGCTCTCTGAAGACGTTGCTGCGTTTTTTAGCGCAAATGTGACGTGTTCCAGATACAGATATCATCCGCATAAATCTTTATACGCACTCCTTGCGGAAGGGCTCTTGTTATGTGTATAAGGGTAATTGTGAAGAAGATGATTACCCAGACAAAGCAGATGACTCGTGAAAACGAAGGTGTCCCTGCGCGTCAGCCGTATTGCTATCGCCAAGTGTGTCTGAGCCCGACCGGTTTGCCCTCGGATTGTTCTCGCCGCTGCTCCCTTCCTCCCAGCTCTTTTAAATAACCCCCCCCCCCTTACATTTGGTGGAGGTGCTGGGAAACAGCCCTGGAATTGCGCAACCGTACTCTCCCGCAACCTGCGATGCCTCACGACGTTCAACATCAAGCCGTGCAAGTGGGCCCAGCTGTTACCTGCGCCGGCTCCCTTCGCCAACGGGACCCGGCCATCTTCAGTGAGACCCATGAACAGGGTGTCGAAGATTGGCTCACGTCTTACGAGAGGGTGAGCTTTTACAACAAATGGGACGATGCAACCAAACTAAATAACGTAATTTTTTATCTCACCGGCGTGGCTAACCTGTGGTATCGGAACCACGAGGTGGACTTTCGCACCTGGTCTGCTTTCAAGACAACATTCTCCGAAGTGTTTCGTCGTCCTGCTGTTCGGAAACTCCGCGCCGAACAACGGTTCAGTGAACGGTCTCAGCAGGTCGGCGAAAGCTTTACCAGTTACATCGAAGGCGTCATTGACCTATGCAAGCGTGTCAACATCAACATGTCAGAAGCTGACAAGATTATACACATTTTGAAGAGTGTTGACGACGACGCCTTTCAGATGATGGTAGCGCGCGACTTGCGCACCGTTGCTGAAGTCGTCACACTCTGCCAAAGCTTCGAGGAGCTGCGGAAGCAGAGGCTCCTGACTCGACAGCACCCTCGACAGGTTGAGTGGCTTGCTGGGCAGACACCAGCACCTGACACCTCATCGCTGCTGCAAAAAATCAAAGACTTTGTTCGGGAAGAAGTGGCGCGTGAGCTTTCTCTTCTGCCGAACCCTACAGGGCAAGCTCCAGATTTGGCTCCGGCCCTTCGACACGCAATCCAAGAGCAGCTTGCCGAGGCTCTCCCGCCCGCCCATCCGCCACCACCTGTCGCCGCTCCGCTGACATACGCGGACGTTGTCGCCCAGACGCCGCCCCCTATGGCCGCTCCGCTGACATACGTGGACGTCGTCGCCAGACCTCGACCGCCTCGGAGGCTTTGCCTCCAACACCTGCGCGAGCGGTGGCTCCTTTTCTTCGTCGGCTCCGCGACTCAGCTATCCCTGGCGCACCATCGACAACCGGCCTATCTGCTACAACTGCGGCTTGCCTGGACATGTGGCCCTTCTTTGCCGCTGCCGTCTCCCTGTCTACGCGCCACCTCCTCCAGCTCCCGCGTACTGGCCTTACACGAGCCAGTACTCCAGATCTGCTGAGCCGCCGTCTAGTCGTCCTTTTTCTCCTGACCGTTCAGCCCTTTCTAGACGCCGTCCACCTTCACCGAGGCGCCGCTCCGTTTCTCGTATGCGACGTCGCCCCAATCTCTCTCAGGAGGAAAACTAGGTGCCGGAGTGCCTGAGGCGAGAACTGCGTCCCCGTCGAACTTTCTCGCCTGTCAACGTCGCAAGCCATCTCCTAATCGTTCTGCTGGAGAGTTGCAGCCACTCCCTTGCCCACTACGCCCTTTCGACCGTATCGGAATTGATTTATACGGCCCACTTCCGTACAATGCGGCCGGCAACCGTAGGGCTATCGTTGCGGTTGATCATCTCACGAGATATGCCGAAACCGCCGCTGTTCCGTCTGCCGCAGCGACAGACGTTGCCTTCTTCCCTTTGCACCGTTTCGTCCTTCGTCACGGTGCACATCGTTAACTGCTCAGCGACCGCGAACGCGCCTTTTTGTCCGATGTCGTCACCGCCCTGCTCCGCAAGTGCAACACAATCCATCGTACCACCTCGGCCTATCATCCGCAGACCAATGGCCTCACCGAGCGATTTATCCGCACCCTCGGGGACATGCTCTCTATGTACGTCGCATCCAACCACTCGAATTGGGATCTCATCCTCCCTTATGTGACTTTCGCCTACAACACCGCCCAGCAGTCTATTACTGGCTTCTCTCCATTCTTTCTTCTTTACGGCCGTCATCCATCTGCTACCATAGACACCATTCTGCCTTACCAACCTGACGCCTCTGCATATACCCCTGTTTCCGAAGCCGCGCAACACGCAGAATATTGTCGCCAAATCGCCTGGTCACTCACAACTGACGCCCAGTCTCAAAAGAAATTCCGCCACGACAACGCTCACACCACATCGCATTTCTCTTCTGGTGCGCATGTGTGGCTCTGGATACCATCAAGTACTCCTGGACTCTCCTCGAAATTTCTCGCCAAGTATCACGGTCCCTTCCGTGTCCTGGAGCGCACATCTCCCGTTAATTACGTAGTCGAACCCCTCACGCCGTCTCCCGATCTCCGCCGCCACGGCGGCGAGACACTTCAAATCCAGCGTCTCAAGCCTTACTACAACCCCTCCATATTGCAGTCGCCGTAAGTCGCCAGGATGGCTCCTATTTGCCCCGGGGGTGAGTGTCAAGAAGATGATGACCCAGGCAAAGCAGATGTCTCGTGAAAACGAAGATGGCCATGCGCGTCAGCCGTATTGCTATCGCCACGTGTGCCTGTGCCCGACCTGGTTGCCCTCGGATTGTTCTCGCCGCTGCTCCCTTCCTCCCAGCTCTTTTAAATAAACCCCCGCCTTACAGTAATATTGAAAAGGAGAGAACTGAGCACCGCTGCCTGAGGTACGCTCCTTTCCACTGCGTCAAAGAGCGTTGGGGCGTTTGGAGTGCTCATGAAAATTTGTTCTTTTAAATAATGTCCAATCCATTTGTACAGCTTTACCTCAAGGCCAAAAACTCGCCAAGGCCGCGAGAATTTCAGGCTGAAAAACTCAGTAAAAGCGGCGTTAATGTCAAGGAAAATGGCAATAGGGATGTGTCTAGCAGGAAGGTAATCTCCAAGTGATGAGATGAGGGCGATGGTATTACCAATAGCAGGCCTAGTTTGATGGAACCCGTTCATTCCTAGAGATACTCATTTCAGATTTCGAGTATTGAAGTGATGCGTTTGCAGATCATTCGCTCCATAAGCTTACCTACTCAGCTCTGTATAGTGTTGGGCCGGAAAGTTGTGCAGCTTGTTGCCTCCTTAGAAGGTTTAAAAACAGACACAATTTTCGCCAGCTTTCATTCTGAGCGGACCTCACCGGTGATGGGACCCCACCGGTGATCCAGAAAGAATTGTAATATTCCATGTGTCGAAGACGGGTGTTGTGGGGGAGCTTTCGATGACGTCATAGGTTACTTGATCATGACTAGGAGACGTGTGTATGTTTGATTCCGTAATAGCTGTGGATATGTCTTCAATTGTTTAAGGCAGGTCCGACGCTGGCACTGTCGCCTGTGGGATGTCTGATTGAGCATCTGCGGAGAGTGTCGCAGACCCTGATCCAACCGAAAGCAGTCTGCAGTATTCTTCTAATATTGTTATAGGGGTTTCCGTTCATGCAGAGAGAGTGCTGCGAAGGGGGGAAGCTGTTGGAGTGGCATACGCATACATCTAACGATCCGCAAAATTCAGGTTACTGGTTGGTGCGCACAGAGCGTAGAACAAATGTCACGCCATAGTTGCTGACTGAAATTATACAGATAGCACTGAATATGGCTTTGTGAACGTCGGCAGGCACGAAAGCCTTCAATGTTTTTGGTGCTTGTTACAAAGGTTGTTGTAAATTTGTTAACTTGTTACAAAGGTTACATTGATGCTGCTGACAGTCGTAAGGCCTCGGAGGTAGGTTATGCTGCCATCATTTAGCGGCTCAATTGAACGCATTGAGAGAAGTTCGGCAAGCTTGGCTTTTCGGGCACACGTATGTGAGCTGCCACAAATTTCATTGTGAGCATTGAAGTCTCCGCAAACGATATGCGAAGAGGGCGTCATTGGTATCAGTTTTTCTAGCCTCGGAACGTCCAATGGCTTGACTCTCTCAGGATATACCCCAATGAGAATGTATACGTGTCTTCCAATTAGCGTTACCGCGCACATGTATTTGTTGTCACTGTGAGGCGGGACATCAACAAAGGAGGCCGAAATATCCATGCGAAAGCCTATTACCAATCTACTGACGTCATGTGGTCGTTGTAAATGGTGAAAGTGTTATTCATGCAGTCGAAAATTTTTCTCGACGCGCGATTCAGAGATGCCTATGAAAGGCAAATGGCATGCTCGCAAGAGCTGCCAGAAATCGGAGAGCTTCGAGCATAAACTGCGAGCGTTCCACAGAAAAATGATGCATCGACGAAAGTTGTTGTGGATAATCAGCGTTGGTAAAGCTGTCACCGTTGATGGCATGATTAGTGATGTATGGTATTACGCCTCTGCGGAGCGTAGGAAGCGACAATGGCTTCATTGCAAGTGCAGCTTCTGCTTCTGGGCGAGCTCGTGATAAAGGGCTGGCGCAGACAAGAGCTTTGATGGCTGCGAACTGAATCGAAATCAGTAGGCATGCGATGTCTTGTTCAGTGCTTCCGTTTTGCTGCCTTTCGCTGATCATTCTGTCGGGTTGCGGAGCGTCAGGCTGAGAGCGAAAGTGGCTGTTTGTCGGGGTTTGTGTCGGATGATCCAGCAACGTTGAAGTAGGCAGTGCACCAGCGGGCTTGCCACGTTTCTCTTTTGCTGCTGCTGCAGATGTGTTTCCAGCTCTCTTTTCTTTTTGCGTTGATGAATCTTGGTTAGGGTTTGGCGGATTCGTTAAAACCATCTCTCGGTTAGTCGAAGGTTTATATCACTTGGGCGGTTTCCCTTGAACTAGCTCAATATTGCGTGCCTCAATATTGCGTGCAAGTGGAGCAGCTATGCTTTTAATGCACTCTCCGTATGAAGCAAGGTGCGGGCCATTGCAGTTCCAACACTTAGGTTGCGATCTCGATGTGCATTCCTTTTGCAAGTGGGGCCACCACACACATTGCTGCGAAGAGGGCCTGTTCAATGTCTCAATGTATGTCCATGCCTCTGACATTTGTAACACTTTGTTGCTGTCCCAACATATTCAGTTGCAGGGAAACTGCACAACCCAAGTATTACTCTTTAGGCAGTGGCGAATCCATGGCGACGTCCAAGATAGCTGTTCTACGACGTACCTCTTTGATCCTGCCAATGTGCTCAGGAACGTGAGCGGTGAGCCTCCTTGCCGAGATGAAGCCTTTGTTGCGAAGATATTGTTGTAGGTCATCGTATGAGTGCGTGATTAGAAGATCTTTATTTTTCCGTAATTAGCCATGTACGAGTAAGAAATGCGGATCTCCACAGTCACTCCAGCCGGTTTAGTGATGACCAGCAGGCGGATCGCGGCGTGTAGTGTTGACACTGCAACCATGAGGTTTCTATCCTTGTTAATTAAATGGCTGAGATCTTTTTTTGGTGCCGACGTTACAACCGCCGACACTACAACGTTGGGGTTTCAATTCCCATCAGCTTCCTTCTTCCGTGGTAGGCTTGAAAGCTACAGAAACACCAGCAGGTCTTTTTTTTCTTAAAGAACACAACCGTGAATGATTCCTGGTTCATCTCCCCTGCATTGTCGCCCAAGGGCTCGCCGATTTCTTGTTCTTTCGCAGTCTCTTGTTTGTTGGGCCTTGGTCTGTGGCCAGAGTACAGTGGCTACCGGAGCAGTGTTTGTCACTGCTTCTATAAATATAGCGTGAAGCGCAGCCGGCGGAGATATTCCGCGTCGGGGCGGGTACGGCGCCGAGCGCCCAGAGAATCGCTTGACGTGCTTCTCCCGGTGAGCGGGGAGCCCCAGGTTGTCGCACGACGAATAAACAAACAAAAAACATTTAAGAGTACTCAGACGGCAAACAAACTCTGAAACTTAGGGACTGGGCTCAGATAGCCGGTCTGCTAATCGTCGTCTTCCTCTTTTTTCCTGTCTTCTTGACTGCCGGACTGCTGCAAGCACTATGCTACTTCTGGCGGACTTGCTGGGTAACAGATGTCCGTGCCCTCACCACCTAGAAGCCGCCTAAACAGTCCAAGCCGTCACCAAGAAGCGAACACCGGAAAGCCAACGAAGCCGCTTCGACCGAAGACGACCAGCGAAGCACCCACTGTCTCCATAAGCTACAGCCTGAACACGGACTTCTACCGTACCGTACTCGAACCCGGAAGGAAGGCTGGGCATAAGCATTGGCCCCGTCAACAGCTTCAGCTGCAGTTATTCTCAAGCATACCCGAACGCCTTCCATTGTGAGCGCCGCCCCAAGAGAATATACAGATGACTGGTTCCAACGGCAGGGGTGAGTTGCAGACTTCAACAACATGTACAATTCTATGAAGCTTCAGATATGTTTTTTTCCACTTGATGGGGTTGCTCGTACATGGTACGTGAACCACGAAAGCTCGATCTCCAGTGCCGGCGGGTATCCCCCGGTGATACAATTGATACAAGCTTTCCGCTGGTCTGGTGCTCTGTTTATTTAGGGTCAAATGCTTCACCCTGAGTAGGAGAGAAATGCCTTGTGCCTGGCGCTCTTTCGCACAGACGCTTTTGTGCCCTAAACATCTTCCATCATCATCATCAAGCCTGATGTGCAAGGAATGGGCTCAGCTACAGCTCCAGGCTTGGATCCGGCATCCGAGCGAGAAAGTGAAAGCGCACGACTAAGAAATGCGCACCTGTTCCGTCTTGCAGACCCCGAAATGACAAAATAAAGTTGAATTCTTGATGTGTAGTGTCAAATAGCAACTTTTTGCCGGATTTGTGCATGATCCCCCGACGACCGTCACGGACTGCTCCAGGAAAGCACGTACTGTCAAAAAGACACCTGGATGATCGGACCGACCAATAAAACAGCCCATCAATGGCCTGCACAGTCCACCCGGTGAAAACATCTACAAGCAAATGCAACATGAAGGAAAAGGTATAAGAAGTCGTCCGAGAAGAACTTGACCATCTGATACCATAACAAGCCCAACATTATGTCGCGAAACTAACCGATGCTATCCGTTAAGAAGTACAGCAGGCGCATGGCTTTCCTCAGATGACGGCTTCTACCCCAGAATCCACGGCCATGATGTACACTGCCGCGATACGCAGCCAAAGATGCCCCGTAAGCCTTCCCCAAAAAGCTTCTGTGTCATTCCTACGGTCACAGCCTCGCACCCGCCCTGCCATGCTTCTTCACTCCGCGCCTAGGAAAGCAAAGGCATGGAGGACCGCCGACCACGCCGGCCACTCTGCTTTCAGTGCGGTCAAGCCGGCCACATCCTTCGCCACTTCTCGTGCAGGCGAATGAGACATCGTGGCTTTTCCTTTTACGCTTCCCGGATGTGGCCCCTTCCAGCGCCCACTAGAGATCGCAGAACGACTGCGTCGAGAGGAGTACGTTCCAAACCAATTTCGCACTCACCATTGCCGTCAGCTTCGCGCTGCCGCGGTGCGTGGAAGTTACTTCAGCTGCCATTCGGGAAACTTAAACCAGCAACCTTAGGAGGGGAGGTTGCTGCTCATGAGTGAAACACCGAAGATCCACCAACGACCCAGCCGTGTGAAGACACAGCATACAAAAAGAAACTTGACCATTACGCGAATCGACTTCAGAAATACGCCGCCGCGCCGCGAATTAACAACGACGTACCCGTGCCATCGTCTCAGCACCCAAAGAGGCCGAGATCAGACACCAAGGCCAACATGTAGTGCGCGCTGCGAATAGAAGAACGACCGACATCTAAGTGGCTGTCTACGGTCGTCCAGTAACTGCGTTGGTGGACACCGGGACGGAATACTCTGTCATCAGTGGACCGTTTGCGGCTCAAATCAAGATCCATGATAAGTAGCGCGAACAGTGCGAACGATAAAGAAACAGGTACACAACACAGACGATAACCACCGACGGAACGAAACCGAAGGTGACCGAGGCGAAAGGGAAGGACAAGCAGGCACATGCGCCTAGAAAAACCGGTGAAAAAAAGTAACAGGTGAACGGGTAAGACGACTCAGCGATTTAAGTTCGTTAAGAATGCCGTTTTTTCGGACAAGGAAATAGACCGCTCGAAAACACATTTATCTTCCAATACAGCCAACTTCACTCTTTCAGTGGGTTTGGGTTTCTGCGTTTACTGGGCTTTAACTTCCCAATCCGACACAGGCTATGAGAGACGCCTTAGTGAAGGGCTCCAGTGTTTTCAACCAATTGGGATTCGTTAACGTGCCTGACATCGCACAGTATACGGGCCTCTAGAATTTCGCCTCCTTCGAAATTCGACCTGCGCGGCCGGTATCGCACTTGCGACTTTCTGGTCAGCAGCTGAGCTCCATAACCACTGAGCCACCGCGGCGGCCTCCGGTTAACTGATCACATTGTCTGGACACTAGCGAGCACGTATCTAAACACGTAACACAACCACACTCTCTTCAATGAACTGTAAGTAACTTCGAGTAAAGGTTTTTATGTTGTTTTTGTGCTCACGAAGCCTATTATCCAAGCAACAGCCGGACTGACCAACATACTGTTTTCCACAAAATAGCGGGATGTTGTAATGATGCACTCAGTAGATTAGACATTTTTTTAGGTGCTTGGTGGTGCACTACAGCTTTTGGGTCGTTTATTGGCAGTGAAAATTTCTTTGCAAGACACTTAGTTTCTCAGGGTCTTAAGAAACCAGGCAAACGTTCGCTTTTTTCCCTGTTCTGTTGAGATTGTGGGTCAGGCAATGAATCTAAATAACGACGGCAATTTCGCCTTTCGTTCTTTCTGATGGCACAGACGACAGCTGTTCTCCCTGACATTTCTTTTTCAGAAAGCGATCAGCGACTGAAACACAGATGTCAGCCGCATAACCGGCTTCGAGGAACCTGGCAAGTTGTTTATGAGAGATCTGGCTTATAACGTCCTAACAACTCACGTGACGTCAATGTAAAAATACGTCATACGAAATCACGTGACAACGATACAATATGACGTCGTACTAAGTCAAGCGACAATGATCTAATGTGGCGTCATACCATGTCAGGTGACCGATTTTTGCAGAGTTCAGAACACGGAAGCTACATGCCGGTAAGCTACATAGCGCTCTACGTTGTTGTGTCTTCTCGTTCTGTGAAAAATTAAGCGCAACTACCATGAACCGCCTACTAGGCCCAATTCTCGCCATTATACCAGAATTCCCACCCACTAATCCACAAAGGTGTAGACGACATCGCAATCGCAGCGATCGCATCACTGGCTGACTTCAATGTGGTGGCTGCATTCCAGACTAGATTCGCACCTAAATTTCAAGGAACCGTTCTGCGAACAGCGATGCGGGTGGTGTAATAGTATTTCTCTTTGCATATAGCTTGCATAAATTAGTCAATTTCGAGGCTAGCTTGCGAAAGGGGTTCCGACCGATGACATATGTCCCTTCAGTTGCATGACCCAGAAGTCGAGATGTGAGAGCTATTGCATCCTTTCTGTTCGTCAAGAGAGCTGCTTTCGCATCGCTCAAGGTAAGCAATTGAAGTGTCCTCAGAATTTTAGAACCCTGATTTTTTGCTGCAAGAAATGTTATTCACGTTGTGCCCAATGCAATCACTATCGGCATGTAAATTAGTGACAGTGAAAAAAAAGAATAAGGAATTTCAGAAGTTTAGACGTTTAGAAATTGACTGCACATTGAACTTACAAAGAAACACAATGCAACAAACTGCATGAAGATCTCTAAAGCCATTATCATACTATGCTTTTTTGCAACCAGGACAGTCAGGTAAAAAAAACTTTTGAGAAATCTGGAATTTTCACGAAGATTCCACAAATTTTCTTTTCTTATTACCTAAAGTCACAAAAAGATTTGATCACTTATGGGTTGTTTTTAGGCAAAATGTTTTTGTGAGATAATGAAAAGTTGTGATTGATATCAAATCTTTGTTGTGTGAGTTAAAAATTGCTTTGTCAGTTAGCCTTCGTGTCCTATCTCTCATTTAACGGTTCTCTGCAGTACTGCGCTGAATGTCGAGACAATCAAGCATTTTTTTTCGCGCCAAACAACACATCTGCTACGGCGTCACGTAGTTTTTTTTTAATTTCGAAGTCATTGCTTAGTTGTCGACTCACATCGGAGATGGCGCTGGTTTCGCAACCCAAGCCGCCATGTGTTGAATGTATAGGCTTCTATGCAAGTTACGCTACCAGAGTACTTACAATCAGCAACGAATTAATCGGGAATAATAGAATTAAAATGGCAACGCTGAAACACGAGAATAGTGCCACCTTGTGAGGAAGTACGAGCGATGTTGATTAACACTTCAAAAGGAGGAGCCTTAGAATAAACTTATCCTGTGGTAGTATTGAGGTGCCCTACGCTGGGATACTCTCACTTTGGTGTTCTGTTGCCTTGTTCGCGTTTCATTTGTTGCTGATAGTACATGCATCTGGCTGACCAGGCGCCCAAATGTATTAGGGAGGGGCCAAGGTGTGCGCGCTGCCTCTGTCGAGGTCGCCTAGATGACCACAATATCGGTGCCTGGTCAGCTACCCGGACATGTCCGTGAGCCACGCAAGGCTTGGAGGACGATGGCCGGTCCGACAAACTGAGTGTCAAGTTCATTTTTTTTCATTCAGCGTTGCTCGGCGCTGATAGAATCAGAGCGCGCCAAACGGCTGCAAACTGCTGATACCGCCTCGTCGGCTTGCCAGTAACGTTAGCGTAGAATGTGCCCGGCAGAGCACTGGTGCTACAAGTTCGTGGAAAATAGCACACGGCGCAAAAGCCCACCCGGTAAGATAGCTCATCCAAGAGACGTTATGATTTATTCAGTTAATAAAAAACAGTCCGCCACAGTGCGAGGCTATAGATCAGCTGTCAAATGCTGTACAGGGGCTTCACAGATGATCCTTTTTGCAACCGGAAGAGAATGAGATAAAGCTTCTCGAAGATGTCCGACCTCCAGGTGCTGCTGAGCCGGAGGCCGTCTGAGGCCACCGTCACCTTCACTTCCGCTCCTTTGCGAAACTGGGGCCATGGCCGGCGCATATTCATTGTCGGCGTTTCACTGCTGGACGACAGCATTTGAGAATGACCAGAGTCACAAAAAAAGAATTTGCTGCATTTACGTCTGCTAAAATGACGTGATCTGAAGTACTTAGAACTAAGAGCATTAACCAGCATCGCTGCAATACCCGAAAGCGGAACTAGCGCACTTGTACGCCACTTATGCCAACAAGACTGCTTGAACGGAGATTTTTACTTATGTTCCGCTTTTGACATCTTGTGTTAGATAAAGTTGCACCTAAATATATTTCACACAATATTCAATCCCGCAGTTTTATTTTGGTTGTCTTGGATGCAATGACAACCGTGTTCTATGCCCATAACTTCTTTCTTCACTTTGTATTAAGAAGCATTGGTCACAGTATTTTAAGAGGTGCCAAAAATAGCACATAATATCTAGTTTAAGAAACGCGCTGAAATGCACGGTGGGGCTGGCACGCGATATTTTTCGGCGACCACTTTTCTATCCACACTGCGGAGCACATGAACCAGGTCAAAAGAATATAGCTCTCCGCCATAACAACTTGCGACCAATATAACCTTTACTTGAAAAGTTTACCAGGTGTTCTAGGAAAGCCCGGCGCTAATTAAAAAGAAAATTGGGGCATTGAGGTGAAGAGATTTTTTACGGCATCGGAATAGCAGACTTGGAGGACGTAAAAAGAGCTGAATCATGTAAGTAATTTATTCAGTTCTAATATTTACTTTTTAACTATTCCCGGTTTTCATCTGCTTGGAATTACAGATAGGAAACCTGCTGTTAGTAATGACCATATAAGTATATACAATCAGGAGAATCCGACGCCGTTGTGGCTCAAATAATTTGGGCCATTTCTGGCAACTTTCGAGAACCGCGCACCGGCGTGCAGCGCAACCTCACTCCGTGGCGAATGTACTACCTAACCTCTCTGCCCCGCCAGAATGAGACCAGCGAAGTGGCAAGCAGCGGGTTGCGCCGCAGCAAGGGCGGGGCAGAGGTTGTCGCACAGTGCGTGCGTCACGGAGTGACGAGATTCGACTGACGTCGCTTTGCACCCTTCCGGAGGCGCGTGGTTGTCGAATGGCGCGAAAAATGGCCCAATTAAGTTAAGTGACCGCGACGAAGGTAACCGCGGTTTTTAAATTCTAAAAGCTGATATGGCTATTACTAACGAAAGGCAACATGTATGATTGCAAGCGGGTTCCTATTGGTAATAGTTAAAATTAGCGGCTTCAAAGATAGAACAGGAGCCACTGGCGTATGGGAAGAACCTCAGAAGACTGATCAGTTCTTGACGGCGGCTCTCTGTACCTAATCAAAGTTTGCCAAGCCACTTTGTCGAAGTCGCCTGGGTGCCTGCGCCAGCATTATGTCATATAATTCACCAGGCGTGGTCGTGCGGGCTGTCGCGGTTAACAGCGGGCAGTGGAGCAGGCAGCTATAAGAGAAGCGACCCCGTTCAGGCTACCGACTTCATATTGCAACGCGCAGCGCCTGCCGAAACATTTTACGAAACACCGCGGGATGGGAAAATTGGCGCGGATGCAGGTAAAATGTGTGAAATGTGTTACCACAGGTTTTACTGCTGGATAAGGGCAATGGAAGGGAATTATTCAAATAAGGAAAAAACATGGAGTTAGCCCGTGAACTGATAGTCGTGGTTGTAAGTAGCAGATCGCAAAATATGCAGGGTGAATTTTTTTAGCTTAACAAATTTTTATTTTAAAAACCATGAGAGACCCGTCGGTGTGTTCTGTGCAGATGGACGACACAGGCGAGCCTTCCTTCAACACGAAGGCTCGTCTTTTCGGGCCCCGGCCGAAACGTCGGAAATAAATCGCCGTTTGGTTTGTGCATACCTCTTCCTTGGTACGTGTGCGTGCGCGCGCGCGTGTGTGAGTGCGTGCGTGTGCGCGTTTGTGTGTGTGTGTGCGTGCATGCGCGCGTGCATACGTGCGTGTGTGTGTGTTTGTGTGTCTGTGCGTGCGTGCGTGCGTAAGCGGGCGCGCGCGCGCGCGTGTGTGTGTGTGCAACGCGCAGCGCCTGCCGAAACATTTTCTGAAACACCGCGGGTTGGGAAAATTGGCGCGGATGCAGGTAAAATGTGTGAAATGTGATACCACAGATTTTACTGCTGGATAAGGGCAATGGAGGGAAATTATTCAAATAAAGGGAAAACATGGAGTTAGCCCGTGAACTGATAGTCGTGGTTCTAAGTAGCCGATCGCAAAATATGCAGGGTGACTTTTTTAAGCTTAACAAATTTTTATATTAAAAACCATGAGAGTGACGTCGGTGTGTTCTGTGCAGATGGACGACACAGGCGAGCCTTCCTCCAACACGAAGGCTCGTCTTTTCGGGCCCCGGCCGAAACGTCGGAAATAAATCGCCGTTTGGTTTGTGTATATCTCTTCGTTGGTACGTGCGCGTGCGTTCGTGGGTGTGCGTGTGCGTGCGCGTGCGCGTGCGCGTGCGTGCGCGCGCGTGTGTGAGTGTGTGTGTGTGTATGTGTGTGTGTGTGAACATAAAAACTGGTGCTAGGATTAGTGTATTGGCAAAGTACACTGTGTGTGTGTGTGTGTGTGTGTGTGTGTGTGTGTGTGTGTGTGTGTGTGTGTGTGTGTGTGTGTGTGTGTGTGTGTGTGTGTGTGTGTGTGTGTGTGTGTGCGTGTGTGTGTGTGTGTGTGTGTGCGTGCGTGCGTGCGTGCGTGCGTGCGTGTGTGTGTGTGTGTGTGTGTGTGTGTGTGTGTGTGTGTGTGTGTGTGTGTGTGTGTGTGTGTGTGTGTGTGTGTGTGTGTGTGTGTGTGTGTGTGTGTGTGTGTGTGTGTGTGTGTGTGTGTGTGTGTGTGTGTGTGTGTGTGTGTGAACATAAAAACTGGTGCTAGGATTAGTGTATTGGCAAAGTACACTGATGTTTTTGGAAGCTGTAATATGAGCATGGATTTCGCTTCATCTAAGCAGCTAGAGGTGCAATCACCTCATCCTGCCTGAAAGTGTTTCCAGTAGCGCGAGCCGCCTATGTAGACACGTTAACAAGCGTGTCTGCTTTAATTCCCGCTAAACAAAGAGAAGCCTCCCACTTCGTGCAGCGAACCCGGATGTTGCGAGTCGGAACACAAGTGTGGCCCAGCTCTGGTGAACGCCATCCATGCACCGTGGAGCGCACTGTCCACCTTGATCGGAATGCGGCTTCCGGCGTGCGGATGGCGTCAGAGTGACACACTGAGGGCCCTTGTGGGCTCACTCCTCGACAAGGTGAAGTACCTGAAGCAATCGGGGTAATTGACGTGTGCCACCTCCAGCAGATATGCACTTTACACTTTGAATGAATCTCTCAATAGTTCTGAGATTTGCAACCTCACACAAGCAGAAATCTTATGCGAAATCTTAGAATAAGAGAAATGATGCGGAACTGGTGGATGTCGTGGAGAAATACACGGTATACCGCTGCTAGGCCAGCAACATGCTTGTGGATGCAATGTTGCCGCAGCTCCCCGCTGGCGGCGCAGATAAAGGCAATGCAAGGCAAACGGTGGCACAAAGAAGCGCATTCGGACGCGCTCGCTTTTTCTCTGTGGCATAACACCAAAGTGTGTCAGCTTCTTGATTCGATGCCTAACGCTACTAGCAAAAGAACGTAGGAAGCTCCTCGCTCTTTTTTCCGCCTTTCGGTCTCCGCGAGAAGAATGAAAGCGTTCTCACCGAACACTCTTAGTGATGCTCGGAATTAGCTTTTTTCTTTAAGAGGGTGTTGTTATCGGCCTTTAACTCTCTAAGATGCGTCAACAAAATGACGTAGTAAATCCTGTTAGGCAACTTATGCCACGCGAATGGCAGCGCCCTGCAGGGCGACCATTATCAGGAGTCCTTACCCTCTGCGGATGAATGCCACCCAGGTGTTCATCACAAACTGGCTCAGCTGGGCGTCGTTCGCCGTCATGTGCTCTTCGAGCGGCACCCTGAGCAGCAAGTCCAGGTCGTCTCCACGTGTAGTCACTTGCAGCGCGCGTTCCATGGGGGTTTGGTTCAGCACACATTGTACAGCGCACTTCTAGTTTCCGATTAAGCGCTAGCATTAAACACTGTACTGATTTTGGTTTACCAGTATTAGTCGTAAACGACAAGATTTGTCTTTTTCTGGCTCCCAAGCTTGATGAATGCTGGTAGTAAGCCGAAAATGCTGGGCTATCAGACTTATTTTAGCATACCGGAGACGTACTAGCGGAGGCGTATACCGGTTTACCGGACCCCTTCATCGCATGCGTAGTGGCAATGTTGCGTTCAGGGGAAGCCGCTGCGCGTGCGCAGGAGGGGTACGGTAAACCGGTATACGCCTCCGCTAGTACGTCTCCGGTATGCTAAAAACGTCTATTGTGGAAATCGTTAAGACCAATTTGAAGAATGTACCTGGAGCTTAGTGTCATGATTCAAGTTTAGGCCTATTCTGCCGCTCTTCAGCTAAGACGCGCGGACAATGTCCACGAACAAAATGAAATAATGGAGAGACAAATATTTTTTCCTCCGATGCCAGTTACGGTACATTGGTCATTGGTTAGCATATACACTATCAGGCAGGAAACGGAATCTGAGAATGTTTCAAACATTCATGTCACGTTTTCTGAGAGCGCTCTGAGAGCACTGTATAAAACGGCCTGATAAAACGCGCGAACACCTCATTATACATCTATTTTCAGAATAAGAAGTCAAAATAAAACGTTAACTGCATGAGGCGATAACTCTTATCGCCGGGACAAGTTGGAACTGCTATCAGTCATCACGTCGTTCAGTTCTATGTTAAAAATTTCGATCATCGCATGGAATTAGCTCACAGCACTGGCCAGTGGCGGTAAGCATATAGGGAATGCGCGACTTCCGCCTAATTTTACGCGATATCGTTTGCAGTTTGTTCGGTTGAAAAGTCATCGCTTTCACAAATGATTGACCGGAAGGCCTGAGAAACGCGACGCGCCAACTGCGTGCCAGGCGGGCACGCAAAGCATATGCCATAAAAGGCGATTGGTTCAAGGGTGTTAGAGGGGCACCAAGTCAACGCGAAAGTGCGAGAAAGATAATAAAAGAAGGAAAATGCGCTAGCGCGTCTGTTCTTAGGCGAAGCGTAAGCGTCCTCCTAATTTTTCTTATTCCAAATCTTTGTGCTAGAGTGATTACAGCTTTGAACCTGCCGATACTCGTTTCATCATTCCTCGTGCTTCAATACCGTTGAGTAAAATCCTGCTAGGAGTAGTGGAAGAAGAAATGGTGTTGCGAGCAATGTTCTATGACTCCTCATCCTCAGAACCCGAGAAATGTAGTTTGGGGCCTCTGCATTGCGTCTTTTTTTAGGTCTATATTATTTTAATAAAAATGCCACGTATTGCAAAATATTATCACCGCTGCTTTTATCGCTCTTTATGCTGCTTAATGTCTTAAAAGCTGGGTACTAGCGCCATTCTACTCGTCTGACAAAGCGACGTGACTGAACGTTGAAGCGGTGGCAAGCTAGCAACAGTTAACACATGCGGTATCCCAAGGTAGATGTAGAGCCGTAGTGCAGCTTGCAAAGAAGCCCATAGGTTGAATATATGGCGGCTTGTGGTGCGGATCCAGCGCCACATTCAAAATGAGTGGACGACTAAGCAATAACGTCCAAATTAGAAACCAAAACGTGACGTGATAGCAAACGTCTTATTTGGCTGGAAAATAAATGCTCGAGCGACTCGACGTTCGGGGAGACGTACGGCACAAGCACAAAGAAAAAGAGACGACGAGTTCTGACTACCAACACACTGGTCAGATAATTGGCGCGCGTTGTGTGTCCCTACTTCGTCCCCGCCGCGTGTGTCGCTCCGAATTTCGAGTTTTTATCGTATCAACAAGCGCAGATGTTTTTCTTAATGCCCGAAATGTACAGTTATACGAGATGAATTCTCTTTTTTGGAATCTGTTCTCGAGCACCCGAGTTTGCAACCATAGAAAGAGAAAACTCCATTCATCGAGTTTTGCTCGCTTAGAAAGAATAAATAGATAAATTTTTATTAAAGTCATATTTTAATAATTGAAGAGCACGACACTTAACTCAGAGGCTAATAATAGTGAGGCTAAAAGAGGCTACTGAAGAATCACGCGAAACAAGTTTGAAATCTACATGTGCAAAGCATAAGGAGCAAGATGTCTATTGTGCAGAAGAGATGCTACTACGACAAAAAGCTACACAGGCCAAGAGAAACATAAAATAAAGTACGAGAACGCATGGGTGAATAAGCAAATAAGAATAGGGAGCTTGCAATATTATTAAAGAATAACGCAAGCCCTTGCCCCACTGTAGAAGTAGAAGCGCCTGCATTCGTAAAGAAAGATGATAGTTCTCTCTCGCTCCGCGCTCCGACCACTTAGGGATCGCAGCAGTTTTACGTCTCTTCTCCAGCGGTTCTCCTCGTGTTGTACGTTACAGTTCTGTGGAGGTGCTGGGTCCATGTCCACTTGGTGAAAAGGGGTCTTTGGCGGATCGACGGTTTGAAGAAATCCGGCTGGTTTCAACAGAGGAGACTTCCGACGTCTGCCGTCACGGCATGTTGTTACGTAGGCCCGCACCGATGGGATTAACCTGGGCCCTAATACTTTTGTTTAATCCGCGCGAGTGTACGACTTACTCCGATGGGCCGGTGGAGGGCGCATCAAGGCATTCACTCAAAATCTAGCCGCAACTGCGATGGTAGGATAAGCCGAAACGCTTCTTTGTTGGTGGCAATATTGCGCTTCTAGACAACACAAGATTGTAAAGTGAAGGCGTGGAGCCCACGACAAAATCCACGCGGCATCCGAGCGTCGACGCCTTCGAGGTAATCGATGAGTGGCGCGAACTCCGAGTCCGCCCGCTTAAGCTGCGCCATATGGGTGGTACTAACAGCGCCCACGAAAGGAAAATCGTCGGCGGGTTCTTCGGGACCAATTATGATAGGCGCGCGTGAAAAACATTCCGCACCTTGATGCTTCGTCCCGACTTGTAAAAGACTGTTAAGTGGTAAGCCAAGACTGTTAAGCCTGTCTAGCCAAGCGTCCTGAGCGGTCTTTCAGGCTCGCCAGCCAGCATAAGGAGGTGGGGGGGGGTCGATTACCACACAAAAGGGTCGCCCGTAGAGGTACAGTCGGAACTTGTTTATGGCCATATCACTGAAAGGCACTCATTCTCCGTCGTAGAATAATTGGTCTCGGAGCGCGTAAGTTTTCTGCTGGCATAACTCATCACCCATTCTGCACCGTCTTGCCACTGGATCAGTACCGCAAAAAGGCCAACATTGCTAGCATCAGTGGGGATGTCCATGCCTGTTCATCGTGTTCATCGAAATGGGCGAGTATCGGAGAACGTTGTAGACAGCTGCGAGGCTCGACAAATCCAGCCTCTTGGTCGCTTCGCCACACAAAGTGTGTGTCGTCGAGAGTCAGTGAATTTAAAGGTTCGGCGATTCGCAATAAATCTTGAAAAAGCGCCTCTAATGCGGGCACAGACCCAAAAACCGGCAAACGGCCTTCTGGTCACTTGGGCATTGAAAATATGAGACGGCCGCGGCCTTGTCAGGGTCCGCGAGAACATCATGTGCGCTGACAACGTTACCAAGAAAGCGCAGTTGAAAATTGCATTTCTCGGCTTTGATGGTGAGTTGTGCGGAATTGATTGCTTGTAGCACAATGCGCAACCGCTACCAGTGTTGGTCGAACATGGTCGAAAATATAACGACATGGTCCAGGTACAACACGCAGGACTGCCACTTCAAGCCATAGTGAACGGTGTTCATTAAGCGTTGGAACACGGCCGGAGCTGTGCATAGACCTAATGGGAGCACCTGAAACACATAGAGGCCGTCAGGCGTCACGAAACTCTTCTCCCCGTCCCTCTCGTCCACTTCGATTTGCCACAATCCGCCTTTAAGACCTAATGGTAAGAAGGATCAGGCGTCCAGCAGTCGGTCTTGCGCGTCGTCTATCCTGGTGTCAGCATTATGCTGACGAAATACATGCCGAAGAAACAGATTCCTTCGATTCGTCGCGGTGACAGCGTCGACCCTCGGGCAAAACGCACTTTCTCCGAATTGGTGGTGAGAGGAATGCAGACTCCCAGGAGAGCTCACCGCACCTGGACATGCCAGAGAGACCCCGCCGACTCTCCCCCCCCCCCGCTTCGATGAGAGAGGAGAAAACATGTGACCGAGGCGAGAAAAAGGACAGACTATACAAACAGCGAGGGGAATCGACACCGAGTGGACGCATCAGCAACAGCTCAGTTCGCACAGGAGCGATCTTCATCGAAAGCGTGGATTGATATCTTTCTAAATTTTCTTACAGCGACCTCAATAAATTAGTTTTCCAATATCCATTGAGTGTCAGCTAACATGGCGCAGTCGACAGGATCTCAGTCAAACGCAATCTCTGAATACGCAACGGCCGCACGACGAACCTCGTCGACGGACTCAACGATCGTCTACTCGCCGCTGTACTCGGTAGACCGCAATCTCCTGGGCACCGTTAAGAAGAAACAGCTTGAGGACGAACTGAAATGCCGTGAACTACTGTACTCCGGAGGAAAGGACGAGCTGATCTCACGAATCCTCGAAGACAACATTCGTCAACGAGCCTCCGACGAGATGGACCCGCCAACGATAAGCCAGGCTGCCAACGAAGACGACAGGCAGGCGTACCTGGAGGCGCTGTCCACAATCAAGATCTGTTCCGAGGTAAAGATCGTCCGAGCGCAGCTCGCTCAGGCTAATACGTCCACCGCACCCGGAGTGTGCGGCAACGTCGGCCCAGTTGTCCCAACGCCGAAGGAAAACGTCACGAGTTCCGGACGAAGCCCTACTTCAGCTACTGCTGACGGAACGATAGCTGGAACGACGGATGGCTCACCCACGGCAAGTGACAGTCGCGCACACTACTACTCGGGGCTGAACGGGAGTGCCCACATACCACCGCCTTGTGCCGCCAGTGACGAGATACCGAGCATGGCAGCAATCCTGGGAATGATCGCCACCACGCAGGCGCAGCTAGCCACTGCGTTGATGAGGAACCCCGCAGCCACGGCACCGGTGCAGATCCACTCAACGAGCGACACGTCATCCGCCAATACCGCTTTATGACGGAACTCCGCAGCAGAGTGTGCACGGCTGGATCTCACAGGTTGAATGCATCGCAGCACTGGCGCACTGCACGGAGTCGTTAACGCTGGCGAGCACAGCGACACGTCTGACAGGAGCCGCAAGGGACTGGAACAGCTCCTACGCAACGAGGTCCGACACCTGGCCCGAGTGGAAAGAAGACCTCGCCTCCCGTTTCAAACGAAAGCTCTCGATGCAAGATTTTCTTGACCTCCAGGCCAAACGACGCCTTGAAGCCTCCGAGTCGATCGTGGAATACATGTACTCAAAGAACGCAGTACTTGACAAAGCGCCGTACCCACTGAATACATATGAAAGGATCTCCCTCATTCTGAGTGGTATAAACGACGACACCTGGGCGAATCCACTTGTGGCGCAGTGTTGCACCACGGTGACAGAGATGATTGACCGCGCGGCTTAACTTGACTCGCGACGCCGCATAACCCTGGACACGCGCGACGCCAAGGATGAACTTTCGGCGAGACGAGACCAAGCTAGGCGGGTCAACGAGACGGTCAACGCTCCTCAGAACAACAGAGGGCACGAGTACTCACGACCTTTGCAGTAAAGATACGGCACAGCACGGGCGTGCTTCAGCTGCGGCGACACTGGCCACCTGTCCCGCGAGTGCAGCAAGCCAAAGACCGCAGCCACCATCAGGGCGGAGCAACGACGATCCGGCAGCGGCAACGACGCCAACAGAGACGAGCCACCCATCAGGCAAGCGATTTGCTTTCTGCACTACCGGCGACACGCTGCCAATTGTCGCCGGCCACGTAATTAACAGACCAGTCAAGATCTGTATCGACAGTGGAGCCAACGTGTCAATATTAAGCGAAGATGCCCTGAGCCCAGACATTCGCACGCACTCCTGATTGCCTTCGGAGGAGATTCAGGTCTTGAACCGCTGAATAACACCCACGCGCGCGGCATAGCTGCATGTTGAATTTGGAGCGACTTGTGTGCCTCCTAGACGTCGTCGTAACGCCGCTACCGGAATCGACCGATCTTATTCTTGGATCGCATTGGCGCCGCACTGCCAACGTCGATGTGACTTTTCACCCAACTAACGACGTGACTCTCGTGCAAGTCACCAGTATCATCAATGCACCATCGAGCTCGTGGGGGAAGACTTCAAACACAACAAAACACACGGTAGAGGCTTAATTGGCTTCGTTTTGCCGTCAGGCTAATGATCCTGCTCCCGACAACAGTGGCTTTGTGCAGTTGAGTGCGAAGGACCTTTGCCCCGATGACAACGTCACGACACTTGTAGAAGACGCGGTGTAGAAAATTACTTTTCAAGCAAGCGAACGCCAGAAAGATGCGCTAAAATCTATCTTACATAAGCACAAGTATCTCCCCGAAACGCTTGCACCTGAGGACAGGCGCAACATTTGGGAGGGTCGTGTCAGCATGCTGCTGACGAAATACGTGCCGAAGAAACACATTCCTTTGATTCGTTGCGGTGACAGCGTCGACCCTCGGACAAAACGCACTTTCTCCGAATTGGTGGCCAGAGGAATGCAGACTCCCATGAGAGCTCACCGCACCTGGACATGCCAGAGAGACCCCGCCGACTCTCCCCTCACTCCGAATGGAGAGAAGACACGTGACCGAAGGGAGAAAAAGGACAGCCTACACAGACAGCGAGGAGAATCGACACCGAGTGGACGCATCAGCAACAGCTCAGTTCGCAATGGCGCGATTTTCATCGAAAGCGCGGACAGAGATCTTTCTAATTTTTCTTAAAGCGACCTCAATAATTTAATTTTCCAATATCCATTGAGTATCAGCTAACACTGGGCAGTCGGTAAACGCCATATTTGTTAACGTCATTAAGTTACCTATAGTCAACACAGAAACGCAGTGTTGTCTTTTTTTTTACAAGAAACACAGGCGATGCCCATGGGCTGGCGGACGGCTGAATGACATTGCCCGCAAGCACTTCTGCAACCTAATTCTGAATGAATTCTCGCTCCATCTGGGAAACACGGTAGGGGCTCTTGCAGACGGGTCGCGTAGTCTCATTAGTGATGATACGCTGTTTGGCGAGTGGAGTGCGACCGACCGTCGAGCACGTAGTGAAACAGTCAGCAATATGTGCCAAGAGGTCCGACAGAAGATACTCCTGAACCGATGGCAGGGCCGGATTTATTTTGACTGACTGGAGAACGTGGTATGGACCAGCGTAGTCTGGAGTGGGTCTTCCCAAGGAGTATAAGCATGGGACCTCAGCAGCGTTGTGGAGGAAGGCAATAGCCGTGCCTTTGACGAGGTGCTGCTATTCGTTGGAAAAGTTGGTCAGGAGGACGTGGGTACGTCTGTCACGTAGTCGGACGAGACCTCGGGCCCTCGTATTTGTGAAATAGGTCGTTCCGCACGAGCACCAGGCCGCTGCACCCCGGCGGCATCGTGACGTCATTCTCGACAATGCGCAGAGCGTTGCTGCAAGGATCTCAATAGTCAAAGCGGGTCAAGGCCTGCTTGGCCGAGAACGTGACACGTGCCCCCAGTAGCACAAAAGGGGCTGTGAACTGCGGACCCTTGTGGGCCCGGCACGGGCTGCCCATGGGGGCCCGACGTGGGATATGTGCGGGATTTGCAACTCGGCATTGGGGAGGACCCTCAAGGGCTGCCCAGTGGGCTTACTGCATAGCCCCACAAGGCTCCGCGCTGGATCCCCTTGGGCAGCCCCGTGCCGGGCCTCCATGGGCTGGCCCGTGCTAGGCCTGCGTGGGCTGGCCCCTGCCGGGCCTGCGTGGGCTGGCCTGTGCCGGGCGTGCGTGGGCTGGCCCGTGCCGGGCCTGCCTGGGCTGGCCTGTGTCGGGCCTCCGTGGGCTAGCCAGTACTGGGCCCCTGTGGTCTAGCCGTTCTGGTCCCAGTGGACTTCTTAGGTAATAACTTGCGGGAAGTCAACAAAGGTAACCCATATAGAACCAATAGCTGTATGCCTTTGGGCCCACCGACCCAATTAGACTTAAGGCCCACCTTGCCAACCCAGAGAGTCTTTCTTCACATCATCAGTATTTTTTGTGTACATGTTACTACTGAAATTACAATGCAAGTAAGAATGCTTCTTATTTATTTATTTGTTTTTGCAAGACATTTTGGGCATTCTTGCATACAAAGCCCCAATTACTGGGGTGAAGGGTCCGCCCCCTTCGTCCGAACTTTACGACCGCCATCCCAATCTCTCGCCCCCAGCACGAACGCAGCCACTGTGTTGTTGCCCTCCAAGGTGGCTGTTGGGATTCTGCGCTGCATAGCAGATGTAAAAGTGAACAAATAAACACACATCAAATTGATATTCATTATGGTGGATAAAAATCACTTTCAAAAGTTATACAGTCACATCTTTCAGGAAATGCTTCATAGCCGTATGCAATATGCTGCAATGTGCAATGCGTGAAATATCAGCAAATTTCGTTTGCTGTTAATATCCGTAACCATAATAAACATAAATATCTATAATAAGAATAACCGAAAGGTGCATGAGCCATTAAAGGACTATAGACACCTAAATTTATTGCATGTTTTCTTTTGTCAAATAATGCGTTAGATAATAAAATATATGGATTACCAGGTAGTACTTGCCTACTACCACGCTAAATAATTTATAATCGAATTTCTTCTCTCATGCTGTTTTGGATTCATCGACCGAACGCCGACTGTCGTCAAGTTGATGTTTTGGTCATATGATGCAACTAGAAAAACTAATACAATCACTGATATGTAGCTTTAATTGACTACGACATTTAATCCAGCCTCTTCCAAGACCTGGAATGACAAAAAATGACCTGTCAGCAATAATATAAGCGATTTTTTATGCCTCATGTGAATTAAACACCAACTACATGTCACAGTCATCGTTTGACTGATGAAACCGAAACAGCGTAAAGAAGAAATTAAATTGCAGAAAAACTGCACATTGCGCTAGTTGGTGTTGATCCATACTGGTGGTTCAAAAGCGCAAACCCACACGGACCATGTAAGAGACGAGACACACAAACCAGCGCTGAACTTACTACAGATTTTTTATTAGGAAGAAGCACGTCATATATATATACACGAAAAAACAGCGCACATGCGCCGTGTCAACAACGCTCCTAGTGCTAGTACAAGGAAAAACTGCTTTAAAAGCACGTGAATACCTGCAGAACCACTACCCACTAAGTAGCATATTGATTTCTCGAATCGATAATATAACAGATGGCGTACACACGCACCCATTACTTTTTCTGATAATATGAAACGCCTCAGCTACTTCTCTAGTGCTCTGGTCAGAATGAGCGAACAAGACATCAGTATCGTCAAAAAAAATGGTGTACATTTGCACGTGAAACAATGCTTAGCTAGGTTAGTTTTTTTCCCTAAAGAATTAGCGTGCTCCATGAGCCGCACGTTAACGCAGCGGCCAATTTGACCTATGTAGGTAAGGCCACAGGACTGAGGGATTTGATACGCTACGCCAGTATTACAAGGAACTTATCTATTTTCATGAGTTATGTTGCATGCATTTCTTTTGCGCCTTTCATGCTTTCTTTGAACTACCGCCCCCACTCTCTAGCTTGTTAGGTGTAGGGAATAGAATCTTTACCCCATGCTTGCTTCCCGCTCTTTTTAATCCGGTGCGACAGCGTGTGGACATATGGCATAACCCACTACCTTTTTTCTCCCTTCTTCCGAACCCTTTTCCAGCCCCGAGGTACTTGCAGACAATTTCAGGTCACGGAGGACTTTGTCTGCGCTCGAAACGAGAACTGGGTCCCAGAAACCAGCTTCCCTACATCTGTCTTTTTGGGCTAAGAGACTGGGCATCATTTTATGACAAGATTTCTTTACTGCCATGCCTAAGCATCCCGTAACGATGCCACTTTTTGCAAGCTTTGAATGAAAGGACCGGTAGTTCGAAAGGGACTTTTCACTTCTAGGGGAATACTGCCAACAGACATGGTTGGGTTCGAAGGAGAATTTTAAATCAAGGAATTGCAAGACTCTTTCTTGAGGGACTTCATGTGTGAACCTCCGCCCCGACCAATTATGTGGAATACTATGAACATTTGACACAAATTCGGGATTCACGGACCTAGCCAGCACCAGGTAATCATGCACATAACAGAAAATGCATATGCAATAACTGGCTAGATTAGTCTCAGCTTTCATATCAACCCTGCTTAAATAAATGTTACTGAGAATGGGAGCTACCTTGGCACTATGCACACACCCGCTTTTTGCATATAAAGACGACCATCTCACTCAACAAACGTGTTACTCAGGTAGTAAGATAACAGTTAAAGAAAGGATCCTGTTGTGATTCCACACTCATTTTTGAACACGCATTCATCGCTCTCATCACATAGTGCCCGGCTCACATTTCGGAGGAAATCCGCTAGTGCCTCAGAATTAGGTACGAGAAACGGATCCTTTACGCGAAGTGGCGACAAACGTTTGCGATGATAGGTAGACACAAACAACTGCCAAGAATTGTGCTCAGATATGCTTGTCCAGAAAGGAAATTTAGGCTTTTGCATCTTAGCACTAAAGAAAATTTCTAGCACCTATTGTTCAGCTTCCTTGACTTTCTTTGCTATACCTTCATACTTAAAACTTCCGAAGTAAAGTCATCGCCTCCTCTGAACATCGGTGCTAGAAATTTTCTTTAGTGTTAAGACGCACAAGCCTATTGTTCCTTTCCGCGCAATCGTCTCTGAGACCAATTCTGGGCCGTTGATTGTCTCTACCTATCTTTGCAAACATTTGTCGTCACTTCGCGTGAAGGATCCGTTTCTCGTACCTAATTCTGAGACAGTAGCTCTTTTCCACCGAAATGAGAGCCCGGCACTATGTGATGATTTAAGCATAGATGTGGTTGATTTGTTTTATTCTGTTCCACACTTTTAACTAATCCAGTATGTTCAGCAATGTATTACAGAGGACAACAATGAATGCGTGCTCCAAAATGAGTGTTGAATCCTCCAAACTGAGTGTTGAATCACAAGAGGTTTCATTCTGGAACTGTTATCTTACTACCAGAGTAACACCCTTGTTGAGTGGGATGGTCGATCTTATATGCAAAAATCGCGTGTGTGCATAGGGGCCAAGGTAGCTCCCATTCTCAGTAACATTTATCTAAGCCGGGTTGATATGAAAACTAAGACTGATCTAGCCGGTTATTGCATACGCATTTTCTGTTATGTGGACGATTACCTGGTGCTGGCTAGATCAGTGAATCCCGAATTTGTGTCAAATGTTCTTGATGTTTTTGCTCGTAATGGGTCGGGGCTGAAGTTCACACATGAAGACCCTCAAGACAACGTCTTGCAATTCCTTGATTTGAAATTCTCTTTCGAAGCCAACCATGTCTGTTGGCAGTATTTCCCTAGAAGTGAAAAGCCCCTTTTGAATTACAGGCCCCTTCATTCAAAGCTTGTAAAAAGTGGCATCGTTACGGGATGCTTAGGCACGGCATTAAAGAAATCTTATCATAAAATGATGCCCAGTCTCTTAGCCCCAATAGACAGATGTAGGGAAGCTGGTTTCTGGGACCCAGTTCTCCTTTCGAGCGCAGACAAAGTCCTCCGTGAGCTGGAATCGTGTGCATGTACCTCGGGGCTGGAAAAGGGTTCGGAATAAGAGAGAAAAAGGTAGTGGGTTATACCATATGTCCACACGCTGTCGCACCGGATTAAAAAGAGTGGGAAGCAAGCATGGGGTAAAGGTTCTATTCCCTACACCTAACAAGGTAGAAAGAGTGGGGGCGGCAGTTCAAAGAAAGCATGAAGGGCGCAGAAGAAATGCTTGCAATATAAATCATGAAAATAGATATGTTCCCTGTAAGACTAGCGTAGTGTATCAAATCCCTGTCCTGTGGCCTTACCTACATAGGCCAGATTAGCCACTGTGTTAACGTGCGGATAATGGAGCACGCTAATTATTTAAGAAAGAAACTAACCTAGCTAAGCATTGTTTCACGTGAAAATGTACGCCATTTTTTTACGATACTGATGTCTTGTTCGCTAATTCTGACCAGCGCACTAGAGAAATAGCTGAGGCGTTTCATATTATCAGAAAAAGTAATGGGTGCGTGAGTACGCCATCTGTTACATTACTGCTTCGAGAAATCAATATGCTACATAGTGGGTAGCGGTTCTCCAGATACACACATGCTTTTAAAGCGGTGTTTACCTTTTACTACCAGTAGGAGTCTTGTTGACATCGCACATGTGCGCAGTTTTTCCGTGTGTATATATATGATGCGCTTCTTTCTAATAAAAAAATCAGTTGTAAGATCAGTGCTGGTTTGTGTGTCTCGTGTCTTGGTCCGTGTGTGTGCACTTTTGAACCACCACTATGAAATAAATAATAAACTATTTAGTTGTCGTACATGTATAGAATGTCTAACGCATGGTTTGAAAGAAGAAAACGCACAAGCAAAAATTTGGTACCTATAGTCCTTTAAATTTGAATGGCTACTCAGTAATTGATAACGGAAGTGCTGATAACCACACCAGGTAGCTTCAAAGTAGCTTTTTCCTGCAATAAGATGGTGTGTTCACAAAGTATCTATAGCCTTCAGAAGATTCACATGTACTCACCAAAAATTGCTCTGTACAGCCGTAGGTTCTTAAATGCTTCTTTTTCGCCCCGCCCCTTCAATGTGTACATAAGGGCCACAGGAGTCTTCACTAGTCTTCATATTAAGTTTTGTAGCCTCATCAGCTGGCTCACTCCCAATGAGTGCTAGCTTTTTGATATGAAATAGAATATACAGATTATACAAAGTGAACTATGCCATGAAAACCATACACTGACCCATTCATAAAACTCCCTCTTCGATGAACCATGTGCAAGTCAACAAAAAATCAGAAGGATGTAGAACAGGATAATACAGAGGACTCAAAGAGACCTATGATCACAGTGGTGTGACTCAGCTTAATGATAACAAAATTCTCTCCTGTCTTATAAACGCCCATCTTTGCATCATCATATTAACTTCCTTTTATGCATGACTCAATGGCATACGCTTCCCAAACAATAAGTTAAGGTGGAAAAAGTGAAGCCATTACTTTAAGGCCACCTTGATCCATGGCAATTATTGTAGTCTGAAGCTAAATGACTAATGTAAGAACATAACCGCCAGCTGCCACTATGAACAGCAAGGCTAATGCTTGTGCTAATTTCTTGTAGTAGGCTAGATATTATATAGAGCAAATCCTCTTTCAAATACACTTGTACAAAATGAAGCTTTCAGGTCTACAAATCCAAATGCAACATGAGGCAATTTCGAAGTCACAACTTAATCTGAAGTGGACTCACCATATGTAGAGGGCTCAAATTAAACTACAGCTGAACAAAACACTATGCATCAAAATTATATTAAAAGGAATCAATACGTTGCCAGTAGTTCATAGGCACAATTGAAAGAAATGCCATATACCCAATGAAAAAAAACACCAGCCCATTTCTGGTGTTTACGCCAGACTGGCTTTTTTAGACACGGGTTCTGGTGTGACCGTGTCTGGTGCTCCGACTAGGCCAGGATTTTCAGACACGGATCCTGATGTGGCGTAGTGTGGTGTGCTTTAGTGTGTTCTGGTCTGGTTTTCTGTGCTGTGACCCGGTTGTCTGATACCGGCTCTGGTGTGGTTTCGTTTGGTGTTTCCTGGTGTGGTCGATATACTATTCGATTTGGTGTGGTTGGTATACCGTAGAATGTCTTGATTGAGATGCTGTGAGTTTGGACAAACTATCGTGAGAAAAATTAAGAGATCCCAGCGAATGCATGCCAAATGGAGTAAAACGGCAAGCACTCCTGATGTTGAGTCAGGTGCACTAACATCCATCAATCCCGCTGCGCCGGCCTAGATGGCACGAGCATTTCATCAGATGGCACCTGAATGCATTTAGGCATAGTGTGGCACACACTCGCAGAATCATAATTTTTCACATGATTGCACACTGGAGCATGCACATAACCACATCATATCTGTTCTTGCCGAAGACTAACAGCAAGCACGTATCGTAAAGAAAGAAAAAATGCTCACATTTGCACAAAAGCATCCTTAGCTTCATTGGTAGACAAAATTGGCAGAATAGCCAAGATGGAGGCCCCTAGCATCATAGCGTGCACCTTTTCTGACAAAGTCGAATAGGTTGAATTTCCCTCATAGCAGCTTGACTTCAGCTGTGTAGCCACAATGCCTGAAGAACAACAGAACAAAATCACGAATTTGTGTGAAATACACTTTAATAATCACAGTGCAAAGAGGCCAGCAAATACTGCTATTAAATTTAGCTCAGTGGTGCAAACATACAGTACACATTCAATACGACTTGCAATGCCTGTGCAGTACATCAGCTGTCTTCTGCTTTATAGTAAATCAATGCTACTCACATAAAGCACCCCACTTGCATTAATTTGCTTGAAATCAGAGTCTGGATGAGCAAGCATTTCACACTTTCATTCACACAGTACAACGATGAACGCGGACAAGGGTGAAGACACCAAAAAAAACGTTGAGGTGCCTCCTCCCTTGCCCCTGTTCATCATCATGCTGTGTGAATGAAAATGTGAATTATTGCTTTGTGTTTTTCTTTTGTATTCATAGCTAACTGCATATATTTAAAACACAGTTGGGTACACCTGCATCATAATCTGAATTAATATCATATTTTGGCATTGCAGCTGATATTGAGCATGACAGCCCTTCTAACACAGTCAGGCTTTCTGAGACAATCAACAGCACTCTAGCATTTCCGGTAATTTGATTCATTGCGGGGCTCAGAGATACTAATACTTGGTAGCCTAGAGAAATAAATTGATATGAAAATTCTACTGCTGCAGAAAACAAAAAATAAGAGAAATCAAGGAATTACAGATATGATTACAAGATTCCCATAAAGATGGGCACAAAACAGAGATAAGATGTAGTTCGACTAAAAAAAAATATCAGATGCGAGTATATTTCAGGGTGACAAAATTCATGTATTGGGACTTTTTATGCGCACAGGGTGCAGAACTGTAAAGCACTGCATGGCTGGCTGCATGTATTTAGGAGGCCATTCCTCTTCATTTCTTCCAAAAAAGTAGCAGCAAAGCATAAAAAGCCGACTGCTGAAATTTATTTTCAGCTGAATGCCACATACAAAATGACTAGGGTGGAATGTTAATGATTTGAAAGGAAACCTTAAACAAGATGCGATGAACTCTGGCACTGGTAAAACCCCAACAGATTTGCAAAAAAAAGCTGCCAGAATATTTTTCCTGCTGAATGTATTAAAACAAAAGCTGCCTGAGCGCACTTGAGTTTTGTTTAGGTATAGCTTGCTATACACATCCTGAGCCTCTGGTACAGTTGACTGTATATTATCTGCAGACACTTGCACACATACAAAACCCACACTAGAATCTGCGTACTGTGCATTGCCCACTATAGTGCCTAGCACGCCCTGTCTTCCAGTGAGATGCACTTCGTTTGGTGCATCCAGGCGTTAGGGTTCCAGTTATAAAAAATCTCCCAATTGATTATGAGTTAAGTGAATTAGCTTAACAAGTTGACTGGTTCTAAGCAGGCAGATCACATGCAAGAGCCGCTTCTCACAGCAAGGCAGAAAACAATAATGGTTTCAGGACACTGAAGTGCAGGGCTCCAAATTAGTTTAGACCAAGTGGGATTCGTTAAGCTTCGCTGACATTGTATGGCAGACCGGCGCCTTTTCCAAAGTAGCAATGTTTACTGCCACACATATACGTAACTCACAAGTCGCATGATTCCTCCCAACATGTATGCAACAAAGTATTGCAACCGCTTCGAGCCATCTCTACAGGCCCCACTGGGCCGTCCCTGCTTAGTGTGAAAAAAAGTGGCTAAGATATGCTTTGTCATATTCAATGCTACAAACTATTTTTACAAAGCATGCAGCAAAGCTAGCGAAAAGTGCTCAAGCACACCTATGCGTGAGTAAAAATTAGCCAAAATATTTTTACATGTAAACTGAAGTAGCCGAGGTTAGAACGTGATTTGTAAAACTGTATGCATAACAGCTAGACAAGAGAGCAGAGAAGGTAAGGGCAAACAGGGGCTCATTATGGGCTACATGATGGACTCTAACAGTCAGTTCCATTATGGCATCTGACAGTTAAACGATAACCCAGCTAGCATTCAATTCAAGCTTATTTCCATGCAAAATGCTTTCATTGTGGCAACAAGTTATAACATACAAATTTTCGTTGTTAAGTAGAGGCAACCAGAGGATTCATGGACGATGGCAAATGTGGCGGCACCCACGAATGCCTATACTGAATCAGCATCACTTAGGCCTCAGTACCTAAAATCCAAGCTTCAGGGAAAATGAGTGCTAAGTACCGTCCGTCTTCTGTTTTCATGGCATGAGAAGTACATATTCACGAAAAGTTGTTCATTATGAGTAATATCACTGATCATGCACTGCCGCACTGCACATAGAGACTAGGCTTTTAAGCTGCTTTCATCCTCACACGAGCTAACTGAACCCATCAGTCAACCTCCTGTAAATAAACTTTCACATGAAGACATCTACAATTATTTGATCACGTCTTGTATGTGTGGCATTATCCTTTGTTTGGCGCTTTCATATTATAAACCCCTAACAAACCTGAGTCGTAATTCTCATATACACTGGCACTGGTGGAGTAAGTATATGCCTCTGAAATAAATCCAGCTACAGCTAGCAATTACCTCTCAGTTCATCCATTTTTCACACTCCAGCGCAACAAAATACACGAACGAAGAGGATAGACACCACGGACACCGGACATATTTTTTTGTGCGCTGGAATGATGTCTCATAATTCTTCCCAGAACCGACTATCCCAGCCCTCTATGCTTAGCCTTGTGGAGAACCTTTTCGTTGCCTTCCGCGCTCACCTCCTGAGCAGTTTGCCACTGGAATTGCATAGTACAACTGCTTCTGTTGACCAGAGGGGAAGGGCAGTTCTCTAGAGAAATACTGCATCTTTGGGATTCCCTTCACGGTGTCATACATTGCCTTCTCCACCTTGAATTCAGATACACCTAAGAGAAAAAGAACACGTATATAAAAATTCTTAGCCATATTTGCAGCCAGGAATATGATAATAATTGTATTTGTACGATTCACAGCAACAACAGCAGTATGCTTTAAACGCCTGTTGAAGCAAGAAAGTAAGAAATCATTTCGTTTATTACCGACACAAGACTTGCACCTTGACGTTGATGGTTTCATGCAACAGTGGTGAGTTCTGATATCAGTGTTAAGTACAAAGGGCAACTGCTTGCTTCGAATTTTAGAACATGCAACTTTAACTGCACAATTATTGAAAAAAGTTGTCTTCATCCTTGAAAATCGCAGATTAGTATGTGTGGTAGCAAATACTGAAAATAAAAATTGTAGGAGCACTGCCAGTGTTTAAATCAATACGCAGTGACTGGTTTGGTTTATGGTTTGGTATATGGGTTTAATGTCCCAAAGCGACTCAGACTATGAGAGACACCGTAATGAAGGGCTCAGAAGTTTCGACCACCTGGGGTTCTTTAGAGTGCTCTGGCACCGCACAGTACACGGGCCTCAAGAATTTCGCCTTCATCAAAATTTGACCGCCGCGGCCGGGTTTGAATTCGCGTCTTTAAGGCCAGCAGCCGAGTGCCATCACCCACCCAGCCACCCCGGCGGGCTTCGAAGTTACTGGTGAGAGCAATTTTCTAATTGCAGTACTTTCCCATGCCCTTGTCAAGCAAGGCATTAATGCCAGTTGACCTGTAGTAAATCTAACGTGTCCTCAACATGCTGCCTAGTTAGCAAAGTTTTTGTAGTCAAAATTGAACGAAACATTATTTTTTTCAGCTAGAAGCGCTTGAGCTATTGATTAAGTCCAAGGAAAACAACTTAGTGCCTTAGAATAGTGCTCAACGAGGGGCTCACACGCAGAGACACGACTTGCCACTGTTTCCTTCTACAAAGTAATACAGGAGTGCATGGCCTGTGGTGTTCTTGCTAAGAAATACAAAATATAAATAGAAACAAAACTGAAGTGCAAAGAAAAATTAGAGACAAGTTCTGTCATTACACCTTATGTGACACTAAAGAGTACATGTTCATAAAGAAGTAGTAAAATGGTCATTTTGAAATTTTGCACAATCATCAAATTGTCATGAGGACAGTCAGTATGCCTTTTCTTCACACAAAAGCTTTCCAGCGGCTCCAGTGCACTTCAGTTTCTTTTTAGTACAGTGCCTTTAAAAGTAGAAATTGGTTAAGGGCCACAAATTGGTAATAACTGTGTATCACCATTTTCATATCTATGCTTTATTACTTTTTAACACAACCTCCAATATGACCCACATGATTTGCTGCAGGAGCAGAATTCCAGTGTGCATCACTCACATTCAATGAAGGACCTGGCTGCCTTTTCCAGGTGTTATACTAATTTTCACAATGAAAGTGCCGTTGAGCGAGTTTGACAGCAAGCAAAAACTTGATTTGAACCCAATAGCATAAGGAAATTTTAAAGTGGTCCGTATCATTATGCTTGTAACAAGACAACTTCAGGTGTCAATACTCATCAAAGTTGCCATCAGATCTCAGCTTTGGTGTGCTCACAAAGGGAGGGTGGGGTGCTTAGTTATAATGACCAATTGTCAGGCTGGTACATTGTGCTACCTACTTCAATGATGAAGGATGTGACAAACTATCCTCCAAAATCTGACATCTGGCATAAAGGCTGAAAAGCAAAAGCAAATGAAGGACCACTAAGACCTGAAATTATTTCCTACTTGAACAGTTATGCACATCATAAAGGAAGCTGACAAACGGCACGAAGTTATACTGGTATTTTGGCCTCAGATGCTCGCTCATTTGAGTTTCAGTATCCTAACTAAAGCAATAAAAAAGACATGACAGTTGAAGACATCATAAACTCCTGTAAAGCTCATCAGCAGTGAGAAAAACAAATTCTAACCTTCATAATAATATAAAAGTCAGCCAATGAGGCCACTGTGTCAGTCTCCAACTAAGAGACAATGTACAAACTATACACTCTAAATGCACAAACTCTACATGCGAGCAAAGCATGCCCTGCACTTGTGAAACAAATCTGTGTCAATGTAAGACCCTTGGCAACAGTAGGCATCACCATTATTGGCTTGTGCTAAAAAGGAAGAGGGCACCTTAATGATGCTGTACAATTTAGAATTCAGCCTTTCAGTAAACTATATTTTGTCTAGTACCATGAGCACCGTCAGAGGAGAAGGCAAAAATGAAAGGAAAGCTGCCAGCTGTCATTAGGCCTGCCACAAAAAAAAACACTGAACAGAAGTGGTTCACAAACAAAAAAGAAGGGATGCACTATATGATTACAGAACACAAATTAACACAGGAAAACAGAGCCCAACCAATGAATGAAAACAGAACAAAAAAAGAAGGTAAGCAGTACTGAATACTGCTACCTCTGCAAATTGAGAACAGTGAAATAGACAACACCTAAAAAAGAAATTGCAAGGACTATAAAAACGTAACTTTGGTCACATATTTTTTAAACGCTGCAGTAGACATTAGAATACATGAATCTCCAAGTGGTATTTGCCTACCATTAAATAATTTATAATTCCAATCTCTTCTCTGATGTCGTTTAGGCTTGATCAGCCGAATGATGGCTATGATGCCTAGTTGGCCTTTATGTCTTCTGAGGCATGGAAATGGATACAATATAAATGTTGATATGCAGTTTTAATGCACTAAGACACCTAAAACAGCCTATTTCAAAAGCTGGAATGACAACAAATGCCATAGCAGCAGTTATATTACCAGTTTTTTTGCTTTTGACATGACCTGAACATCAACTACACGTCGCAGCCATCACTCGGTTGATAATACTGAAACAACAAAGAGAAAGACAATTATAAATTACTTACCAGTCATAGAGCAAATATTACGGGGTGGTTCATGTACAGGTGCAGACAGAAGTAAACGGAGCGCGCCGCTCAAGAACTGCGTGTCAACGCCGCCTAGCCAAACCAGACGAAAGCTCGAAATCGCCACGTGCATGTGCAGGCCCGCTTCCGGCGTGACCCTCTCAATGCTCCGCTTGCCTCGCATTCGTCCGGCGTCTGTGTCGTGGTGATGATGATCATGATGGGATGGTCGTGCTCTGTGTAGCTAGCGAACATTTCGGAAAACAAAGACCGCTGTCTTGATAAAGCAAATTGCGCGGGGACGCCTCTACCATTAAGCCGCTTCGTTAGAGACAGCTGGAGGCGTGTTCACGCCGCAAACAACCCGCATGTTTCGAACTTTTGCTGCCGCTGGGACTCTGCTGCGTCTCACTCGCAAGCAAACGCGCTCGACACACTCGGCATACTGCTGCAGTTTTGTGTTAATTTTCTACAGTTATCACTGATGACTCGCCTTGTCCCTACCAGGCGCTGACGCAGCACTAGTGCATCCACCCTGCCTGTCTCCCCCGAAACAAACTGCCCCTATACTGGATCCTGCTCTTATCACCACTGAGACAGTGCGCTGCGTATCGCGCTGTCATGTGCAGAGCAGAGCTCATGGTAATCACTTTGAATGCACCTTCGGATGTTAGGATGATTTCAAGCACCCGCTGTCTCACCCACACGAATGCCGCGGCAGCAGTGCGTCACTGTTGCATGCCCCGCATGCGAAATTCGGCACATAAGTGCGCGTGATTGCCCACTAATCAGAGTATGAGCCACGACAGAACCCGGCAAGCGATCCAAACTCTTCTGTGCGAGCTATATTACTTCACTGCTACCGGTTACATATAGACATTGGTCTGTTTGAGAATTTAGGTGTGGAAACCCAACAGCTGCATTCAGCACATTTGGAAGCAGTCACTATCCTTGAGACGCTGGATCGCGCTGCAAAAAGGGCCAAAAGCGGCGGTTTCATCTAATTTTAAGCTGACCTCCAAGGCGAGGTTCCAATGCAGGAGCACTGTGGTGCAGTACAGACACAGAGGGCGCATGCTTTGCCGCTCTGTCGGTTCCTCGTAGGTGCATGCCGAAAATGAACGGTAACTGTATTAAAAGAACCCGAAATTGCGGTGGTGGACCGAGTGTTTTTGAGTTTATTTGGTCTATAGCGAGATGGAAATGAATCCCAGAGGCAACTAAATTTTGAAGGACGCGCGCTATTTGCGATGGAAACGCGCCTACAGCTGTCACAGGTGAAACAACATAATGATAGCGTCGCCCCCGCGGGATTTGTGGCATCAAGGGCAGCGGTCTGTGCGCTCCGAAATGCTCGCTCGCTACTAAGGGCACAAGCATTTGACCATAATCATCATCAGCGTGGCCCTGACTAAGGCCGAATCCGAGGCAAGCGGAGGCAAAGTAGAGGCCTGTCTGAGTGATGAAGAAAAGAATAGAATCAAGGCCAAGAAAAAGGAGGAGCTCAAGGAAAGCAAGGTTGCTGTGATACCATATCTTCATGCCGTTTCACACAACCTCAAAAAGATCGGAGCTCGTGCGAAAGTCAGAGTGGTATGTTCCGCTCCTGTCAAACTTTCTGCCCTTTGCAAGAAATCCTGTCATGTCAAAAAAGCGAAGCCGGACTGCATCATCAACCATGAGAACAAATTCGTAGCCTGTTCTGAAGGAGTCGTTTACAAGATCCCTCTAACATGTGGTGCCAGTTACATAGGCCAAACAGGAAGGTGCCTCAACGAGCGGCTGAAAGAACATAGCAGGAAGTTAAGTCAATTGGCAATTGAAGGCCATTTAGCCGAACACTGCAGGTCCTGCAAGTGCAGGGCGCTACTCAAGAAATGCTATGTTATTTACAAGCACAAAGATCAGCTCACCCGGGAAATTGTAGAAGCGCAAGAAATAGCGCGAGCTGAGAAGACTTGCATCAGTGCGGCATCAATATGCCTAACGAAAAAAGAATTAACCTTCCTCACCGAACGAGAACACTCTGGAGGTGGCAGACCTACTTGAAGGGTTTTGATTTTGTTGTCCTTTACTCTTTATACGGGGCCCCGAGGTCGTGTCAGCATGCTTAGTATGTTTTTTGGCGCTTTTATACCAGGTTTCTTGTTATTCACTTCCATCGAATTTAGCCGTGTTTTTGTTGGCTTTGTAGTTTTGTTTTATGCGTCTTGTTTTACACTGAGTCTTTGCGTGTTCTGTTGACGTTTCAGGTTTTATTCCCATGGTTTTTAGCCCTTTTAGTCCTCCTTTGTCATTTCCCTGATTTTGTGACGTGGCCTTCCGTCATTATTTTTCTTCGGTGATATGTGCGTGATTAGTTTAGGTTTTAACTTGTGTCGTCCGTCCCGTCTTTTACCTCTTGTTTTTTGCAAGTTAGTCATCTGAGACAGGGATGTTCCATGTGCTGCGGTAGAGCTTTGTGCACTCGTCATGTTTGCCTCGTGCGATATCATGATTTGCCGCTTCGCACATCGCGTCCATGTGCGTCACTGTTTGATTATTGTTAACAGTTTGGGCGTGTTGCTTAGTATAAATTCGGCATATTGGCAGCCAAACAATAAAGTTGTAAGTTGGCGCTTGTGTGTGTTTGTACTCTCTTGCGGTCCTGTCACTTGATCTGCGCCATTATTCCGTTAAACACAGAAGAGAAGCTCCCAAGTCCAATTAATGTTTCATCTTTGAGGTGCATTCATAGCTGCACTATATAACACCATTCATATTCTTTTCATCAAGTGAAATAAGACGTATTTGCTGGACCAGTCTCTAAGGAGTGCCAAGTGACACCGGCATTACTGCAGAAGCTTGACGTAGTTATCCTTCTACTATGATTGTTTATTAGGATTGCCATGGGAGATGGGTACAAGAGGAAAAAAGAATGAAAGTATTGTTCTGATGCTGTAATATTACTTTAGAATGCTGCCCTGTAGCCCATTACTTCATTTGGCATTTTTTAAAGCCTGGCTGCATTGAAGGGGGTTTCTAGTGACTCGAGAACAGGTGGGGAGGGAACTAGAGAGGGAGAGAGAAAGCAGCTGAGCTGAGGCTATGCCAGTGTGCTCGTTGTTGCTGTGTAGCCTTGGAGCTGAGCCGCCAGCTCTGGACTCAATCGTGGTATGAGGGTGCGGGTTTCCCTTTTTCTTGCACCCTGTGTGTTGTGCTGTCAACGTTGCATTTTTTGCGTCTTGGCTATAAGAAAACATGTTAATGATTCTTGCTAAAAATCACCACGAAGTTTTAAAAATGACAGGAGAAATGTTCCAAAAACCTCTAACAAGAAAAAGAAATTTGGTTGCTTGCTACGGATTCATACGCTCCCTACATTCTAGGACAGGGAGTCTCAGATTCCTCGCTAGTTTTGTAAGGGTTCCGAGGCCAGCCGAGACCACCCTGTATTTAAGCACTGCTTCTTTCTGAGCATGAGACTGGCACTATCTAAAGATGACCTATTGAGAAGAGAGACACGTTATTTTGAATAGGGGAATGCCAATACATGCCATCAACGTTGTGGTCCAAAGCAGACATTGCAACAAACTGATCTCAATGCAAAGGTGAAAAAAAAACAGATCTGAGAAAACTCGACACATACTTGTGCTCTGCAATGTACGCTGAACGGGCACAGACAAGAAAAGCCCCAAATCTGGACAGTGGAGACATCTTCTCCGATGAGTCTCTTTTCAGACCTCTTCACTACTGAAGAGAATTCACTTCACCTGCATAGCATCATAATTTCCAGCTGTGTATTTTGCACCCACAATGCCTGGCACTTCCTGATAATTATTTGTATTGCTGGCATTTCACACAACCACAAGAAAATGTTTAAACAGCCAAACTTCAAATACATAACACCACTTGCTCACACTATTTTTTATGATAAGCTCTATACTACTTAGGTTATTCAAAACCACTTAATTTGAAAGGGCTACAAAGCGCTCTTTTTCTATGGCTACTTCTTCATCATCATTTAGCAATGATTTTTATTCACGGCCGCCAGCAGCTAAAAGAACTTTACAGCTGCAGGCAACGTTACCAATGTTACAAAAGTGATTGAACAGGCAGCTGCCTGTAGTGGTATCGCAGTGACGCGTCGCTTCAATTCACTCAGTCGCTTGCATGCCTTGACGCGTCACACTCCTCCCACTCTGAGCTTCACAGCTGGTGTAATCGGCTCGTAGAGGTGTGTTCTAACCTTAAGACGCCACATCACATCACCATAAAGACGCACATACGCGTAGCGAATAACAGAACGCTGAACAGACCGAGCGGCGCACGCTATCGGCAGTCCGCAACGGGCCAATACTGGCGTCAAAAACACGCGTGCAGGCAGTGAACGATCACGTCCCACGTCGAATAATGAACAGGAAGTCGGGCAACCACCTTAATGAAAGCCCAAAACAGTCACGCGCTTTGCTGGGCGGTATACAATTGCCACATATACATTTAGGACTCCTACGGGTGCCTGCCATTCAGCAAACGCATCTATGCATACACCTCGGCGCTCGCGTCGCAACGCATACACTGTGAACACTGACGGACCAGCAGTTTGATGATTCGATGTGGAATGCACTTTGCTGCCGCGGAAACAACCAGTGACTCACGCGCAATGCCGAAGGGAAACGAACAGGACAGAGCTGACAGAGCCTCGTCCCTTCCGCTTCTTCTCGCCTTTGCGCTCGCTCGTTTATTTTCGCGGTCGCAAATTGGACTCATTCTTGCGCTGCAGTATGGGTCTCACCTGGAAACGAAGACTCTACGCATTGCAGTAACCGCTTTCTTCTCTTGCTTCGCGGCGGCTACGGTTGAAGCCGAACGTGTTGTCAATATGAAACGGCTCCATGCTTCTCGGCGTGGTCACTTTTCACAAAGTACGCCAACGGCTGCATTGCTGACACGCGGCGCAAACTACGATAAGCAGGAAATCCAAACGGAAGTTTGAAGGAACGATTTTGAAATCAGACACAAACAGCACACGAACAGCAGCAGCACGGAGCACGGCACGACGCGGCGTAAGACCTAGCCGGATATCACTCCGGAATGCACCGAGGGAGAGGATGGGAGGTGGGTGTGCTGCGTCCTGCCACGTTGCCTGGCGGCAGCGCGCTGGATTTGAACGGCGTTGGGAAGCACGCTAGGTGCTGGCGCGTGGCTATTAGCGTGGCTATTAGCGTCATGGTAAATATATACTGCGAACTGTTACGAAATTGCAGTTAGACTAAGGCGCTCCGCGCCTCCGTGCATCATTTCCGTGCAGTTTTCATGTCAAAAGCAGGCGACAATGTTCCAGTTCCTTGCAGAACAACTTTACAAATTGTTTTCTTAGTTGTTTCTCTTTTCTTTCTGGTCTTTTACCGACCGGATTAACGAGCTTTCAATGGATATTTTTTAGCACAGAACCAAGTTTCTCGTAAACCACATTTCGCCTTATGCTACAAAGATATGATCTGCAGAACAAGTCTGCTTACTCAACTTCAAAAAAAAAGTTAATCTCGAAGGTGCTATTGTAGATTTCAACAAAATGTGTATTACTGCAAAATCTCATTAAATCGAACATCAAGGGACCATAAAAAATTCAAATTATCAAATGACCCCCAACAAAACTGACAAGAACCATTTGTACCAGGTCGGAAGAGGGGACCGCCTCAGTTATTGCTGGCAGCCGGAATTCGTCTACCTATATGCTTTGCGATTTTCAAGCGCCTATAACTTAAATTACATGCTTAATTGCATATTCTATGCAGAATATATTTAGCTTGAACGCGGGAATGCAAGCTATTTACCCACACTCGTCTGGCTTCATCAACGTGTTGAGTGGCAGCCCATATACTGAGGATATATACATATATTGATACGGGAATAAAAGAAGAGGCGGAGAGCGAGCGCGAGCGGCGAGCGCGCGGCTCTAGCACGAGAGAGATAGAACGTGAAAGCTTGGCCGCCGCCGGTCGTGCTTCGCCGGCTCTCCTCCGTACTGCTGCTATATTTCTCTGGGCGGGCCCGTGGCCACCCCGTGGCATCCCACACCGTAACATTTTGGTGGCAGCGGTGGGATCATGCCGCTCACCCGCTCCCAGAATCAAGCACCCGACGTGCCAGACGACAGGAGTCCACCACCAGCCGATAGCGCCGACGACGCGGCGGCCGGCGCCGCTAGACCTAGGCGCTCGGAGAGGCTCGGCTCTTCGCAGCAGCCGGACGCCGGTGTTGAGCGCCTCCTGGATACAGTCACCCAACGGATGGACGCATGGGAGGCCCGTCTGACTGCCCAGGCTGGGGAGATGGAAGCTCTCCGGCGCGAACTCCGTCGCCTGGTGCCAGCCGAGCCGAGCACAGGTCAGGTGTCTTTGGGCGTCCCCGCCGCCGCTGTTTACGGCTCTGCCGTCGCTGGGCCTGCGGTCGTGGCCGCCAATGGCGTGCTCGGCGCGGGTGCGTCCTCGCCGCAGTGTTCGTTGGACGTTGTGGAATTGCCCACATTTGACGGCACCATCTCGTGGGATGCTTACCGCATCCAGCTGGACGGTATTGCGGCGGCGAGAGGCTGGGACGAGCAAATGAAGGCATGGATGCTCGTTGCAAAACTGAGGGGCCGCGCCACCGAGCTGCTGCAGAACGTGCCGCCCGACCAGCTGGGCTCTTACACTGTTCTGGCGGGCCTCCTCGCCGACCACTATGGTGCCTCAGGTCAACCCCGTGTGCAGTACCACCGCCTGCGAGCCCGCCGTCAAGAGCCCGGGGAGACGTACCAGGACCTCGCCGCCGCCATTGAGCGCCTGGCTCTGCAGTCGCTGCCGGGAGCGCCTCAGAACGCCGTGGCCCTGGTCGGCACCGAGGCGTTTGTCGACGCCATCCGACTCCCCAAGGTGCAGCGCTTGGTCCGCTCTGGCCGTCCTGATTCCGTCCGCGCCGCCATTGCGCTCGCCATCGAGGCGGAATTGACTTTGCTGGCCACGCGGGGGTCGCCACCGTCTGCCGAGCGCAGCGTCCGGGTGCAGGCTCCTCGGTCCGCAGCCCCAACTGCGGCCTCTATCCGACGCCTGCGTAACGACGTCCGCATGACCTGCTTCCGCTGCGGCCTGCGGGGACACTACGCGAGGGACTGTGCCGGCCCTACAACGTCGGGAAACGATTTGGCGGAACTCCGGGGGCACCGTTCTGCCGAAGAGAAGTTCCGTCCCTACCTGTACGGCCGTCACTTCACCATAGTCACGGACAATAGCGCTCTCACTTGGCTGCAGTCCGCCAAACATTTGAATGCCAAGATTGCACGCTGGTCCCTGCAACTTCAAGAGTACAATTTCACAATAGTGCATCGGCGCGGCTCTGCCCATCAAGATGCCGATTTCCTTTCTCGCCACCCTTGTTCCGTGACGGCTTTGACGGACCTGAGGACTGCACAAACGCAAGATCCCGCCATTGCTGCCATAATCCACTCCCTTGGCACCGCCGCCGGCGCAGGCCTCCGCCAACTACGCCGGGTCTATCGAATGAAGGACGACCTCTTGTGTCATGTGAAGCGGCTCCGTGGTCGACCACCCGTCTGGTTGCCAGTTGTGCCGGCAACACTGCGGTCGCAAATCTTGCGCGGCTTACATGACGCTCCCACGGCTGGTCACCTTGGTCGCGGCAAGACCTACGCACGAGTCTCGGAGCGGTTTTGGTGGCCTAATATGTCCAGAGATGTCAAGGAACACGTGGCGTCCTGCCAGACATGCCAGTACAGAAAACCGTCCACAGGTGTAACCAAGCCACCCCCGCAGGCTTTTTCGCCACCAAGTTCACCTTTCGAGCTGGTTGGACTGGATCATTTGGGCCCGTTTCCGAAGACGCGTGCCGGCAAAAGGTATGTTCTGGTTGCGATCGACTACTTCTCCAAGTGGGTCGAAGCACTGCCCGTTCCAGACACGTCGTCCGCTCATGCCGTCGCGTTTGTGGAACAGCATCTCGTTCTTCGGCACGGTGTTCCCCGGCGCCTCATCACGGACCGTGGGAGCTGCTTTATGTCCCATGAATTCGAGCGAGCCCTCCGCTCCTTCGGCATTGCGCTTTCCACTACATCCGTCAATCATCCGCAGTGAAATGGCCTCGTGGAGCGTGTTAACCGTACCCTCACGGATATACTCGCATCCTACGTCGCTCCATCTCGCACAAACTGGGATCGTTTTGTTTCTGCTGCAGCTTTTGCAGTCAACACTGCAGCGCAAGAAACAACGCATGTGACGCCGTTCTCAGTCGTCTATGGTAGAACGCCCTCCATCCCTCTCGACGCGCAGTTGGGCCTTCCCCATCCTACTGCGTCACCAACTGAATCTGCTCAACGACTTCATTCCGCCCGCCTCGACGCCCAGCGCAACCTCCTCACGGCTCACGCGCGTGTGCAAGCGGCCAACGCGGCAGCACCACCACATCCCCCCTTCCGGCCCGGTGACTTGGTCCTCGTTCGCCGCACCATCCGTGCGACTGGCCGTGCCGCAAAGCTCTTGCCCCGATACCGCGGCCCTTACCGTGTCGTTGCCCGACTCGGCCCCGTGACATACCGCCTCGACGACCTGCCAGAGCATCGACCATGCGGTGTGCACCACATTTTCCCAGAGCATGTTTCAAACATGAAGCGATATGTCTACGGCGCCTGCGGTGACTCCGACTTAGCTACCGGGTCCTCATCACTGCCGTCGTCGCCTGCTGGCTCCATGCCTTCCCCACGCAATGCAGTCCCAAAAACGGATCGCTGCTCAATATGCATAAAACTCCCTGAAGTTAGCCTAACCGGTGTGGGACCTTCTTCGGCGACTGCAGACACCTTCGCCCAGCTCACACACTTCAAATTCAACGAAGAGTGTGACCGTTTCCTATCTGCGAGCCCACATTGCATCGCCCCAGGAAACCCTGCATCAAAGCATGGCCTGACTTCTCCGCCCCCCCCCCCGGTGGAAAGGTGATACGGGAATAAAAGAAGAGGCGGAGAGCGAGCGCGAGCAGCGAGCGCGCGGCTCTAGCACGAGAGAGATAGAACGTGAAAGCTTGGCCGCCGCCGGTCGTGCTTCGCCGGCTCTCCTCCGTACTGCTGCTATATTTCTCTGGGCGGGCCCGTGGCCACCCCGTGGCATCCCACACCGTAACAATATATGCCCGCACTTCACCCATGCGCCCATGCTCCATCGCTGTGGTACCCATACAGACTTTTACATGTAATGTAGGATATGCAGCCAGAGTAATGTAAGTGGAACTACATGTCAATAGGTGTCGCCGGGCAACGATCGGTAACATTACGCGTGATGTTTCTGTACTGCAAACTCCCGAATAATCGACGCAGGACTTACGAAGGCTACAGGCTGAAATATACTCCTGTTTCCACACACAGTGTCGTCAGAGTGATGCACGGCAAGCCCTCATCGCGGTTGCCCGCAATTCATCGTCGTATAGCCCAGGTTCACGCACACACATTTTGCGTCTGCATAGTCCACACATAGCCCTTTTCTACCAGATATGTAGCCGGGGAAGGTGTGGGAATGGCTTATATATGCCCATGCGCCACTCACGTATTTTCTACGCAGTGCCTTTGTAGGCTGTAGGCGAACATATTGTATGTTTGCCCACACGCAGCTAGCCTCCTTGGATCCTTGAGGGTGCTGCAGGGGCCGCCTCTATTGGGTTTGCCCGCACTTCACCATCATGTAACCCCATATTTTATGCACACGAACTGCATGCAGCCCATGCTTAGACCTTTCATACCCTGGATAGGATAAAGGCGGGGAAGATGCGGAAATGACAAACGTGCCCACGCCTAGCCCATGCGGGACCAACGTAGGCGTTGCTCAGACAGCCCAAACTGCATGCCTACAACGCTTCGCCGCTGTGCAGCCCAAAGTTTAGCCCCTGTATTTTCCACACGGGACCCATGTAGGCCGAAGGCGGGAATACTATCTCTCTGCCAACACAAAACCACCGTGTCTCCCTCAAGGCGCTGCACGGGCAGCCCCAAGAGGGGCTGCCCACACTGAACAATGATAGAGCCCGCACTGTTGCCCGCATGTATCTGTGGTGGCATGCATACAGCCCATACTTAGCCGTTTCATACCCTCTTTAGGATAGAGGCGTTGAAGATGCGGAAATGACAAATGTGCCCACGCCTAGCCCATGCGGGACCATTGTAGGCGTTGCTCAGACAGCCCAAACTGCATGCCTACAACACTTCGCCGCTGTGCAGCCCAAAGTTTAGCCCTTCTATTTTCCACACAGGACCCATGTAGGCCGATGGCGAGAATACTATCTCTTTGCCAACACAAAACCACCGTGGCTCCCTTAAGGCACTGCACGGGCAGCCCCTCTTGGGGCTGCCCACACTTCGCCATGATAGAGCCCGCACTGTTGCCCGCATGTATCTGTGGTGGGACCCAGGTGGGCTGGCCGCTCTTTTTAAGCCCACGCGTAGCTGACGAGGGGCCCACTCAGGCATAAAATGGGCATCCCAAACCTTTTTGCCAGCACTGCGCCCACGAGGGACCCATGTAGGTTTATTGCGGGCAGCCACCAGCCGTCATTGCCCATGTCGGACCCGCATGGACCCCCCACCTTGTTCTACTGGGGGCGTATTTAAAGTTAATCATAGCGCCATTCGCCTGCAGGAAGTTGATCCCCAGAATCAAATATCTGGAACACTCGGAGAGCACAAGTCAACCAACGTACGTGAAACCACGAATTCCAACTCTAGCCGGGCACTTGCCAACAGGGGAAATTAAGTGGCCACCAGCGTTGCGTATGTGGATCCCGCACACAGTGTGAGAACCATTCTAAGGGCAGTTAGCACCCGCTATCTTTTTACCTTTTCCGACAGCCCACGCACGTCAGCACCAGTTCGTTTCATTAACCTCATTCTTTACTCATGCTGACGCGTACTGATGCATTCGCGTTTCTTCCCGCACTGACTGAAATATGTCACACTATGGCTGTTACTCAAACGCGGTTCAGGTGTCCTGGAAGGCATGTGAGACAGCGGACATTTCATTTCCGTAGATCAAATATTCAATACATTTTCCTTCCCTTACGGCGTGGTTGGGGTGTCCACCGAGATGTGTGAGACAGGCGTCATTTCGTGACCTTCAATTGTCCAACGGGCAAGGCGTCGCGCCGAACGGCGATAGCGCTCCATGGCCCCTTGGCAACGGTGCAACACGCTGTCGCATCCCAATCTTAAAGACGAAGCTTCAGCATCCTTCAATATGGAAGCAGTTCCGCGCAGCCGCGATCAATCGAGATAGGTCTGGTGGCATCACGGAAAAAATGATACAGCCGAGTGGCTGATGACCGTGTGACGTCATAGAGTGGCGCCACCATGGTTCGGGAGGAGTGCTCCCTAGGCAATCTTGCCAGAGGCCTCCTGAACGCCGATCCCGAACGATGCCGCCTTAACGCTATTTTTAGTCTTTAATTAACATCATCACGACACCTCAGCGACACAAACTGCAACACCGCGCTAAAGGCTTTCGCCTCGCCGCAATTTAAGTCAACGAAGTTCCCCCTGAATTTTTTTGATGGGAGTGATTTTGCTTCCTTCCCGCTTTATTTTTTAATCTTCATGTTGGCCCCTGCTTAAATTTGTGAAATTGACTGACGTATTAGGAAAATAAATAAATAAATATATAAAATAAAACTACTCTGGAATGTGTTTTTTTGCCAACTATAATTCCTGCCGTACATGACGTGGGTGCGCGCTCTCGTAAATGGACGCATGTCCAAGCCTCCTGTGTGAGAACTCGAAAGTGTACACGGTGGCACGGCTAGACTGGGCCAGTGTCTCTGTGATATACTGCACGGGGCAGGAAACCAGCACGCTCCCCACGAAGTTCCTCCAGCCGCTCAGCGATGGCAGGCCTGCGCGATTGATGTCGGTAGCCAGCTCGTCCAGCACCATCTGCGTGCACGAGCAGGCGTCGGCCCATGCAGAGGCGTCGGTGTGGCACCGTATACCAACAAATCCACGCACATTATCGGCAACATAGAGTGCGTGAACGTGAAAGCGTGCCCGCATTTCCGTGCACACGTTCTTACAGGTGCGAAACAAAGCGCTTGACTGTGGAAGCTCGCGGCGCTTGCAGACCGCACACGTCCTTCCTAACGAAGATCATCATTATCATCATCAGCCAGACTACAGCCACTGCAGGGCAAAGGCCTCTCCCATGTCTCTCCAATTCACCCGCGTTTGCCAGCTGCATCCATACGAAAGTAGATACCACCGTTCAACCCTTATAAAAATGACTTTTGAACTTCAGTTGACGCCTTGTTGACCTCTTTGTTGAATCAACCGCAAACCAACATGAACACAATGTATTTTGAGCCTACTGAACACCTGCAAAAGAAAATTTTGTTGGTTGCACTCAACGGAGTATATATCAGAGAATTTAAGCCTAATTTTAGTTTTAAAAACTTTTACAGAGCATACAAAATCATAAATTTTTGCCCATAGGTGCATTAGTTTGAACGTGGAAATGGACTTCTTTCAGAAAGTATTCGATGGTGCAAGTACTACTCCGCATTGCATATTTTGATAAGTGAGGGTTACAGTCTCACACAAATGACAAGTTACGAGAAAATTGAATATCTTGTGAAAGTTATAAGCACTATGGAACATGACAATGTTCTGTGCTAACACGTTACATCATCTAGCTGTTCACAACGAGCGGGTTCATCCAATAGAGAGAATGTCTTGTTTCTTATGTAATTATCATTTTTGGAAATCCACTGGAAGCCCCCCCCCTCCCCACCCCTTAATATTTTTATAGCTAACTGCTATTCAGATATTGTATTGGCAAGCCTTGAAATCTTTATTTCAGTTAAGCTAAGACTGCGCGAATATGACGAGGTCAAGAGTCAAAGAAACGATTACAACATCATGCGTGGCTGGCGTAGTGTTCGTTTCCTTGCCTCCTCTCCATGTTCTACTAGCCCAGTCTTACCTTTCCTCGAAACGAACCAACTAACTCGCAAGAACGTTGCACTGTAGCTTTAATTCATTTTTCGGCTTTTCGTTTGGCGGCTTTGTAAGCAGCAAATTTTCAGGGCTTGGCTGATGATGATGATGATGATGATGATGAAGATGAAGTGAAAAACACTGTCTTCTATGGTCGCCAGAGAAATCAAGCAGATCACGCATGCTCTACTTGCACGATTTCTCTTAGCATCTTCTGCATCACAATAGCAAGTGAACAAAGCCAGTACGCTATTGACCATAGCCATGGCAACTTCAACAAAAGTATTGTAGAACGTACTGAACATATTATTTGTTGAGTAATTTCTGTTGAATTTTCGTTGAATCCTGTTGAATCTTGGCAGTTGTATCTAAGCCTAACTAAATGAAATCAGAATTAACTTTGACATGCGTCGTGTAAACAGAACCTTAAGACCACACTATGCATATAAGAACGCATGCAGAACCTGTTAATACTCTAGTAAACCGCTCAATCTCTTTTCTTGCACAGAAAAAGGTGCCAGTGGTGCAATAGGATCTTTAAAGCATACCTTCTTAGGAGGATTTGTACGTGCGCTCATATAAAAGCGCATAATTAGCGCTTTATTTTTGTTGGTTATGAATGAATCAACATCTTCAACTAACAGAAAGGTGATTGGGAAGTTTATCACTTCTACCACATATAATTTAAATAAATACTAACAGTATTACCGGATATAACTTTGCTGATTGGCAGGCCACTTCTCGCGCAGATACAGATACCACTGCGGAGGAGTATATAAGTGTGAAGCTGAGATGGCACTTAAGGTGAAAAAGTTGTCAACTCTTCTTCCGTTGACGTTATAGCCTCGTGTGCAATACCGCTTCATGCTTTTTATCTTATGGTTGTATAGGCGAGAGTGCATGTATTTATGTATACATACCACGGTGTAAGAACAACATACCCAGGTGTTGACACTCTCCCCCTGCTGCGCGCGAGAGAGCCGCCCGCTCGCGGGCACAATATGTTCGTGGGGAGGAGCTTGACCTGGAAACCGGTTGCTAGCTTAGAGGGCGCTGCGAAAGGGGGCCCACGCTAGGCGGCTCGGTCCGGCGTGGCGCGGCACTGCGCACGTGTTTTTCTGACATTTCGGTGTATGCGGCTGCACTGCTGTGCTGTTTTAAACAAGTTCCTTTATTTTTAACCAAAACTTTGTGCTTGGCTATCATCGGCAGAGTAGTCCAATCTTCCAACCAACCAAGCCCACAGCTTGTGAGCGCTGCGCTGAGTGCTGCGCAATGAGAAGAAAATGCTTCGTGCTGAACTGCAACTCGGACTACCGGACTTGTGCGGAGCGTGTGCCACTATTCAAAGCTCCGTCCGACAATGTTCGTTTGGAGAGGTGGCGCCGTGCGATTCCGAGGGCAGACCGGACGTCAATGCCAACTGATCGCGTCTGTGCCAAGCATTTTGCAGAGGATGCGATATCCCGGGCGTATTACGCGCAGCTCAATGGAAGAGTGTAACTACACGCAGAAAAGAGGCCCGTGCTTTCCAGAGATGCAGTTCCTACGTTATTTCCGAACTGTCCTAAGTATCTGACGCGGCCAGAGAGACATAGAAAGCCACCTTGGAAGAGGAAAGCTCCTGCACAAGCATCTAAGCGATGTCGGCCGAAGGTCGACGACAACAGTGCGATGCAGCCTCTCCAAGCTTCTTTGCCTGCTGTGGTGATGCCTGCAGATCCGGAAACAGCCTTGGAGCCAGAGGTTAAGCGACCGCTTCTTGACTCTGACTCTGCCACTCTGATATCATGTCTGGCACTTGATGGTGCCAAAAATACACCGCCTCGTGGTGATCGACCAAGAAGAATGGAGGTAAGCTACTCGCTTTATGTGCGCTCGGTTGCTGTTTTTTAAATAGCTGCAAACATTCTATACACAATTTTGGTTCATGCACATTGACAGCACGATTCAGGACTGCGCTGAAGACTGCACCGTCGCTGCTAGTCCGTCTCACTCTTACAGTTATCCCGAAGAATACCTGAAAGAGGAGAACGCGATTTAACTGCATCACAATACAGTTTGGTTCGCTCACGACAGAGAAGAATGCCAGGTAAACTAGCATTGGCTACTGCGATGACTTCGTGCTTTTTTGGCCGACAGAAACATTACTCAGCTTCAGTTTTCTTGCCATCCTGTCATATCAGAGTTTATGTGTTACCAGCATCATTGGGAAATGAGTTCTTTCAGCAACCTGCATTCACAGTGTAGCAACAGAAATTTTTTTCCAGCGCAGTTGTCAGAGATATTTAGCACAAATTGTTGCTGCAAGTTGCTTGCTTATGTCGATATTCTAGCTTCGTTTGTTATATCATCATTACCTTTAACCTTCCTGCACACTTTTGTCGTCCAGATTGGCAGCCCAGAAGGCGACGGCACAGCAGCCTGTTCCTCTCAACGCAACAGCATGAACAGGATTCCTGTTGAACCCAATGGAAACTCAGAACATAGCAAAGACAAGAAACAGGACAACGCCGCACCTTCGTACACCCTGGGCTGAGAAGAGCCGGTGTCATTTTCACTGCTTTGCGAACGTGCATCAAGTCTTCAGCTCCCCAGCAAAGCATGGGCAGTGCAAGTAGTCGAGAACTTTGGACTGCATGCTGTGATTTTTTGTGGAGCGGCTTTGCCAAACGCTCTAGACTGTAACCTCCCAGCTTATTTCAGAAAAACAGTATAGGTAACACCTTCCACTGACGGATCTCTGTCGGTGAGGAAATTTGTTCATGGCCGCTCTATAAATGGCGAGAGTGTGAGCAGTGACGGAAGTATGAATTCTGTAAGTACAATAGAAAGTGCTCTTCAATGTTTCCATGACATGCATGTGTGCACCGGTGCCCCTCTAAAGAAAAGTTTAGCAACAACCATTCAGAGTGTGCTTATGTTGACATCTGTGGAATGTGGCGGCACAACAAGTGTATGCTGCTTACTGGTGGAACAATCTGCAATTCTTGTAAACGACTGAAAGATGTGCTTTGTATCCATCATGCCAGGAAAAAGATAAAAGGCAGTGAGGCATGTTTGGCTCATAGCAAGCCCATCAAAAAAGGCCAGGGTTGAGACGATACGCAAAGCGAGAAATGCCTGTTTTAAATCCAAGGTACGGCTTCTAAACGGGAAAAAGAAAATCGAAGCAGAGCTTGCTAAGTGCCAAGAAAAGCTAGAACGTGTAAATGACGAAACTATTGAACGTCTCTTTAAGGAAGCAAAACTTCCCGAAGCTCAGCAGCTCGTTTTTAAAAAGTGTGTGGCAGTCGGAAATGTTGATTCAAAGAAAGACCGAAGATATTCTGACGACTGGGTTCTGCTCTGTCTGATCCTACATATTCGGTCGCCGGCAGGATACAAATTTCTAATGGAAAATGAAAGTGTAGCATTGCCATCAATCAGAACAATACGTCGTCACATGGCGACGGTCGGCTTCAAGTCTTTCTTTGACAGCAAGTTTTTTGCTGCTCTAAAAAAGAAGTTGGCGAAGATGGACTGTTCTCAACAACACGGTATGCTAATGTTTGACGAAATGCAAGTCCGCAAGAGTAAACGTGTCAATTCAAGTAGAATGACATATGTAGGATTAACTTCAGAGACAGCAGACTCAGGCGAGCTTGCTGACCAAGCTCTGGTTTTTATGCTTTGCCCTTTTGGTGACAGCTATGCCCAACAAATTGGAGTTTTCGCTGCCAAAGTTTCAACAAACTGCACCGTTCTTGCGCAGTTGCTCCTTCAAGAACTTGCCCTCATGGAAGAAGCTGGTGCCAAAATTCATGGCTTTGTTTGCGATGGGGCATCGACGAATAGAAGTAGGTGGAGCACACTCGGTATAAGCGGGAGCCTTCAAGACGGTTGCAACTCTTTCACCCACCCAAGTGACCCAAAAGAAAGGTGTTCGCCTTTTCGGATGTGCCACACTTATTTAAATGTATTAGGAATCGCCTCAAGCAGCAGAGGTACCTGAAGAAGGACGGCAAATGGATTAGATGGCAAGATTATAGTGCAGTTCATAAGGAGGACCAGGAAAAAGCTGGAGGCTTACGCGTGTGCCCAAAGATAACATACAGTCGCATATATCCAACTACTTGTGAAAAAATGCGTGTGAAATTGGCAACGCAAGTGTTCAGCCGCTCAATGGCATCGGGAATTAAATTCTACAGAGAACAAGGTGTGCGCCGTCTTAGCGACAGTGAAGCAACTGAGGAATTTACTTTATTTTTGAATAATCTTTTTGATGAACTAAACCGATGTTTTCCGGCTGAAGGCATTACAAGGCAGAATTCATACCTTGGGGTTATTAGCCGCGCCATTCAATGGCTTGACAGCTGGGAGAAGGAACTTGAGTACGACTTGATAACAAAAGACATGTTTCTCACTAAGAGTACCTGTGAGGGCCTTCGGGTCACACTAAAATTAACAAGAGACCTTTGTTTTGTTCTCTTGGAGAATTTTAATTTCAAATATGTTTTAACAAGCAAGATGAACCAAGATCCAATTGAACGCTTCTTCGGAAAGATAAGATTGGCTGGAAGACCAAATGACCACCCCTCAATGCCTACTTTCTTGCAGCTGTATCAGACATTGTCTATTTGCACCCTTCTAAAGCCTCCTAAATTTGGGAACTTCAGAGTAGTTGTAGGAGAACAGGCACTCCCAGATGTATCAGATTTCAGGGCTCTGATAAGCCCAAACCATGTCAAAGCGTCATCAGGTGACTTTGTAGATGATGTTAAACAGAAAATAGAGCCTTATCTGCATAGACGACTGGCAATGTGATGACATCATCAGCCAAACAAAAGGAAGAGCAAAAACTGAAGTTGAGGACTGCATTGTCTTTTATTTAGCAGTATTTAAGACCAGGAACAGGAGAAAATTCACGAAATGTCCTGCATGCAAATCAGCGTTCAGTTCAGAAAAGAGCAGTACCGCTAAAGCAGCACTGACAAATGCAAAGGACAGAGGAGGACTTATACATCCAAATATGCATCTTTACAACTTACTGAAACAAACTGAACGTTTGCTGGCAGGATATGCAGACACAAGGACTGTCTACTGGGACACATTTGACAATGTCCTTGACACTTACACCTTTACTTTTCTATGTGATGAGCACAAGGAAGAAAGAGTGGCTCAGTTGATTCACTGCTATGTTAGCGTGCGGATGAGGCAACACTGCAGGAATGTTAACATGAGCATGAAAAAGAAGACACAAGAAAAAAAAGAAACTGGCTAATCTTTGTTCCTCTTAGCCGCAATTTTCATCAACGTTCCTATATGCTACAGTTTTGGGAATTTAGCTGTTTACGTTAGATTAAAAACTGCTGTGACCGCACAGTGACATTTTGTATATCTTAAATATTTTACCCAGTTACTGGATTTCTGTTTGCACTGAGCACATGATGTGCAATAAAGTTCTGAAATTTTTCATTACATTTTTTTAATTGCGGGAGTACATGATAGTGTAAACTTCTGATATGGTGATTTCCTTATATTTTTCACCTCATTATGAAATTCTAAATTGTACTTGGCTGAACGCTGACCCCTGCATACTTGAGTCCTTCAAGGGCCATTTAGCCTCCAGTGGAAAACCGTTGATGAAAATTATGCCCGTTTTATGATAATATGCATCGGAATAAAAATGCCGTTTTCTCAAGCTTTCGAATTGGATTTTGGACTATAATCCTACGCACCCTTTCATCCCGCCTGAAGCATTTCCGGCGTGAGAAAGTTTTAACCTAACACGCAGCCTCTTCACAAATTGAGTCGTAAATAGCCGCGCTATACTAGTGGACTGCATTTTGAAAATTGCACTCAGCGAAATAATGTTTGAACGCGTCTCTTCATATAGAGTGAATAAGACACAATAAACGTGAAGCAAAAACTTTTCGGTGCAATACTTTTCTACCCTTGTGAACGGAAAAGGGCACGATGACCCCACTCATATTTATTATGGTAAGTTAGATCTATGATTACAACGATTGAGCTATGAATTGAGCGAGAAAGCGAAACTTGAATGAGCTTCGAGTGCTGCTCGACCGAGCCCATATTGATAACTGCTTTAAACAAGATAATTTCATGCAAACAAAATGTTAAGACTGGCACACTACTTATTTAATTCCGAGCTAGACTTCCTTAGTGTTTTCAATTCACGCAACCAAAGAGAAAATCGAGCTTTGGCAGCGGAATCACAAGGCGCCAGCACCGCTCAACTGAGCCCGCTAACATAGGCGCCATCTGTCGGCTTACAGCCGAACTGCAAAGCGCGCTCCGCCGCGGCCGAGCATAATCTGACGCTCCAGCGGGCACAGTGCCAATACCTGAGTATTCTTGCACCGTGATACATACACACATGTGTGTTTCTGCGTTTATGTGGAATACTATGCGACTGGGGTTGTCAGCGTCACGTTAATGTGAATTTGAGCAATCAAAATGAATGTGCCGACGAAAATTACATCAGTGATTAGTCTACAGTTGAAACGCGACTGTACTCATTGGAACATTGGAATTTTTTTCTACCACAGCCGAAAATAAGAATTATTTGTTGAATCAACCCAGTAATTTGAACATGAATTCAACATGAAAGCAATGCAGATATTGTGTTGCGAATTTTCAACTCTAGCGCAGTGGGAACTTTTCCGTTGACATTCTACGGTGCCTCAACAATCGACCAATGCAATCCCTTCATGGTTTTACCATGAATTCAAAATAGCATGTTGAACCCGTTCAGAAGAACTTCAACACCACCTCAACGAGTACTTTTGTGGGGGAAAAGAAAAGTGATGAAAAGACGTTTCGGCTCCCCCACGGGAGCCTTGTTCAGTATAAGGCGAAACGTAGTAGCTTCGCATTTTACACAGGGGGTTTCAGCTAATATTTTACACAATTTTTAAAATCGACTTTTTAAGTTAGAAGAGCGCAGTTTGCGGCACTGCATTGCCAGCGGTGTAGTATATCAGAATACAGCTAAGACGTGCTAACTAGCAGAATGAGTTGTTATATTGAATAGTTAAATTTTTATCTATAACTGTTAGGCTCGGTAATTTTTGAGAGGCATGTAGACCATATTAATACCCATATCAATCTTTAGAATTTCGAAAACGTTGTCATACTCGTTCCTGTGAGCGTACTATGTTTGGCTATTTCGATGAGTTAACTGTACTGGAGAAGTTACTTTGCGCGATGTAGCCAAAATTTGTATAAAATCGCAGGTTAAGCACACTGCAAATGGCATGTGAACGAATCCATGCATATTGCTTAGATTGGCGGCAATGTTCAGTCGTTGCTAGTAAGCGTATACAACGTCGTCTGAATAAGATGGAGCCGTAATTTTTTGCCCCTTCTTTTTCGCCACTGTAGAAGAAGCAGAAGCGCCTGCATTTGTAGAAAAAGAAGATGGTTCCCTCGGTCGCGCGCTCCAACCACTAGTGGTCCCGTGTTGCCAATCATCCCGGCTACAGCCTATATTACAGCATCTAGATTCCGGTGACGTGCGTTTTTAAGCTAGCAAGACACAACACTTTTAACATCGGCGGATTATGAGCACCTTTATTATTATTGGAAAAGGAAAATTTGTTGCTCTCGGCAGCTTGAAATATCACTGAAGAGGCTGCGCTGCCGCATCCCCCCTCTAAATTTCTATTTACACAGGTTGGGTTTGACGCTCTCTCCCCTTTGTGCATTTTGCCGTGAGCCTGAATCTATAGAGCATTTTTGGCTGTATTGTCGCCAATTCAACTCTCTGAGAAAAAGGTTGCTGGAGGAGCCCTTGCAGCATCTCGGCCTTAGTTTGAGCAGCCTGCTCTTGCTATCATTTGGCGCCACCACATTTGCTCATTTCCTTATATAATCTCACCGACTGCCTTGCTAAGTGTTCCAAAATTTTCTTATCTATCAATTATTACATTTGAAATAATAATTATTATTTAATCCCTCTCTTTATTATTATTCTTATAATTTTAAAATCAAAACTCTCATCCCTTTTTCTGTTCATGAGGAAGAATCTATAGGTGTCGCGCTCCCACGAGCATTTCTTTTTTATTAACTGCGTTCAAGTGAATAGCCACCCTATTCTTGACCGATCCCCCAGTTTGGGTATGTGCCATCTTTTGATAGGCTAATAACAACAACACTAGGGACCGCCGCAGTTTTACGTGTCGTCTCCGGAGGTTCTCCTTCGAATTTCTCGTAATATTTGGTGGACCAGTGCTGTGTACGCTTCCCGAATACCGCACTCCGCACAGCATAACTACGGACCTCACACCTGTCCACCAGCGTACCAGCCGCCATATCCTCGGAGAATCGCCTTAATTTGGGCCCCTTCCCCCGCCCACCGGAACGACGTAGTCTCGGCCACCTATTCCAACCGACATGGTCACTGACACCAGGTCCCCGGCGCCGACCCAGCCTAGCCCGTTAAGTGCAACTGCCATGGTCACTGACACCCGGCCCCTGGCGCCGATCCTTTGCCACCCACTACGAACACCGCCATCTTTTCACGGGGACGTGTTCGAAGACGCTGAGAATTGTCTGGAGACCTTCGAGCGGGTAGCCCGCTACAACAGCTGGAGCGACGTGCGCAAGCTCCACAATGCATATTTTGGTCTGGAAGAGTCTGCCCGGATGTGGTTTGAAAACCACGAGACAGCCCTTCCCACCTGGGAGACGTTTTTCCGGAGTCTCCTGGCTACATTCACCAACGCCGACCACCGGGAGATGCCTGAAGCTGCGCTGCACTTCAGAAATCAGCGCACGAACGAAAGTGTGCGCAAGTACATCGAGGACGTGGCCCGTCTATTCAAGCGTGCTGACCCCAACATGATGTAGAAGAAGCTTTGCCATCTCATGCGAGGGGTTAAGCAGGAGCTCTTCGAAGGCCTCGTACGCAGCCCAACCCCGCAATGTAGCGGAATTTCTCACCGAGGCGACCACCATGAATTCGACGCTCCAACAACAGGCCCGCCAGTACAATCGGGACATCAACAGCATTGCGCCCGAAGCCTTTTCGTTGTGCCTCGCAGGCAGTGCAGACACGCTGCGCGAACTGATTCGGTCAGTTGTCCGGGAGGAACTCCAACGGTTCCGTCTGCCCCACGTTGCGCCTGCGCCGCTGGCAGCGCTGACAGAAGTCGTCAGGAACGAAGTGCGGCAGGTTGCACAGGCACCTCCTGTTCTTGAAGCGCCGCCCCAGTTCGATGCGAGACCCACATACGCATCCGTTGTATGTCGCACGGCTGGCAACGGTACCGCTACTCCGCCGCCTGCCATGACCGGCATCGGCACATGTCACGCAACCGCACCTGGCTACGGTATCATCCCGACGTCTCCCGTCAGTAGCACCACCCCATATTATGCAACCGAACCATGCTACAGCTGAGCCACTTCAATGGAAGTTGGATTTGTGGCATACACCGGACAGTAGGCCTATGTGCTACCACTGTGGGAGGCGCGGCCACTTCTACCGGTCACCTCTTCGCAGTTTCCCTCTCCACGCACCTTGTCCTCAGAACTGTGAACGACCGCAAGAGATTGCGGAGCATCTCTGGGCGCGCCAGAACTGTGTTTACACTGGAAGGAGCGAGTCCCGTCCGCCTTTACCTCCCCGCTATCGTTCTTTCAGCCACGGCTGCCAGAGTAGCTCTGCTGGCCGTCGCTCGCCCAGTCCGCGTCGGGAAAACTTACACCAGCGACCTCTGCAGGCAAGGCCACTGACGTGGAGACGTGTCAAGACCCTGCATCGCGAAACCGTAGAGCCGACGATAGGTGTACAGAGAGCGCCAGCGACAGTACCCGATACGCTGCATCCGATTTGTGGGTGACAATTCATGGCACTGAGATTCCCGCGCAGCTCGATACCGGTGCTGATTATTTTGTCATAAGCCGTGCCTTTGCTGAAGACCTTAAAAGGTTCTGACACAGTGGACGGCGACCCGCATACGCACCGCTGGTGGCCACCTAAATTCCCCTGTTGGCAAGTGCACGGCTAGGGTTGGAATTCGTGGTTTCACGTACTTTGGTGAATTCGTCGTGCTCTCCGAGTGTTCCAGAGACTTGATTCTGAGGATCGACTTCCTGCAGGCGAACGGCGCTGCGATTGACTTTAAGAACGCACGTGTCACGTTCTCATTCAAACAGGCCGTGGCCCGCTCTGGCTCCCGAGATCCTTGCAGGAATGCTCTGCGGATTGTCGAGAATGACATCACGGTGCCGCCGCGGTGCAGTATCCTGGTGCTCGCGCGGAACGACCTATTTCACGACTGCGAGGGCATGGCGGAGGACCAAACTCCACTGCTGCTTGAGGGTGGCCTTGCCGTTGCCCGTGGTCTCGTCTGACAATGTGACGGCCGTGCCCACGTTCTCCAGACCAATTTTTCTAACGAATACGAGCACCTCCTCAAAGGCACGGCTATGGCCTTCCTCCGCAACTCTGCTGAAGTCCAAGGTTTGTGCGCCGTGTGAGGACCCACCACTCCAGACAATGGTGGCCCACACAACGTTCTCCAGTCAGTCAAAATAAATCCGGCCCTGCCATCGGTTCAGAAGGATCTTCTGTCGAACCTATTGGTAGACTTTGCAGACTCTTTCTCAACGTTCTTGAAGGTCGGCCGCACTCCACTCGCCAAGCACCGTACCATCACCGATGAGACTACGCGACCCGTCTGCAAGCGCCCCTACCGTCTTTCTCCGATAGAGCGAGAAGCCAGTCAGAATCATGTTGCCAAAATGCTTGCGCATGATGTCATTCAGCCGTCCACCAGCCCATTGTCATCACCAGTAGCTCTTGTCAAAAAGAAGACAACTCTCAGCGTTTCTGTGTTGACTATAGGAAACTTAATAACATGACCAATAATGACGTTTACCCACTGCCCAAAGTAGACGACGTGCTCGACCGACTGCGGGGTGCCCGATACTTCTCTTCATTATATCTTAAAAGCGACTAATGGCAAATCGAAGTGGACGAGAGAGACCGGGAGAACATGGCTTTCGTGACGCCCAACGGCCCCTATGAGTTTTATGTTCTCCCATTTGGTCTTTGCTCAGCCCCGGCCACGTTCCAACGCATGATGGACACCGTTCTCTCCGGCTTGAAGTGGCAGATTGGCCTGATGTACCTGGACGATTCGAATATATTTTCTGCTACGTTTGACCGACACTTGGAGCGGTTGCGCATTGTGCCACAAGCACTCAAATCCGCACAACTCACCATCAACGCCGACGAATGCAGTTTTGGCATTGAAGAACTTCGCTTTCTAGGTCTTGTCAGCGCACAAGGTGATTGCCCGGGCCCTGACAAAACGTTGGCCGTCTCAGGTTTTTCACGCCCAGCTGATGCCCAACTGACTGTTTGGAAGCAATGTAGTGCTCGCCAAATACGTTTAGGTGTGTGCACCGGGTCCTGACGTCACTCTGGCGATCACGTAGTCTTCTTTTAAAGTCAGTCCCCAGACTCACCGATATTTACAGACGGGCAGTCGTCGCTTGGAAATTCATGCACTATGCTTAGAAATTTTTCATTCTTCAGCTTGTCTTTTACATGGACTAGCTGACTCCTCAGTTTTAGAGCTTTAACATGTGCGGTCTGTACGTCATATGAAGTGACATTAGGAGGACGCTGAAGCTTCGCCTTAAGAGTAGACGGGATAGCGCTTTTTTATTTTTTTTCTATTTTATCATCAGTGCACATCCCCAACAATCTTTAATGCTCTACTCACCACATTGCGTTCATTTAGTGCCCCTATAATACGTTCACCTTTTGTGACATATGCGTTGCGTGCCTACCTGGCACGCAGAGGTCCTGGGTTCGGACCCTGAATTAGGCAAATTTTTTTTTCTTCTAAACTTCTAGGAATATTTCCTTCCCGTTTCTGAGGCTTTTTTGTCAATCCTCGGACATCGAGATGTCTTTTACACCAAACGATTAGTATACCCGATAGCGTATAATACACGCGCCAGAGTTTTGCTGATGCCTGGAACACACGGAATAGCAGCTTACTTCTTCTCCGTGTGGCAAATAAATACTGCTCGTGTGCTTTCGCGGGCTGCAGGCACGAAGATGGTGTGCGCAACGAGAGACTGCGAGTGAGCCTCTGTGCGTGCTAGCGAGGTCTTTTCTAGAGGACTTGAGCACAGGAGTGGTTATGAGCGAGCAAGCAGCGATGGCCCTAGCTCGCCTAGCTAGCCAAGCGCAGCTATTTGAGGAATGAGCGGGCATTAAATGGCTTATCGTGGGACTCAGAGAGGTTAGGAGGATATACGGAGCATATGAAGCGCTAAAAGGCGGGAAAGCTTTATGCTATCGCGGTTTACCGTAAAGGTTAGGAGCATTTTTAGTATTGATGATCAATAAGATATAAACGGCGAACATGGGCAATACTTTCAGCACTAACAAGTTTGCGACTATTCTGTAATTACTCCCAATAAGATGCACAGGTTGAAGGTTTTACAAGCCTACGCACCCTACATTCAATCATGACCACCTGATGGTCAGAAAGTTCTGTGAAGACGTAGTAAAAGAACAACGCGAAACACTGTTATCCAAAATTAGACACATGCAATCAATAGCAGCCGCTAGTCCCCGTGAGCAGCGCAAAAGGAGCAACCGCGACCGCGTGCGTGCCGTGAGCAGATTTCGCGGACCACATGTTTATTCCTCGGCCTGAAAAAGACTGACTGTAAGAAGAACGATAGAATTTGCTCCCTAAACATGGCGGTGCCCCTCAAATCAGGGCCCCTCGCTGCATAATGATTTCACCGTTGTTACTGCCTTCTCAGTGCAGCCACTGAAGAGAAATGGGGCACCAGTTTTTCGCTTCGTCTCATTTGGCCTATACCAATACGTATGAGTGATACAATTGCTTTATTTTACATTTAAAACGACAATTCCGCCGTAGCTAGCCTTAAGTGGTGCGTCGTTTACTGACAAAAATGTTTGCCACCCTAACAACCAGATGGCGCCACTAGTCTGCGCTTATCGTTCATTCTCTCTTTGCAGACGCCAAACTAAAAGAGGGATTGGGAGATATAGCGGAAAGTCCCGCAAAAGACCTGCGTTGAGTGCATGCATGCTTGCATACGCAAATGGTCCGTCGACAGCGTCGCTTTATACACTTTTCTAACGTATGTTTGTACTCCAATAACGGCCAGGTAGTGGCGGGGAAGTGTGAACGAGGCAAAATTTCGGCGGCGGCAGATTTCGCCCGCTCTCGCAATGAGCCATAACGCCAGTGACAGCACCGCCACTGTCCGTGCCGAAGAGAATGGACTTATTTGCGTGAGAAAAAGGTTGCGTAGAATCGAAGCGACTGGCAGCTGGCAAAGTGCATAAAAATGCTACGAGCTTCAACACTTACCGAACGTGAGTTTAACGGCTGAACGTTAAGCGTGCATAAGTAGTTTCATTTCGTTGCCGCATGTTTACGAGCCTTTCTGATGCTGCGTAAGTACCGGCGACACTTAGCGAAGCGTTGAGCGGCAAATATTATATTCCACAACGCCACTGCCCGCCAGTAAAAAAAACAAGTGAAAGAAAGCCTCCTGTATTATAGTTTTCAACGGGCCGCAATGTGCACCTGCCTGTTGCTAAAAATGACCATTTTGTCCGCAAAGAAGCAATGAAAACAAGGATTTGTGGTTGTCACGTAACGCTTGGTATGTAAGCATGGTTTGGCGCTTTTTTGGCAATAAACACAATTTAAACCACTGTGCCTATACTTTAAGCCTTACGTTAGCTTTTTTCAGAATCATGAGAGGAACATCACCATACTGGGCTCTGAACAGCAATAAGTTTCATGAAACTGGAAGCGTTAAAAACCAAACAATGTCTGTGCTCTTTATATGAAGCGTTTATTTTAAATCATGGAGCGCCTGCTGTGGTGGCCTGGTTATATCCGTGTTTGGTTCCCAATGCAAATGTGGTGAGTTCGAATCCTGGTATTTGCATGTGTGGTGATTTCTGCTTCCTTCGTAGTTGTAATAAGTGGTAAGGGTTAGTGTGGTATGTAATGAGTGGTTCCGCGCGGACTATCCCGCTCTAGTTTGCACTGGAAATCGCGCTTCGTTTGCATTTCTTGCAAAGGCAGCTCCAGGCGACTAACTGTTCCACCCCTTTCTGGGGTACCAACAGTTGCACCCTTCGCAGTTGTTCGTCCCCAAAGATACTAACCTCTCACCCCCTTTTAGTCCTTTTTGGCTTAGATTGTAAACTGGGTACACAGAGCTGATGGGCGACTTCCATGCCAAGGTAGGCAAGGAGCCAGCAGGTGACCAGGCAGTTCAGAACCATGGCGTCCCGATCAAAAAGCACGACCCAATTCTTTGTAGCGCATCTGTCGCGCGACAGAATTTTGTGTCGCAAGACAAGCTGTCTTGTCGTGCCTTCGGTCGTGCGACAGAGGTTCGTGTAGTGGGTTCTTTCACGCGACAAGGTGTTTGTATTAGGTTCTGCCGCACGACAGACATCTTTAATGTATTTTGTTGTGCGAAGAAGGTCCCTGTCGCAGAATTTGTCGCGCGACAGGTTTCTGTCGCAGGTACTGTCATGCGACAGAGGGAGTCTTGCCGCGCGACATCTCTGCGCGCCTCAACAGAGTTGCCTGTCAGGGGTTCAGTCACGTGACAGACTTTTAGCACGCCTATCTTCACACGACAAAACTGCCTGTCGTGCGGCCTGTTGCGCGACACAACAGCTAGTCGTGGGCGCGCGACAGATAGCTGTCATGGATTGTGTCGCGCGATAGATACCTATCGTGGGATGCGTCATACGGCAGATTCCTATCGACAGTATTTGTTCTGCGGCAGAATTCTAGAAATACTCTTGTGCTGTCGTGTGCAAGCGATAGGATCAAATTGACTAAAGGTGCGTTAAAGAGCGTACACTCTGTAGAGTCGCGAAGAGGTTGTGAGGTGCTCTGGTCTGTTGGTGACAAACACCGAGCGAAATGAAGTGCTAATTCACATTCGTGAGTGGAGTTTTCAACTCTCTTCCCGCGACCTGGCTCTCTCTTCGAACTAGAATTGGCGTAGAGGAGAGGCACTGCTCGAGCACCCAGTTAAATCACTTCTGTTCCAACATAACTGTCTAACAAAATTAGCGCATGATGAATAGTAATGCGGCTTTGAAAGCGCAGAAAGCTGTAATGCCCAATCGATGAAGCCAGCGGTGCCTGCGTACCCGCACGTGCTTGCGGTGGCGGCATGTACCCAGCCACGACAGCGCGTGCACACAAATTGATGTGCGCAAGTCGAATGGCGCTACTGAAAGTCAGTGTGCTTCTGGCTGCTGTGACGTGTTCGTCAGTCCATGTAACATACTGTACCACTACTACTACATGCGCAGAAAAGGCCAAGTAAACATATACGCGCGTCATGATCAGGATGTCGTTAATCGTCAATGAGGGAAAACCCAAGAAAAACATCTCATCTAACAGCGGCAGGGCAATTAGTGCATTTGGTCCGTCGCCCAACATCAGTGGCCCCGCCGCAGCTTGAGGAGGTGGTTTTCGTGGGTTCAGAACAAAAAATGGAAGAGAACTAGAGATGCTTCTCCGGCACAAGTATTGCATCACGGTAAAATTGCCCGGAGAAGATTCGGAAATTGAGAAAATATATTGCAGAAACGCACGCCTGTTATGTAGCTGGGAGGAAAATATTGTTTTTATGTTTAGTTTTCCCGCCAAGTTCCAGAATTCCTACCTGAGCAAGCCAAGCGCCAAAAGAGTGCCGTAGAAGACGACGCGGGGCTGGCTCCACCTTCCGCGGTTACTGCGCATGCGCCTGGTGTCGCCGATTAACGCCGCTTGTCAAAAGGGGCGCTTCGCTGAGCGCCCCTTCCTCCTAGCTCTTTTAAATAAACCCCCGCCTTACATTTGGTGGAGGTGCTGGGTAACAGCCCTGGAATTGCGCAACCGTACTCTCCCGCAACCTGCGATGCCTCACGACGTTCAACATCAAGCCATGCAAGTGGGCCCAGCTGTTTCCTGCGCCGGCTCCCTTCGCCAACGGGACCCGGCCATCTTCAGTGAGACCGATGAGCAGGGTGTCGAAGATTGGCTCACGTCTTACGAGAGGGTGAGCTTTTACAACAAATGGGACGATGCAACCAAACTAAATAACGTAATTTTTTATCTCACCGGCGTGGCTAACCTGTGGTATCGGAACCACGAAGTGGACTTTCGCACCTGGTCTGCTTTCAAGACAAAATTCTCCGAAGTGTTTGGTCGTCCTGCTGTTCGGAAACTCCGCGCCGAACAACGGTTCAGTGAACGGCCTCAGCAGGTCGGCGAAAGCTTTACCAGTTACATCGAAGGCGTCATTGACCTATGCAAGCGTGTCAACATCAACATGTCAGAAGCTGACAAGATTATACACATTTTGAAGAGTGTTGACGACGACGCCTTTCAGATGCTGGTAGCGCGCGACTTGCGCACCGTTGCTGAAGTCGTCACACTCTGCCAAAGCTTCGAGGAGCTGCGGAAGCAGAGGCTCCTGACTCGACAGCACCCTCGACAGGTTGAGTGGCTTGCTGGGCTGACACCAGCACCTGACACCTCATCGCTGCTGCAACAAATCAAAGACTTTGTTCGGGAAGAAGCGGCGCGTGAGCTTTCTCTTCTGCCGAACCCTACAGGGCAAGCTCCAGATTTAGCTCCGGCCCTTCGACACGCCATCCAAGAGCAGCTTGCCGAGGCTCTCCCGCCCGCCCATCCGCCACCACCTGTCACCGCTCCGCTGACATACGCGGACGTTGTCGCCCAGACGCCGCCCCCTATGGCCGCTCCGCTGACATACGCGGACGTCGTCGCCAGACCTCGACCGCCTCGGAGGCTTTGCCTCCAACACCTGCGCGAGCGGTGACTCCTTCTCTTCGGCCGGCTCCGCGACTCAGCAATCTTTGGCGCACCATCGACAACCGGCCTATCTGCTACAATTGCGGCTTGCCTGGTCATGAGGCCCGGCTTTGCTGCCGCCGTCTCCCAGTCTACGCGCCACCTCCTCCAGCTCCTGCGTACTGGCCTTCCACGAGCCAGAACTCCGGACCTGCTGAGCCGCCGTCTAGTCATCTATTTTCTCCTGACCGTTCAGCCCATTCTTGACGCCGTTCACCTTCACCGAGGCGCCGCTCCGTTTCACGTATGCAACGTCGCCCCAATCTCCCTCAGGAGGAAAACTAGGTGCCGCACTTCCTGAGGGGAGAACTGCGTCCCGGTCGAACTTTCCAAGGCCTCACATATCCCCTGCTAATCTGATCGCAATTTCTGTCGAGGGCATTAATGTCTTGGCCCTTGTGGACACCGGTGCTGCGATTTCTGCTATGGACGCAAAGTTTTGTAGTTCGTTGAAGAAGGTAAAGACGCCGATTGCTGGACTGTCGCTGCGTACGGCCAGCGCTGAGCACATCAAGCCGTCCGCAGCGTGTACCGCTCGAGTTGTGATTCAGGACTCCCTCTACACGATAGAATTCGTCGTGCTGCCTTCCTGTTCCCATCCTGTTATTCTGGGCTTGGATTTCTTTTCCGTCCATGAAGCTATCATCGACTGTGCTCGAGCGGAAGTCGGGTTCTCTTCTCTGCCCAATCCTGTTCTGGACGCTACTCTTCCTGTTGCCTGTGTTAAAGCCCTCGCTGCCGAAGATACCGACATTCCCCCGTGCTCTTCCGTTCTTGTACACTTGGCTTGCGACTCTAACGGTGACGACACTGTCCTCTTTACTCCAGGCCATACTTTTCGGCACCGCAAGTGTCTCCCTCTGCCATACGCCGTACTGACTGTGTCCGCTGGCCTTTCGAAACTTTTGGTTTCTTACCCGTTTTCCTGCCCTACCGCTCTGCGCCTTGGTGAATGCCTCGGCAGTGTGCAGCCCATCGCACCTCTGCTCATCCGCGAGGAGACCGACGATACAGCGCTCCTCGCCATGAACGCGCTCAGCCCTCCTGCCTCTATGCCAGATCGCTCTACTACCGAATTGTTCTTGCGCGCCATCGACGCCGATCTTCCCCGCCGCACAGAACACCGCTTCTCTACCTCCTTCATCAATTTCGCTCCTCCTTCGACGCTCACCAGACTTCCTTGGGCCAAACTTCCACCGTAACCCATCGCATCGACACTGGTGCCCACGCGCCGCTGCGGCAGCGCCGCTATCGTGTGTCTCCAACCGAGCGCCAGACTATTATAGAGCAAGTCGACCTAATGCTTCAAAACGGCGTCATTCAACCCTCAAGTAGCCCTTGGGCATCGCCTGTGGTCTTTGTGAAAAAGGAAGATGGCTCCATACGTTTCTGTGTCGATTACCGCCGCCTTAATAAGATAACGCGCAAGGATGTGTATCCGCTCCCCCGCATAGATGACGCTCTGGGCTGTTTGCAAGGGGCGGAGCTCTTTTCCTCCCTCGTTTTATGTTCTGGGCACTGGCAGGTACCCATGGAAGCGGCCGATCGTCCCAAAACTGCTTTTGTGACACCCGATGGATTGTATCAATTTACTGTGATGCCATTCGGCCTTTGTAATGCCCCTGCATCCTTCGAACGGATGGACACCATTTTGAGTGGACTCAAGTGGAAAATCTGTCTATGCTATCTCGACGACATTGTCGTCTTTTTCCCCTACTTTGAAACCCATCTATCCCGCCTGAAGCTCGTTTTGACCTGCCTTTCTGACTCTGCCCTGCAGCTCAACTTGAAGAAATGCCGTTTTGCTGCGCGTCAGCTGACAATATAAGGACACGTTGTCTCTAAGCAAGGCGTTCGTCCCGGCCCAGTTAAACTTCGCGCTGTCGCAGACTTTCCCAAACCCACTTCCATCAAAGACTTGCGCAGCTTCTTAGGTCTGTGCTCTTACTTTCGGAGGTTTATTCGCAACTTTGCTTCGATTGCTGCGCCTTTAACACAACTGTCCGGCAGTTCCGACTTAAGTTGTGGTCTCCGGCGTGCGACGATGCGTATAACACTTTGCGCCGCCTCCTCACAGCGCCGCCCATACTGCGCCATTTCGACTCGACCGCTCCTACCGAGGTCCACAAGCACGCCAGTGGTGTCGGCCTTGGCGCCGTACTCGCCCAGCGCATCTGTGGTTTTGATGAATACGTTGTTGCCTACGCAAGCCGCTCACTTACGAAGGCTGAAACGAATTACTGCGTAAGCGAAAAAGAGTGTTTGGCCATCGTATGGGTCCTTGACAAATTCCGTCCATACCTCTATGACCGCTCTTTTGACGTTGTGACGGACCATCATGAGTTTTGTTGGCTTTCTTCCTTGAAAGACCCATCCGGCCGCCTTGCCAGGCGGGCTCTTCGTCTGCAACAATATGACATCCGCGTGGTCTATCGTTCCGGCCGCAAGCATTCAGACGCTGATGCCCTGTCCCGCTGTCCACTTCCAACCGAGATCGCCAGCCTTTCCACCTCTGACGTCTCCCCGTCGTCCCTTCACATTAGTGACATGCCCTAAGCGCAACGTACTGACCCCTGGATCGCTTCTCTTCTCGACTTCCTCTCCAACCCCACGGCTGCTTCTACATCCCGTGCTCTCCGCCGCCATGCTTCCCACTTCGTGATTAGCGATAACCTCCTCTATCGCCGGAACTAGAGCACCGAAGGCCGCAAGTGGTTACTCGTTATTCCTCGCAATCTGCGCACGAACATATGCGCCTATTTCCACGCTGACCCACAATCCGGTCACGCGGGAGTTTTCAAGACATACACCCGCATACGGCTGCGCTATTACTGGCGTGGCATGTACACCTTCTTACTTAAATACTTACGCGCCTGTCTCGCCTGTCAACGTCGCGAGCCATCTCCTCATCGTTCTGCTGGAGAGTTGCAGCCACTCCCTTGCCCACCACGCCCTTTCGACCGTATCGGAAATGATTTCTACGGCCCGCTTTCGTACACTGCGGCCGGCAACCGTTGGGCTATCGTTGCGGTTGACCATCTCACGAGATATGCCGAAACCGCCGCTCTTCCGTCTGCCACAGCGACAGACTTTGCCTCCTTCCTTTTGCACCGTTTCGTCCTTCATCACGGTGCACCTCGTGAACTGCTTAGCGACCGCGGACGCGCCTTTTTTCCGATGTCGTCACCGCCCTGCTCCGCCAGTGCAACATAATCTATCGTACCACCTCCGCCTATCATCCGCAGACCAACGGCCTCACCGAGCGATTTAACCACACCCTCGGGGACATGCTCTCTATGTACGTCGCATCCAACCACTCGAATTGGGATCTCATCCTCCCTTATGTGACTTTCGCCTACAACACCGCCCAACAGTCTACTACTGGCTTCTCTCCCTTCTTTCTTCTTTACGGCCGTCATCCATCTGCTACCATAGACACCATTCTGCCTTACCAACCTGACGCCTCCGAATATACCCCTGTTTCCGAAGCCACGCTACACGCAGAAGATTGTCGCCAAATCGCCCGGTCACTCACAACTGACGCCCAGTCTCTCCAGAAATTCCGCCACGACAACGCTCACACCACATCGCACTTTTCTTCTGGTGCGCTTGTGTGGCTCTGGATACCATCAAGTACTCCTGGACTCTCCTCAAAATTTCTTGCCTTGTATCACGGCCCCTACCGTGTCCTGGAGCGCAGATCTCCCTTTAATTACGTCGTCGAACCCCTCACGCCATCTCCCGATCTCTGCCGCCACGGCCGCGAGACAGTTCACATCCAGCGTCTCAAGCCTTACAACAATCCCTCCATATTGCAGTCGCCGTAAGTAGCCAGGATGGCTCCTCTTCGCACCGGGGGCGATTGTGAAGAAGGTGATGACCCAGACAAAGCAGATGACTCGTGAAAACGAAGATGGCCCTGCGCGTCAGCCGTATTGCTATCGCCACGTTTGCCTGTGCCCGACCTGGTTGCCCTCGGATTGTTCTCGCCGCTGCTCCCTTCCTCCCAGCTCTTTTAAATTAACCCCCGCCTTACAGTAATATTGAAAAGGAGAGAACTGAGCACCGCTCCCTGAGGTACGCGCCTCCCCACTGCGTGAAACAGCGTTGGGGCGTTTGGAGTGCTCATGAAAATTTGTTCTTTTAAATAGTGTCCAATCCATTTGTACAGCTTTCCCTCAAGGCCGAAACTCGCCAAGGCCGCGAGAATTTCAGGCTGAAAAACTGAGTAAAAGCGGCGTTAATTTCAAGGAAAACGGCAATCGGGATGTGTCCAGCAGGAAGGTAATCTCCAAGTCATGACATGAGGGCGATGGTATTATCAATAGCAGGCCTAGATTGATGGAACAAGTTCATTCCTTGAGATACTCATCTCGGCTTTCGATTATTGAAGTGATGCATTTGCAGATCATTCGCTCCATAAGCGTACCTACTCAGCTCAGTATAGTGTGGGGCCGGAAAGATGCGCAGCTTGTTGCCTATTTAGAAGGTTTAAAAACAGACACAATTTTCGCCAGCTTCCATTCTGAGCGGACCTCACCGGTGATGGGACCTTACCGGTGATCCAGAAAGAATTGTAATATTCCATGAGTCGAAGACGGGTGTTGTGGGGTAGCTTTCGATGACGTCATAGGTTACTTGATCATGACTGGGAGACGTGCGTATGTTTGATTCAGCAATGGCTTTGGATATCTCTTCAATTGCTTAAGGCAGGTCCAACACTGGCACTGTCGCCTGTGGGATGTCTGATTGAGCGTCTGCGGAGAGTGTCGAAGATCCTGATCCCGCCGAAAGCAGTCTGCAGTATTCCTTTGATATTGTTATAGGGGTTTCCGTTCATGCAGAGAGAGTGCAGCGAAGGGGTGAAGCTGTTGGAGTGACATACGCATACCTCTAACGATCCGCCAAATTCAGGTTACTTGTTGGTGCGCACAGAGCGTAGAACAAATGTCACGCCATATTTGCTGACTGAGTTTATCCAGATAGCACTGAATATGGCTTTGTGAACGTCGGCAGGCACGAAAGCCTTCAATGTTTTTGGTGCTTGTTACAAAGGTTGTTGTAAACTTGTTAACTTGTTACAAAGGTTACATTGATGCTGCTAACAGTCGTAAGGCCTCGGAGGTAGGTTATGCTGCCATCATTTAGCGGCTCAATTGAACGCATTGAGAGAAGTTCGGCAAGCTTGGCTTTTCGGGCACACGTATGTGAGCTGCCACAAATTTCATTGTGAGCATTGAAGTCTCCGCAAACGATATGCGAAGAGGGCGTCATTGGTATCAGTTTTTCTAGCCTCGGAACGTCCAATGGCTTGACTCTCTCAGGATATACCCCAATGAGAGTGTTTACGTGTCTTCCAATTAGCGTTACCGCGCACATGTATTTGTTGTCACTGTGAGGCGGGACATCAACCAAGGAGGCCGAAATATCCATGCGAAAGCCTATTACCAATCTACTGACGTCATGTGGTCGTTGTAAATGGTGAAAGTGTTATTCATGCAGTCGAAAATTTTCCTCGACGCGCGATTCAGAGATGACTATGAAAGGCAAATGGCATGCTCGCAAGAGCTGCCAGAAATCTTAGAGTTTCGAGCATAAACTGCGAGCGTTCCACAGAAAAATGATGCATCGACGAAAGTTGTTGTGGATAATCAGCGTTGGTAAAGCTGTCACGTTGATGGCATCATTAGTGATGTATACTATTACGCCTCTGCGGAGCGTAGGAGGCGACAATGGCTTCATTGCTAGGGCAGCTTCTGCTTCTGGGCGAGCTCGTGATAAAGGGCTGGCGATGACAAGATCTTTGATGGCTGCAAACTGAATCGAAATCAGTAGGCATGCAATGTCTTGTCCAGTGCTTCCGTTTTGCTGCCTTTCGCTGATCATTCTGTCGCCTTGCGGAGCCTTAGACTGAGAGTGAAAGTGGCTGTTTGTCGGGGTTTGTGTCGGATGATCCAGCAACGTTGAAGTAGGCAGTGCACCAGCGGGCTTGCCACGTTTCTCTTTTGCTGCTGCTGCAGATGTGTTTCCAGCTCTCTTTTCTTGTTGCGTTGATGAATCTTGGTTAGGGTTTGGCGGATTCGTTAAAACCATCTCTCGGTTAGCCGAAGGTTTATATCACTTGGGCGGTTTCCCTTGAACTAGCTCAATATTGCGTGCAAGTGGAGCAGCTTTGCTTTTAATGCACCCTCCGTATGAAGCAAGGTGCGGGCCATTGCAGTTCCAACACTTAGGTTGCGATCTCGATGTGCATTCCTTGTGCAAGTGGGGCTGCCACACACATTGCAGCGAAGAGGGCCTGTTCAATGTCTCAATGTATGTCCATGCCTCTGACATTTGTATCACATTGTTGCTGTCCCAACATATTCAGTTGCAGGGAAACTGCACAACCCAAGTGTTTTTCTTTAGGCAGTGGCGAATCCATGGCGACCTCCAAGATAGCTGTTCTACGACGTACCTCTTTGATCCTGCCAATGTGCTCAGGAACGTGAGCGTTGAGCCTCCTTGCCGAGATGAAGCCTTTGTTGCGAAGATATTGTTGTAGGTCATCGCATGAGTGCGTGATTCGAAGATCTTTAATTTTTCCGTAATTAGCCATGTACGAGTAAGAAATGCGGGTCTCCACAGTCACTCCAGCCGGTTTAGTGATGACCAGCAGGCGGATCGCGGCATATAGTGTTGACACTGCAACCATGAGGTTTCTATCCTTGTTAATTAAATGGCTGAGATTTTTTTTTCGTGCCGACGTTACAACCGCCGACACTACAACGTTGGGGTTTCAATTTCCATCAGCTTCCTTCTTCCGTGGTAGGCTTGAAAGCTACAGGAACACCAGCAGGTCTTTTTTTTCTTGAAGAACACAACCGTGAATGATTCCTGGTTCATCTCCCCTGCATTGTCGCCCAAGGGCTCGCCGATTTCTTGTTCTTTCGCAGTCTCTTGTTTGTTGGGCCTTGGTCTGTGGCCAGAGTACAGTGGCTACCGGAGCAGTGTTTGTCACTGCTTCTATAAATATAGCTTGAAGCGCAGCCGGCGGAGATATTCCGCGTCGGGGCGGGTACGGCGCCGAGCGCCCAGAGAATCGCTTGACGTGCTTCTCCCGGTGAGCGGGGAGCCCCAGGTTGTCGCACGACGAATACACAAACAAAAAACATTTAAGAGTACTCAGAAGGCAAAGAAACTCTGAAACTTATAGACTGGGCTCAGATAGCCGGTCTGCTAATCGTCGTCTTCCTCTTTTTTTCCTGTCTTCTTGACTGCCGGACTGCTGCAAGCACTATGCTACTTCTGGCGGACTTGCTGGGTAACAGATGTCCTTCGTGCCCTCACCACCCAGAAGCCGCCTAATCAGTTCAAGCCGTCACCAAGAAGCGAACACCGGAAAGCCAACAAAGCTGATCCGACCGAAGACGACCAGCGAAGCAGCCACTGTCTCCATAAGCTACAGCCTGAACACGGACTTCTACCGTACCGTACTCGGACCCGGAAGGAAGGCTGGGCATCAGCATTGACCCCGTCAACACCTTAAGCTGCAATTATTCTCAAGCATACCCGAACGCCTCCCATTGTGAGCGCCGCCCCAAGAGAATATACAGATGACTGGTTCCAACAGCAGGGGTGAGTTGCAGACTTCAACAACATGTACAATTCTATGAAGCTTCAGATATGTTTTTTTCCACTTGATGTGATTGCTCGTACATAGTACGGGAACCACGAATGCTCGATCTCCAGTGCCGACGGGTATCCCCCGGTGATACAACTGATACAAGCTTTCCCCTGGTCTGGTTCTCCTTTATTTAGGGTCAAATGCTTCACCCTGAGTAGGAGAGAAATGCCTTGAGCTATGGTGCTCTTTCGCAGAGATGCTTTTGTGCCCTAAACATCTTCCATCATCATCATCAAGCCTGTTGTGCAAGGAATGGGCTCAACTACAGCTCCAGGCTAGGATCCAGCATCCGAGCGAGATAGTGAAAGCGCCCGACTAAGAAATGCGCACCTGTTCCGTCTTGCAGACCCCGAAATGACAAAATAAAGTTGAATTCTTGATGAGGAGTGTCAAAGAGCAACTTTTTGCCGGACTTGTGCGTGATCCCCCGACGACCGTCACGGACTGCTCCAGGAAAGCAAGTACTCTCAAAAAGACCCCTGGATGGTCGGACCGACCAATAAAACAGCCCATCAATGGCCTGCACAGTCCACCCGGAGAAAACATCTACAAGCAAATGCAACATGAAGGAAAAGGTATAAGAAGTCGTCCGAGAAGAACTTGACCATCTGATACCATAACAAGCCCAACATTATGTCGCGAAACTAACCGATGCTCTCCGTTAAGAAGTACAGCAGGCGCATGGCTTTCCTCAGATGACGGTTTCTACCCCAGAATGCATGGCCATGATGTACGCTGCCGCGGTACGCAGCCAAAGATGCCCCGTAAGCCGTCCCCAGGAGGCTTCTGTGTCATTCCCATGGTCACAGCCTCGCACCCGCCCTGCCATGCTTCGTCACTCCGAGCCTAGGAAAGCAAAGGTAAGGAGGATCGCCGCCCAACGCCGCCCACTCTGCTTTCAGTGCGGTGAAGCCGGCCACATCCTTCGCCACTTCTCGTGCAGGCGAATGAGACTTCGTGGCTTTTCCTTTTACGCTTCCCGGATGTGGCCCTTTCCAGCGGCCACTAGAGATCGCAGAATGACTGCGTCGAGAGGAGTACGTTCCAAACCGATTTCGCACTCACCGTTGCCGTCAGCTTCGCGCTTCGCGCTGCCACGGTGCGTGGAAGGTACCTCAGCTGCCATTCGGGAAACTGAAACCAGCAACCTTAGGAGGGGAGGTTGCTGCTCATGAGTGAAACACCGAAGATCCACCATCGACCCAGCCGTGTGAAGACGCAGCATACAAAAACAAGCTTGACCATTACGCTAACCGACTTGAGAAATACGCCGTCGCGCCGTGAATTAACAACGACGTACCCGTGCCATCGTCACAGCACCCAAAGTGGCCGAGATCGGACACCAAGACCAACATGTAGTGCGCGCTGCGAATAGGAGAACGACCGACATCTAAGTGGCGGTCGTTCTTACACTTAGTTTCTCAGGGGCTTAAGAAACCAGGCAAATGTTCCCTTTTTTCTCTGTTCTCTTGAGATTGTGGGTCAGGCAATGAATGTAAGGAACGACGGCATTTTTGCCTTTCGTTCTTTCTGATGGCACAGACGACAGCTGTTCTCCCTGACATTTCTTTTTCAGAAAGCGATCAGCGACTGAAACACAGATGTCAGCCGCATAACCGGCTTCGGGGAACCTAGCGAGTTGTTTATGAGAGATCTGGCTTATTACGTCCTACCAAGTCACGAGACGTCGATGTAATAATATGTCATATGAAATCACGTGACAACGATACAATAGGACGTCGTACTAAGTCACGCGACAATGATCTAATGTGGCGTCATACCAAGCCAGGTGACCGATTTTTGCAGGGTTCAGAACATGGAAGCTACATGCCGGTAAGCTACATAGCCAGTGCTCTACGTTGTAGTGTCTTCTCGTTCAGTGAAAAAGTAAGCGCAACTACCATGAACCACCTAGTAGGCCCAATTCTCGCCATTATACCAGAATTCCCACCCACTAACCCACAAAGGTGTAGACGACATCGCAATCGCAGCGATCGCATCACTGGCTGGCTTCAATGTGGTGGCAGCATTCCAGTCTAGATTCACTTCAAAATTTCAAGGAACCGTTCTGCGAACAGCGATGCGGGTGGTGTAATAGTATTTCTCTTTGCATATAGCTTGCATAAATTAGTCAATTTCGAGGCTAGCTTGCGAAAGGGGTTCCGGCCGATGACATATGTCCCTTCTGTTACATGACCCAGATGTCGATATGTGAGAGCTATTGCACCATTTCCATTCGCAAGAGAGATGCTTTCGCATCGCTCAAGGTAAGCAGATAGAAGTGTCCTCAGAATTATAGAACCCTGATTTTTTGCTGCAGGAAATGTTATTCACGTTGTGCCTAATGCACTCACTATCGGCATGTCAAATTAGTGACAGTGAAAAAAAGAATAAGGAATTTCAGAAGTTTAGACGTTTAGAAATTGATTGCACATTGAATTTACAAAGAAACACAATGCAACAAACTGCATGAAGATCTCTAAAGCCATTATCATGCTATGCTTTTTTGCAACCAGGACAGTCCGGTAAAAAAAACTTTTGAGAAAACTGGAATTTTCACGAAGATTCCAGACATTTTCTTTTCTTGTTACCTAAAGTCACAAAAACATTTGGTTCCTTATGGGTTGTTTTTAGGCAAAATGTTTTTGGTATATAATGAAAAGTTGTGATCGATATCAAATCTGTGTTTTGTGAGTTAAAAATTGCTTTGTCAGTTAGCCTTCGTGTCCTATCTCTCATTTAACGGTTCTCTTCAGTATTGCGCTGAATGTCGAGACATTCAAGCATTTTTTTCGCGCCAAACAACACATCTGCTACGGCGTCACGTAGTTTTTTTTTTTAATTTCGAAGTCATTGCTTAGTTGTCGACTCACTTCGGAGATGGCGCTGGTTTCGCAACCCAAGCCGCCATGTGTTGAATGTATAGGCTCCTGTGCAGGTTACGCTACCAGAGTACTTACAATCAGCAACGAATTAATCGGGAATAATAGAATTAAAATGGCAACGCTGAAACACGAGAATAGTGCCACCTTGTGAGGAAGTACGAGCGATGTTGATTAACACTTCAAAAGGAGGAGCCTTAGAAGTGAACTTATCCTGTGGTAGTATTGAGGTGCCCTACGCTTGGATACTCTCACTTTGGTGTTCTGTTGTCTTGTTCGCGTTTCATTTGTTGCTGATAGTACATGCATCTGGCTGACCGGGCGCCCAAATGTATTAGGGAGGGGCCAAGGTGTGCGCGCTGCCTCCGTCGAGGTGGCTTAGATGACCACAATATCCGTGCCTGGTCAGCTTCCCGGACACGTCCGTGAGCCAGGCAAGGCTTGGAGGACGTTGGGCGGTCCGACAAACTGAGTGTCATGTTCATTTTTTCCATTCAGCGTTGCTTGGCAGTGAAGAATCAAAGAGCGCCAAACGGCTGCAAACTACTGATGCCGCCTCGTCGGCTTGCCAGTAACGTTATCGTAGAATGTGCCTGGCAGAGCACTGGTGCTACAAGTTCGTGGAAAATAGCACACGGCGCAAAAGCCCACCCGGTAAGATAGCTCATCCAAGAGACGTTATGATTTATTCAGTTAATAAAAAACCGTCCGCCACCGTGCGAGGCTATAGATCAGCTGTCAAATGCTGGACAGGGGTTTCACAGATGATCCTTCCTGCAACCGGAAGAGAATGGGATGAAGCTTCTCGCAGATGTCCGACCTCCAGGTGCTGCTGAGCCGGAGGCCGTCTGAGGCCACCGTCACCTTCACTTCCGCTCCTTTGCGAAACTGGGGCCATGGCCGGCGCATATTCATTGTCGGCGTTTCACTGCTGGACGACAGCATTTGCGAATGACCAGAGTCATAAAAAAAAGAAGTGCTGCATTTACTTCTTTGCTGAAATGACGTGATCTAAGGTACTTAGAACTAAGAGCATTAACCAGCATCACTGCAATACCCGATAGCGGAACTAGCGCACTTGTACGCCACATATGCCGACACGACTGCTTGAACGGAGGTATTTACTTATGTTCCGCTTTCCACATCTTGTGTTAGATAAAGTTGACCTAAATATCTTTCACACGACAATCAATCCCGCAGTTTTATTTTGGTTGTCTTGGATGCAATGACAACCGTGTTCTATGCCCATAACTGCTTTCTTCACTTTGTATTAAGAAGCATTGGTCACAGTATTTTAAAAGGTGCGAAAAAATAGCACATAATATCTAGTTTAAGAAGCGCGCTGAAATGCACTGTGGGGCTGGCACGCGATATATTTCGGCGACCACTTTTCTATCCACACTGCGGAGCACATGAACCAGGTCAAAAGAATATAGCTCTCCGCCATAACAACTTGTGACCAAATAACCTTTGCTTGAAAAGTATACCAGATGTTTTAGGAAAGCCCACCGCTAATTAAAAAGAAAATCGGGATATTGAGGTGAAAAGATTTTTTACGGCATCGGAATAGCAGACTTGGAGGACGTAAAAAGAGCTGAATCATGTCAGTAATTTATTCAGTTCTAATATTTACTTTTTAACTATTCCCGGTTTTCATCTGCTTGCAATTACAGATAGGAAACCTGCTGTTAGTAATGACCATAAAAGTATATACAATCAGGAGAATCGACGCCGTTGTGGCTCAAATAATTTGGGCCATTTCTGGCAACTTTCGAGAACCGCGCACCGGCGTGCAGCGCAACCTCACTCCGTGGCGAATGTACCACATGACCTCTCTGCCCCGCCAGCATTAGACCAGCGAAGTGGCAAGCAGCGGGTTGCGCCGCAGCAAGGGCGGGGCAGAGGTTGTCGCACGGTGCGTGCGTCACGGAGTGACGAGATTCGACTGACGTCGCTTTGCACCCTTTCGGAGGCGTGCGGTTGTCGAATGGCGCGAAAAATGGCCCAATTAAGTTAAGTGACCGCGACGAAGGTAACCGCGTTTTTTTAAATTCTAAAAGCTGATATGGCTATTACTAACGAAAGGCAACATGTATGATTGCAAGCGGGTTCCTATTGGTAATAGTTAAATTTAGCTATAACAACTGTGTTTTGACGTCCACCGACAGCGGTATTACTACTAATAATAATAATTATGGCTTTATTTGCGCCTAATGAATACATGGCGCGGGAGACCCGCAGTAAAAGCTGTCACAAGCGACAGCTTGACAAAGCCGGAGGCCCCCCTATACACTTGACAGCATCATAGGCGCAATGAAACGGCATGTTTCATCCAAAAACTAAATAGAACAAAACATGAAAACATCTGAAATTACAATCACTCACAAGAACTACATAAAATATACAGAAAATGTGGTAGAATGAAGTTAGAAAGCACTTACAAAAGCAATGAAACATTCATGTGCGATGGCAATGAGTTTAGCGAAAGTAACAGATAAATTAAGCACATTTTAGCACTACGCCGCAGAAAGCACTACGCCGCAGGAAGCTTCCTTTAACCTCGAAAAGCCTATTTTTAAAAATTTGTGGCAGGCATCCCTGAAACTCATGAAAAATGTGAGTTGGAGCACTAGTAGATAGAAAAGCTGCATGCGGAGGGCGTCAGAGAACAAACACCACTCTAACGTATTCTATAGTTGAAATCAAGAACACAAAATAGGCTGGAGGAGGACATATTATCTGGAGGTAGGATAACTGATGGTTCTTAAGGGTAACGGACTGGATTCCAAAAGAAGGCAAGAGGAGCATGGGGATTTAGAGAGTCACGTTGGCAGAGAGGATGAAAATGCGGCCCCATTTGATACAGGACTGGGCTAACTCGAGCGATACGGAAGAGGCATTTTTCATACAGCGGGCGTACAGGATTATCATGATGACCGTTTTCATATTAGGCATATGAGATGTGATCACGACTTATTGCCAGCGCTGCCGTACGAACTTTGGCCTCAGACGAGACCCATAAGCGGCTTCAAAGATAGAAGAGGAGCCACTGGCGTATGGGAAGAACCTCAGAAGACTGATCATTTATTGACGGCGGCTCCCTGTACCTAATCAAAGTTTGCCAAGCCACTTTGTCGAAGTCGCCTGGGTGCCAACGCCAGCATTATGTCTTATAATTCACCAGGCGTGGTCGTGCGGGCTCTCGCGGTTAACAGTGGGCAGTGGAGCCGGCAGCCATACAAGAAGCGTTCCCGTTCAGGCTACCGACCTCATATTGCAACGCGCAGCGCCTGCCGAAACATTTTACGAAACACCGCGGGATGGGAAAATTGGCGCGGATGCAGGTAAAATGTGTGAAATGTGTTACCACAGGTTTTACTGCTGGATAAGGTCCATGGAAGGAAATTATTCAAATAAGAAAAAAACATGGAGTTAGCCCGTGAACTGGTAGTCGTGGTTGTAAGTAGCACATCGCAAAATATGCAGGGTGAATTTTTTAAGCTTAACAAATTTTTATTTTAAAAACCATGAGAGAGACGTCGGTGTGTTCTGTGCAGATGGACGACACAGGCGAGCCTTCCTCCAACACGAAAGCTCGTCTTTTCGGGCCCCGGCCGAAACGTCTGAAATAAATTGCCGTTTGGTTTGTGCATACCTCTTCCTTGGTACGTGTGCGTGCGCGCGCGTGTGTGTGTGTGTGCGTGCGTGTGCGTGTTTGTGTGTGTGTGCGTGCGCGCGTGCGCGCGTGCATGCGTACGTGTGTGTGTGTGTGTGTGTTTGTGTGTCTGTGCGTGTGTGTGTGCGCGTGTGCGTGCGGGCGTGCGTGCGTGTGTGCGTGCGTATGCGCGCGTGTGCGTGTGTGTGTGTGTGTGTGTGTGTGTGTGTGTGTGTGTGTGTGTGTGTGTGTGTGTGTGTGTGTGTGTGCGTGCGTGTGTGTGTGTGAATATAAAAACTGGGGCTAGGATTAGTGCATTGGCAAAGTATACTGATGTTTTTGGAAGCTGTAATATGAACATTTGTTTGTGTATATCTCTTCGTTGGTACGTGCGCGTGCGTTCGTGCGTGTGCGTGTGCGTGCGCGTGCGTGCGTGCGTGCGTGCGTGTGTGTGTGTGTCTGTGTGTGTGCGTGCCTGTGTGTGTGTGTGTGTGTGAACATAAAAACTGGTGCTAGGATTAGTGTATTGGCAAAGTACAATGAGTGTGTGTGTGTGTGTGTGTGTGTGTGTGTGTGTGTGTGTGTGTGTGTGTGTGTGTGTGTGTGTGTGTGTGTGTGTGTGTGTGTGTGTGTGTGTGTGTGTGTGTGTGTGTGTGTGTGTGTGTGTGTGTGTGTGTGTGTGTGTGTGTGTGTGTGTGTGTGTGTGTGTGTGTGTGTGTGTGTGTGTGTGTGTGTGTGTGTGTGTGTGTGTGTGTGTGTGTGTGTGTGTGTGTGTGTGTGTGTGTGTGTGTGTGTGTGTGTGTGTGTGTGTGTGTGTGTGTGTGTGTGTGTGTGTGTGTGTGTGTGTGTGTGTGTGTGTGTGTGTGTGTGTGTGTGTGTGTGTGTGTGTGTGTGTGTGTGTGTGTGTGTGTGTGTGTGTGTGTGTGTGTGTGTGTGTGTGTGTGTGTGTGTGTGTGTGTGTGTGTGTGTGTGTGTGTGTGTGTGTGTGTGTGTGTGTGTGTGTGTGTGTGTGTGTGTGTGTGTGTGTGTGTGTGTGTGTGTGTGTGTGTGTGTGTGTGTGTGTGTGTGTGTGTGTGTGTGTGTGTGTGTGTGTGTGTGTGTGTGTGTGTGTGTGTGTGTGAACATAAAAACTGGTGCTAGGATTAGTGTATTGGCAAAGTACACTGATGTTTTTGGAAGCTGTAATATGAGCATGGATTTCGCTTCATCTAAGCAGCTAGAGGTGCAATCACCTCATCCTGCCTGAAAGTATTTCCAGTAGCGCGAGCCGCCTATGTAGACACGTTAACAAGCGTGTCTGCTTTAATTCCCGTTAAACAAAGAGAAGCCTCCCACTTCGTGCAGCGAACTCGGATGTTGCGAGTCGGAACACAAGTGTGGCGCAGCTCTGGTGAACGCCATCCATGCACCGTGGAGCGCACTGTCCACCTTGACCGGAACGCGGCTTCCGGCGTGCGGATGGCGTCTGAGTGACACACTGAGGGCCCTTGTGGGCTCACTCCTCGACAAGGTGAAGTACCTGAAGCGATCAGGGCAATTGACGTGTGCCACCTCCAGCAGATATGCACTTTACACTTTGAATGAATCTCTAAATAGTTCTGAGATTTGCAACCTCACACAAGCAGAAATCTTATGCGAAATCTTAGAATAAGTGAAATGATGCGGAATAGGTGGATGTCGTGGAGCAATACACGGTATACCGCTGCTAGGCCAGCAACATGCTTGTGGATGCAATATTGCCGCAGCACCCCGCTGGCGGCGCAGATAAAGGCAATGCAAGGCAAACGGTGGCACAAAGAAGCGCATTCGGACGCGCTCTCTCTTTTTTTTTTGGGGGGGGGGGCATAACACCAAAGTGTGTCAGCATCTTGATTCGATGTCTAACGCTACTAGCAAAAGAACGTAGGAAGCTCCTCGCTCGTTTTTCTGCCTTCTTGTCTCCGCGAGAAGAATGCAAGCGTTCTCACCGAAGACTCTTATTGATGCTCGGAATTAGCTTTTTTCTTTAAGGGGATGTTATTATCGGCCTTTAACTCTCTAAGATGCGTCGACAAAACGACGTACTAAATCCTGTTAGGCAACTTATGCCACGCGAATGGCACCGCCCTGCAGGGCGACCATTAACAGGAGTCCTTACCCTCTGCGGATGAATGCCACCCAGGTGTTCATCACAAACTTGCTCAGCTGGGCGTCGTTCGCAGTCATGTGCTCTTCGAGCGGCACCCCGAACAGCAAGTCCAGGTCGTCTCCACGTGTAGTCACCTGCAGCGCGCGTTCCATGGAGGATTGGTTCAGCACACATTGTACAGCGCACTTCTAGTCTCCGATTTAGCGCTAGCATTAAACACTGTACTGATATTGGTTCACCAGTATTAGTCGTAAATGACAAGATTTGTCTTTTTCTGGCTCCCAAGCTTCATGAATGCTGGTAGTAAGCCGAAAATGCTGGGCTATCAGACTTTTTTTAGCATACCGGAGACGTACTAGCGGAGGCGTATACCGGTTTACCGGACCCCTGTCGCATGCGTAGTGGCAATGTTGCGTTCAGGAGAAGCCGCTGCGCGTGCGCAGGAGGGGTACGGTAAACAGGTATACGCCTCCGCTAGTACGTCTCCGGTATGCTAAAAACGTCTATTGGGGAAACCGTCAAGACGAATTTGCAGAATGTACCTGGAGCTTAGTGTCATGATTCAAGTTTAGGCCTATTCTGCCGCTCTTCAGCTAAGACGCACGGAGAATGTCCACAAACAAAGTGAAATAATGGAGACAAATATTTTTTCCTCCGATGCCAGTTGCGGTTCATTGCTTAGACATATACACTATAAGGCAGGAAATGGAATCTGAGAATGTTTCAAACATTCATGTCACGTTTCCCTAGAGTGCTCTGAGAGCACTGCATAGAATGGCCTGATAAAACGGCCGAACACCTCAATTTATATCTATTTTCAGAATAAGAAGTCAAAATAAAACGTTAGCTGCATGAGGCGATAACTCTTAGCACCGGGACAAGCTGGAACTGCTATCAGTCATCACGTCGCTCAGTTCTATGTTAAAAATTTCGATCATCGCATGGAATTAGCTCACAGCACTGGCCTGTGGCGGTAAGCATATAGGAAATGCGCGACTTCCGCCTTATTTTACGCGATAGCGTTTGCAGTTTGTTCGGTTGAAAAGTCATCGCTTTGACAAATGATTGACCCGAAGGCCTCAGAAACGCGACGCGCCAACTGCGTGCCAGGCGGGCACAAAAATCATATGCCATAAAAGGTGATTGGTTCAAGTGTGTTAGAGGGGCACCAAGTGAACGCGAAAGTGCGAGAAAGATAATAAAAGAAGGAAAATGCGCTAGCGCGTCTGTTCTTAGGCGAAGCGTAAGCGTCCTCCTAATTTTTCTTATTCCAGATCTTTGTGCTAGAGTGGTTACAGCGGAGAACCTGCCGATACTCGTTTCATCATTCCTCGTGCTTCAAAACCGTTGAGTAAAATCCTGCTAGGAGTAGTGGAAGAAGAAACGGTGTTGTGAGAAATGTTCTATGACTCCTCATCCTCAGAACCCGAGAAATGTAGTTTGGAGCCTCTGCACTGCGTCTTTGAGGTCTATAATATTTTAATAAAAATGCCACGTATTGCAAAATATTTTCACCGCTGCTTTTATCGCTCTTTATGCTGCTTAATATCTTAAAAGCTGGGTACTAGTGCCATTCTACTCGTCTGACAAAGCGACGTGACTGAACGTTGAAGCGGTGGCAAGCTAGCAACAGTTAACACATGCGGTATCCCAAGGTAGATGTAGAGCCGTAGTGCAGCTTGCAAAGAAGCCCATAGGTTGAATATATGGCGGCGTGTGGTGCGGATCCAGCGCCACATTCAAAATGAGTGGACAACTAAGCAATAACGTCAAAATTAGAAACCAAAACGTGACGTGATAGCAAACGTCTTGTTTGGCTGGAAAATAAATGCTCGAGCGACTCGATGTTCGGGGAGACGTACGGCACAAGCACAAAGAAAAAGAGACGACGAGTTCTGACTGCCAACACACTGGTCAGATAATTGGCGCGCGTTGTGTGTCCCTACTTCGTCCCCGCCACGTGGAGACTTCCGACGAGGAGACTTCCGACGTCTGCAGTCACGGCATGTTATTACGCAGCCCGCACCGATGGGAGTAACCTGGGCCCTAATACTTTTGTTTAATCCGCGCGAGTGTACGACTTACTCCGAGATGGCCGGCGGAGGGCGCATCAAGGCATGCACTCAAAATCTAGCCGCAACTGCGATGGTACGACAAGCAGGAACGCTTCTTTCTTGGTGGCAGTGTTGCGCTTCTAGACAACACAAGATTGTAAAGTGAAGGCATGAAGCCCACGACAAAATCCACGCGTGATCCGAGCGTCGGCGCCTTCGAGGTAATCGATGAGAGGTAATCGATGAAGCTGTTTCATATGGGTGGTACTAACAGCGCCCAAGAAAGGAAAATCGTCGGCTGGTTCTTCGGGACCAATTGTGAGAGGCGCGCGTGAAAAACAGTCCGCATCTTGATGCTTCAACCCGACTTGTAAAAGACTGTTAACTGGTAAGCCAAGACTGTTAAACCTGTTTAGCCAAGCGTCCTGAGCGGTCTTTCAGGCTCGCCAGTCAGCATAAGGAGTGGGGGGTCGATACCACACAAAAGGGTCGCCCGTAGAGGTACAGTCGGAACTTGCTGATGGCCATATCATTGAAAGGCACTCATTCTCCGTCGTAGAATAATTGGTCTCGGAGCGCGTAAGTTTTCTGCTGGCATAATCCATCACCCATTCTGCACCGTCTTGCCACTGGACCAGTACCGCGAAAATGCCAACATTGCTAGCATCAGTGGGGATGTCCATGCCTGTTCATCGTGTTCATCGTAATGGGCGAGTATCGGATAACGTTGTAGACAGCTGCGAGGCTCGACAAGTGCAGCCTCTTGGTCGCTTCGCCACACAAAGGGCGTGTCGTCGAGAGTCAGTGAATTTAACGGTTCGGCGATTTGCGATAAATCTTGAAAAAAAGCGCTGCTAATGCGAGCACAGACCCAAAAACCGGCGAACGGCCTTCTTGTCACTTGGGCGTGGAAAACCTGAGACGGCAGCGGCCTTGTCAGGGTCCGGGAGAACATCTTGTTCGCTGACAACGTGACCAAGAAAGCGTAGTTCCTCAAAGCGAAAATTGCATTTATCGGCTTTGATGGTGAGTTGTGCGGAATTTATTGCTTGTAGCACAATGCGCAACCGCTCCTAGTGTTGGTCGAACATGGTCGAAAATATAACGACGAGGTCCAGGTACAACAGGCAGGACTGCCACTTCAAGCCAGAGAGAACGGTGTCCATCATGCGTTGGATCACCGCCGGTGCTGTGCACAGACCTAATGGGAGCACCTTAAACTCATAGAGGCCGTCGGGCGTCACGAAACTCGTCTTCTCGCCGTCTCTCTCGTCCACTTCGATTTGCCACTACCCGCTTTTAAGACCTAATGGTAAGAAGGATCGGGCGTCCAGCAGTCGGTCTTGCGCGTCGTCTATCCTGGTGTCAGCATTATGCTGACGAAATACATGCCGAAGAAACACATTCCTTCGATTCGTCGCGGTGACAGCGTCGACCCTCGGACCCTTTCTTCGAATTGGTGGCCAGAGGAATGCAGACTCCCACGAGAGCTCACCGCACCTGGACATGCCAGAGAGACCCCGCCGACTCATCCCCCCCCCGCTTCGAAGAGAGAGGAGAAAACACGTGACCGAACGGAGAAAAAGGACAGACTATACAGACAGCGAGGGGAATGTACACCGAGTGGACGCATCAGCAACAGCTCAGTTCGCACCGGCGCGATCTTCATCGAAAGCGTGGATTGAGATCTTTCTAAATTTTCTTACAGCGACCTCAATAAATTAGTTTTCCAATAGCAATTGAGTGTCAGCTAACATGGCGCAGTCGACAGGATCTCAGTCAAACGCAATCTCTGAAGACGCAACTGCCGCACGGCGAACCCCGTCGACGGACTCAACGATCGGCTACTCGCCGCTGTCCTCGGTATACCGCAATCTCCTGGGCACCCTTACAAAGAAACAGCTTGTGGACGAACTGAAATGCTGTGAACTAATGGGCTCCGGAGGAAAGGACGAGCTGATCTCACGAATCCTCGAAGACAACATTCCTCAACGAGCCTCCTACGAGATGGACCCGCCAACGATAAGCCAGGCTGCCAACGAAGACGACAGGCAGGCGTACCTGAAGGCGCTGTCCACAATCAAGGAGCTCCGTTCCGAGGTAAAAGATCGTCCGAGCGCAGCTCGCTCAGGCTACTACGTCCACCGCACCCGGAGTGTACGGCAACGTCTGCCTAGTTGTCCCAACGCTAACGGAAAACGTCACGAGTTCCGGACGAAGCCCCACTTCAGCTACTGCTGACGGAACGATAGCTGGAACGACGGATGGCTCGCCCACGGCAAGTGACAGTCGCGCACGCTACGACTCAGGGCTGAACGGGAGTGCCCACATACCGTCGCCTTGCGCCGCCAGTGACGGGACGCCGAGCATGGAAGCAATCCTGGGAATGATCGCCAACACGCAGGCGCAGCTAGCCACTGCGTTGACGAGGAAGCCCGCAGCCACGGCACCGGTGCAGATCCAGTCAACGAGCGACACGTCATCCGCCAATACCGCTTTATGACGGAACTCCGCAGCAGAGTGTGCACAGCTGGATCTCCCAGGTTGAACGCATCACAGCACTGGCGCACTGGACGGAGTCGTTAACGCTGGCCAGCGCAGCGACACGTCTGACAGGCGCCGCAAGGGACTGGAACAGCTCCAACAGAACGAGGTGCGACACCTGGCCCGAGTGGAAAGAAGCCCTCGCCTCCCGTTTCGAACGAAAGCTCTGGATGCAAGATTTCTTGACCTCCAGGCCAAACGACGCCTTGAAGCCTCCGAGTCGATCGTGGAACACATGTACTCAAAGAACGCAGTACTTGACAAAGCGCCGTACCCACTGGATACAGAGGAAAGGATCTCCCTCATTCTGAGTGGTATAGACGACGACACCTGGGTGAATCCACTTGCGGCGCAGTGTTGCACCACGGTGACAGAGCTGATTGACCACGCGGCTCAACTTGACTCGCGACGCCGCATAACCCCGGACACGCGCGACGCCAAGGATGAACTTTCGACGAGACGAGACCAAGCTAGGTGGGTCAACGAGACGGTCAACGCTCCTGAGAACAACAGAGGGCGCGAGTACTCACGACCTTTGCAGCAAAGATACAGCACAGCACGGGCGTGCTTCAGCTGCGGCGACACTGGCCACCTGTCCCGCGAGTGCAGCAAGCCAAAGACCGCAGCCACCATCAGGGCAGAGCAACGACGATCCGGCAGCGGCAACGACGCCAACAGAGACGGGCCACTCATCAGGCAAGCGAATTGCTTTCTGCACTCTACCGGCGACACGCTGCCAATCGTCGCCGGCCACGTAAATAACAGACCAATCAAGATGTGTATCGACACTGGAGCCAACGTGTCAATATTAAGCGAAGAGGCCCTTAGCCCAGACATTCGCGCGCACTCCCGATTGCCTTCGAAGGAAATTCAGGTCTTGAACCGCTGAATAAGACCCACGCGCGCGGCAAAGCTGCATGTTGAGGTTGGAGCGATGAGAGTGTGCCTCCAAGACGTCGTCGTAACGCCGCTACCGGAATCGATCGATCTTATTCTCGGATCGGATTGGCGCCGCACTGCCAACGTCGATGTGACTTTTCACCCGACTAACGACGTGACTCTCGTGCAAGTCACCAGTATCGTCAACGCACCATCGAGCTCGCGGGGGAAGACTTCAAACTCAACAATACACACGGGAGATGCTTTAGTGGCTTCGTTTTGCCGTCAAGCTAATGATCCTGCTCCCGACGACAGTGGCTTTGTGCAGTTGAGTGCGAAGGACCTTTGCCCCGATGACAACTTCACGACACTTCTAGAAGACGCGGTGTCGAAAATGACTTTGCAAGCAAGCGAAAGCCAGAAAGATGCGCTAAGATCTATCTTACATAAGCACAAGTATCTCCCCGAAACGCTTGCACCTGAGGACAGGCGCTAAATTTGGGAGGGTTGTGTCAGCATATTGCTGACGAAATACATGCCGAAGAAACACATTCCTTCGATTCGTTGCGGTGACAGCGTCGACCCTCGGACAAAACGCACTTTCTCCGAATTGGTGGCCAGAGGAATGCAGACTCCCACGAGAGCTCACCGCACCTGGACATGCCAGAGAGACCCCGCCGACTCTCTCCCCCCCCCTCCAGCTTCGAAGGAAGAGGAGAAGACACGTGACCGAAGGGAGAAAAAGGACGGACTACACAGACAGCGAGGGGAATCGACACCGAGTGGACGCATCAGCAACAGCTCAGTTCGCACAGGCGCGATCTTCATCGAAAGCGTGGACAGAGATCTTTCTAACTTTTCTTAAAGCGACCTCAATAAATTAATTTTCCAATATACATTGAGTGTCAGCTAACACTGGGCAGTGGCTAAACTCCCTTTTTGGTCACGTCATTAAGTTACCTATAGTAAACACAGAAACGCAGTGTTGCCTTTTTTTACAAGAAACATAGGCGATGCCCATGGGCTGGTGGACGGCTGAAGAACATCGCCCGCAAGCTTTTCGGCAACCTGATTCTGTTATGAATTCTTGCTCCATCTGGGAAACATGGTAGGGGCACTTGCAGACAGGTCGCGTAGTCTCATTAGTGATGCTACGTTGCTTGGCGAGTGGAGTGCGGCCAACCGTCGAGCACGTAGTGAGAGTCAGCAAAGTCTGCCAAGTGGTCCGACAGAAGATTCTTCTGAACCGATGGCAGGGTCGGATTTTTTTTGACAGACTGGAGAACGTGGTATGGACCAGCGTTGTCTGGAGTGGGTCTTTCCAAGGAGTATAAACATGGGGCCTCAGCAGCGTTGTGGAGGAAGGCAATAACCATGCCTTTGACGAGGGGCTGTTATTCGTTGGAAAAGTTGGTCAGAAGGACGTCGGTACGGCTGTCACGAAGTCGGACGAGACCTCGGGCAACCACAAGGCTCCGCTCAAGCACGAGAGGACTATGGCCGTCCGCCGGGCCCTCGTATTCGTGAAATAGGTCGTTCCGCACGAGCACCAGGCCACTGCACCGCGGCGGCATCGTGACGTCATTCTCGACAATGCGCAGAGCGTTGCTGCAAGGATCTCAATAGTCAAAGCGGGCCAAGGCCTGCTTGGTCGAGAACGTGACACGTGCGTATTTAAAGTTAATCATAGCGCCATTCGCCTGCAGGAAGGTCATCCCCAGAATCAAGTATCTAGAACACTCGGAGAGCACGACAAATTCACCAACGTACATGAAACCACGAATTCCAAATCTAGCCGGGCACTTGCCAACAGGGGAAATTAGGTGGCCACCAGCGTTGCGTATGTGGATCCCCGTACACAGATTGAGAACCATTTTAAGGCTTCCAGCCAAGGCATGGCTCATGACAGAATAATCAGCATCGGTATCGAGCAGCGCGGTAATCTCAGGACCATCAATTGACGCCCGAAAATCGGATGCAGCGTATCGTAATTGTCGCTCCCTCTCTCTGTTCAGGTATTGTCGGCTCGATGGTTTCGCGATGCAGGGTCTTGACACGTCTCGACGTCAGTGCCTTGCCTGAAGAGGTGGCTGGTGTTAGTTTTCCCGATGAGGACTGGGTGAGCGACGTCCAGCAGAGCTAGTGAGGCGGCCGGGGTTGGAAGCACAATAGCGGAGATGGGAAGGCGAACGGAACTCGCGCCTTCCAGAGTAAACACGGTTCTGGCGCGACCAGAGATGCTCCGTAATCTCATGCGTAGGGTTAAGCAGGTGATTTTCGCAGGCCTCGTACGCTGCCCATCCCGCGCTGTAGCGAAGTTTCTCACCGAGCAGAACCTCCAGAGAAGAGGCGTATAACTGCGGCGGTCCCTAAGTTGTCCGAGTGCGAGAGCGAGACAGAACCGTCTTCTTTTTTGTTGTTGTTGTCGCCTCAAATACGATGACACATACCCACGGTGGGGGATTGGCCAGGGTTTGGTGATCCTTCTTCTCCATCTTCTTCATCTACGAATGGATGCGCTTCTCCTTCTTCTACAGTGACACGTATCACTGCCCCCTCTTCTGCAGTATTGCCACGATGCGGCTAGGAGGAAAATGTCAGCGAAAACACGCTGCAGTGAACCGCTTTTCAGGCAGGTATTATGTCGTGGTAGGGCTTCATGCGAACAATGTGCACGACTTCAGTACGGTGCGACCGGCGCGATGAGCATGCCGCTTGGGCGGGAGCAAGTGCATAAGTCACATCACTAATGCGGCGCACTTCTTCCTAAGGGCCGAAGTATCTGCGCAGCAGCTTTTGAGAAAAGTCGCGGTAACGTACAGGTGTTCAAACCCACACCAAGTCTCCAGGCGCGTAACTGACGAAGCGGCTAACGAGGTTGTACCTAGCGGCGTCAGTCTCCTGTTGACGTCTAATTCGGACGCGTGCCAATTGCCGCGCTTCCTGAGCACGCTGAACGAAGGGGTCTGCGTCGAAATCAGTGTCAGAGTCGCAGCTGGGGTCAACGGGCAACATAGCATCCAATGAATTAGTCATTTTCCGACCGAAAACAAGGTAGAGTGGGGTCAGTCGGGTTGTCTCCTGCAGGGCTGTGTTGTAAGCAAACGTTACGAACGGCATAATGGTGTCCCACGTTCGATGCTTTACGCCAACATGCATAGAAAGCACGTTGGCTAGTGTGCGGTTGAGTCGGTCTAGCAACCCGTTTGTCTGTGGGTGATAGGCCGTAGCACGTCGATGGCTGCAGTGCGTCAGAGTCATCACGGACTGGCTTAAACGGGTAGTGAAAGCAGTGCCCTGGTCAGTAACAAAAACAGCGGGGCTCCATGACTCCCCAGGAGAATTGTAATGAAAAAAATATCAACATGAAGGCCTTCTCTGTGCATAACGCACAGGTAGAAATGACATTTGAGCTTGGAGATTCTGCAGAGAGCCGACAATGGCACGTGATATGCAAAATTTTCCACTTCTATCTATGTGCATTAGAAGCAGAATAAAATGGCAGTATCACGAAAGCAGAATGTTTACAAAACGCAATGTGTGCAAAAACATTTTCAGTCGCAGTTTCCAGTGCTCAGTAAGATGTAAGTAGGGAAAACGTTCACGACAGCGTTCACTTTTGGAGGAAGCGTACTTTAAATTTCTCCAAAACGTGTTCCCTAGCATTTAGGTATGTGAAGCATATGCACACTTCAACCCACTAGATTCCCACAGCATGTCAGAAATATGCATCAAATTTACATATTAAAACGCTGCCAAATGCACGTTGACAATGGCGTAGCTTCATCATACAATCAAACGATTCTGTAGCTTGTTCCTGTCACGTAATTATTAACGCGAAAGTGAATACAACTCGTTCGATCGAGAAGCCGTCGGCGTCGTAGTACTAGTAGTTGTAGCAGTAGTAGTAGTAGTTGTACTTGTCGGCGCCGCTCATTGGAAATATTCCTTTCCTTGAGGCGCGCTTCGCGTGTCCACCAAGATATGTGAGACAGGCACATTTCCTTTCCTTAAAACCAAATTTCACTTAATTTTCTTTTCCTTACGGCGCGGTTCTGGTGTTCACCGAGATATGAGAGACAGGTGTAGTTTTATTTTCCTAATTTGTTCAACGGGTACGGCGTCGCGCCGAACGGGCGATGGTGTTCTGCGAATTTTTTGGCAACGCTGGAATACGCTGGCACATCCCACTCTTAAAGAAAAATCTTAAGCGTCCTCCAATTTTTTTAAAGCGAAGGCTTTACCACTGCCCTCCGTAGCGACTTCGCTGTGTGCGCCGTGTGCTCGAGTTCAACCTTGAACCGAGGAGACACCACGTGACAGCTGTCTTCACCGTGCCGCCACCGCCGATACCGAGCGCTCGCCTCTGTTTCTATCGGTCGTCGGTGTTCATTGGCGTTTGCGGTAGCAACGCTCTAGACTCCCGTGATTTTTAGGAAGGGAAGAGGGCACAACTGCCTCTCTGGGCCCGTAAAAAGACCGAATTAGTCTCTGAGGAAAATAAACGGCACAGTAACGTTCTCTCATAACTCGGTGGAGAACCGAACCGCGCTGTAAGGAAGTAATAAAGGAGAGAGAGAGAGAGAGAAGAAAGGAAGAAAGAGCTGCCGTAATAGGCGTCGAGTTTCAATCTGCCGGGAGGAAGGGCTGTTAGCACCCGCTATCATTTTACCTTTTCCGACAGCCCACGCACGTCAGCACGTCATCAGTTCGTTTCATTAACCTCATTCTTTACTCATGCTGACGCGTACTGATGCATTCACGTTTCTTCCCGCACTGACTAAATGGGTGAATTCTGTCGGCACAGTGAACGTTGTTAAGGCGAAAGCCCTTAATGACCCATCGTTGTCCGTTCGTTCGCGAAATATGTCACACTATGGCTGTTACTCAAACGCGATTCCGGTGTCCTGCAAGGCATGTGAGACAGCGGACATTTTCTTTCCGTAGATCCAATATTCAATACATTTTCCTTGCCTTAGGGCGTGGTTGGGGTGTCAACCAAGATGTGTGAGACAGGCGTCATTTCGTGTCCCTCAATTGTCCAAAGGGCAAGGCGTCGCGCCGAGCGGCGATAGCGTTCCATGGCCCCTTGGCAATGGTGCAACACGCTGTCGCATCCCAATATTAAAGACGAAGCTTCAACATCCTTCAATATGGAAGCCGTTCCGCGCAGCCGCGATCAATCGAGATAGGTCTGGTGGCATCACGGAGAAAATGATTAAGCCGAGTTGCTGATGACCGTGTGACGTCATAGAGTGGCGCCACCATGGTTCGGGAGGAATGCTCCCTAGGCAATCTTAACAGAGGCCTCCTGAACGCCGATCCCGAACGATGTCACCTTAACGTTATTTTTAGTCTTTGATTAACATCATCACGACACATCAGCGATACAAGCTGCAAAACCGCGCTAAAGGCTTTCGCCTCGCCGCAACTTAAGTCAACAAAGTGCCCCTGAATTTTTTTGCTGGGAGTGATTTTGCTTCCTCCCCGCTTTATTTTTCAATCTTCATGTTGACCCCTGCTTAAATCTGTGAAATTGACTGAAGTATTAAGAAAATAAATAAATAAATAAATAAATAAATAAATAAATATATAAAATAAAACTACTCTGGGTCGTTTTTTTTTGCCAACTGTAATTCCTGCGTACAAGATGCGGGTGCGCGCTCTCGTACCTGGACGCGATGTCCAAGCCTCCTGTGTGAGAACTCGAAAGCGTACACGGTGGCACGGCTAGACTGGGCCAGTGTCTCTGTGAAATATTGCACGGGGCAGGAAAACAGCAGGCTCCCCACGAAGTTCCTCCATCCGCTCAGCGATGGCAGGCCCGCGCGGTTGATATCGGTCGCCAGCTCGTCCAGCTGCATCTGCGCGCCCGAGCAGGCGTCGGCCCATGCAGAGCCGTCGGTGTGGCACCGTATACCAACAAATCCACGCACATTGCCGACGACACAGAGTGCCTGAACGTGAAAGCGTGGCCGCATTTCCGTGCGCACGTTCTTACAGGTGCGAAACAAAGCGCTTGACTGTGGAAGCTCGCGGCGCCTGCAGGCCGCACGGGTCCTTCCTGATGAAGATCATCATTATCATCATCAGCCTGACTACAGCTACTGCAGGGCAAAGGCCTCTCTCATGTCTCTCCAATTCACCCTCGTTTGCCAGCTGCATCCATACGAAAGTAGATACCACCGTTCAACCCTTATAAAATGACTTTTGAGCTTCAGTTGACGCCTTGTTGACCTCTTTGTTGAATAAACTGCAAACCAACATGAACGCAATGTATTTCGAGCCTACTGAACACCTGCGAAAGAAAATTTTGTTGGTTACACTCAACGGAGTATATATCAGAGAATTTAGCTTATTTTTAGTTTTAAAAGCTTTTAAAGAGCATACAAAATCATAAATTTTTACCCATAGGTGCATAAGTTTAAACGCGGAAAAGGACTCCTTTCGGAAAGTATTCGATGGTGCAAGTACTACTCCGCATTGCATATTTCGATAAGTGAGGGTTACAGTCTCACACAAATGACAAGTTACGCGAAAACTGAATATCTTGTGAAAGTTAAAAGCACTATGGAACATGACAATGTTCTGTGCTAACACGTTACATCATCTTGCTGTTCACAACGAGCGGGTTCATCCAATAGAGAGAATGTCTTGCTTCTTATGTAATTCTCAATTTCGGAAATCATCTGGAAGCCCCCGGCTCCCCACCCCCTTAATATTTTTCTAGCTAACTGCTATTCAGATATTGTATTGGCAAGCCTTGAAATCTTTATTTCAGTTAAGCTAAGACTGCGCGAATATGACGAGGTCAAGAGTCGAAGAAACGATTACAACATCATGCGTGGCTGGCGTAGTGTTTGTTTCCTTGCCTCCTCTTCATGTTCTACTAGCCCAGTCTTACCTTTCCTTGAAATGAAACAACTCGCAAGAACGTTGCACTGTAGCTTTAATTCAGTTTTCGGCTTTTCGTTTGGAGGCTTTGTGAGCAGCAAATTACCAGGGCTTGGCTGCTGATGATGATGATGATGATGAAGATGAAGTGAAAAACACTGTCTTCTATGGTCGCCAGAGAAATCAAGCCGATCACGCATGCTCTACTTGCACGATTTCTCTTAGTATCTTCTGCATCACAATAGCAAGTGAACAAAGCAACCAGGCTGTTGACCATAGAAATGGCATCTTCAACAAAAGTATTGTAGAACGTACTGAACATATTAATTGTTGAGTAATTTCTGTTGAATTTCTGTTGAATCGTCTTGAATCTTGGCAGTTGTATCTAAGCCTAACTAAATTAAATCAGAATTAACTTTGACATGCGTCGTGTAAACAGAACCTTAAGATCACAACTATGCATATAAGAACGCATGCAGAACCTGTTAATATTTTAGTAAGCCGGACAAACTCTTTTCTTGCACAGAAAAAGGTGCCAGTGGTGCAATAGGATCTTTAAAGCATACCTTATTAGGAGGATTTGTACCTGCGCTCATATAAAGGCGCATAATTAGCGTTTTATTTCTGTTGTTTATGAATGAATCAAGACTTTCAACTAACAGAACGTCGCATGGGAAGTTTATCTCTTCTACCACATATAATTTAAATAAATACTAACAGTATTACCGGATATAACTTTTATGATTGGCAGGCCACTTCCCGAGCAGATTCAGATACCACTGCGGAGGAGTATATAAGTGTGAAGCTGAGATGGCACTTAAGGTGAAAAAGTTGTTAACTCTTCGTCCGTTGACGTTATAGCCTCGTGTGCAATACCGTTTCATGCTTTTTATCTTATGGTTGTATAGGCGAGAGTGCATGTATTTATGTATACATACCACGGTGTAAGAATAACATACCCAGGTGCTGACACTCTCCCCCTGCCGCGCGCGAGAGCGCCGCCCGCTCGCGGCGGGCACAATATGTTCGTGGGGAGGAGGGTGCCCTGGAAACCGGTTGCTAGCTTACAGGGCGCTGCGAAAGGGGGCCCACGCTAGGCGGCTCGGTCCGGCGTGGCGCGGCACTGCGCACGTGTTTTTCTGACATTTCGGTGTATGCGGCTGCACTGCTGTGCTGTTTTAAACAAGTTCCTTTATTTTTCACCAACACCTTGTGTTTGGCTATCATCGGCAGAGTAGTCCAATCTTCCAACCAACCAAGCCCACAGCTTGTGAGTGCTACGCTGAGTGCTGCGCAATGGGACGAAAATGCTTAATACTGAACTGCAACTCGGGCTGCCGGACTTGTGCGGAGTGTGTGCCACTATTCAAAGCTCCGTCCGACAATGTTCGTTTGGAGAGGTGGCGCCGTGCGATTCCGAGGGCAGACCGGACGTTAATGCCCACTGATCATGTCTGCGCCAAGCATTTTGCTGAGGATGCGATATCCCGGGCGTATTACGCGCAGCTCAATGGAAGAGTGTTACTTCACGCAGAACAGAGGCCCGTGCTTTCCAGAGATGCAGTTCCTACGTTATTTCCGAACTGTCCCAAGTATCTGACGCGGCCAGAGAGACATAGAAAGCCACCTCGGAAGAAGAAACCTCCTGCACAAGCATCTAAGCGATGTCGGCCGAAGGTCGACGACCACAGTGCGATTCAGCCTCTCCAAGCTTCTTTGCCTGCTGTGATGATGCCTGCAGATCCTGGAAACAACCTTGGAGCCAGAGGTTAAGCGACAGCTTCTTGACTCTGACTCTGCCACTCTAATATCATGTCTGGCACTTGATGGTGCCAAAAATACACCGCCTCGTGGTGCTCAACCAAGTGGAATGGAGGTAAGCTACTCGCTTTATGTGTGCTCAGTTGATTTTTTTAATAGCTGCAAACATTCTATACACAATTTTGGTTCATGCCGATTGACAGCACGATTCAGGACTGCGCTGAAGACTGCACCATCGCTGCTAGTCCGTCTCACTCTTACAGTTATCCCGAAGAATAACTGAAAGAGGACAACGCGATATAACTGCAACACAATACAGTTTGGTTCGCTCACGACAGAGAAGAATGCCAGGTAAACTAGCCTTGGCTACTGCGATGACTTCGTGCTTTTTTGGCCGACAGAAAACATTACTCAGCTTCAGTTTTCTTGCCATCCTGTCATATTACAGTATATGCGTTACCTGCATCATTGGGAAATATGAGTTTTTTCAGCAACCTGCATTCACAGTGTAGTGACAGAAATTTTTTTCCGGTGCAGTTGTCAGGGATATTCAGCACAGATTGTTGCTGCAAGTTGCTTCCTTATCTCGATATTCTAGCTTTGTTTGTTATATCATCATTACCTTTAACCTTCCTGCACACTTTTGTCGTCTGGATTGGCAGCCCAGAAGGCGACGGCATAGCAGCCTGTTCCTCTCAACGCAACAGCATGACCAGGATTCCTGTTGAACCCAAAGGAAACTCAGAACATAGCAAAGACAAGAAACAGCACAACGCCACACCTTCGTACACCCTGGGCAGAGAAGAGCTGGTGTCATTTTCACTGCTTTGCGAACGTGCATCAAGTATTCAGCTCCCCAGCAAAGCATGAGCAGTGCAAGTAGTCGAGAACTTTGGACTGCATGCAGTGATTTTTGTGGAGCGGCTTTGCCAAACACTCTAGACTGTAACCACCCAGCTTATCTCCGAAAAACAGTACAGGTAACACCTTCCACTGACGGATCTCTGTCGGTGAGGAAATTTGTTCATGGCCGCTCTATAAATGGCAAGAGTGTGAGCAGTGACAGAAGTATGAATTCTGTAAGCACAGTGAAAAGTGCTTTTCAATGTTTCCATAACATGCATGTGTGCGCCGGCGGCCCCTCTAAAGAAAAGTTTAGCAACATCCATTCAGAGTGTGCATATGTTGACATCTGTGGAATGTGGAGGAACAACAAGTGTATGCTGCTTACTGGTGGAACAATCTGCAAGGCTTGTAAACGTCTGAAAGATGTGCTCCGCATCCATCATGCCAGGCAAAAGAGAAAAGTCAAAGTGAGGCATGTTCGGCTCATAGCAAGCCCATCAAAAAAGGCCAGGGTTTAGATGACACGCAAAGCGAGAAATGCCTGTTTTAAATCCAAGGTACGGCTTCTAAACGAGAAAAATAAAGTTGAAGCAGAACTTGCTAAGTTCCAAGAAAAGCTAGAACGTGTAAATGACGAAACTATTGAACGTCTCTTTAAGGAGGCAAACCTTCCCGAGGCTCAGCAACTCGTTTTTAATGAGTGTGTGGCAGTCTGAAATGTTTATTCAAAGAAAGACCGGAGGTATTCTGACGACTGGGTACTGCTCTGTCTGCTCCTACATTACCGGTCGCCGGCAGGATACAAATTTTTAATGGAAAATGAAAGTGTAGCATTGCCATCAATCAGAACAATACGTCGTCACATGGCGATGGTCGGCTTCAAGTCTGGCTTTGACAGCAAGTTTTTTGCTGCTCTAAAGAAGAAGTTGGCGAAGAAGGACTGTTTTCAACAACACGGTAAGAAAATGTTTGACGAAATGCAAGCCCGCAAGAGTAAACGTGTCAATTCAAGTACAATGACATATGTAGGATTGACTTCAGTGACAGCAGACTCAGGCGAGCTTGCTGACTATGCTCTGGTTTTTATGCTTTGCCCTTTTGGTGACAGCTATGCCCAACCAATTGGAGTTTTCGCTGCAAAAGTTTCAACAAACTGCACCGTTCTTGAGTAGTTGCTCCTTCAAGCACTTGCGCTCATTGAAGAAGCTGGTGTCAAAATTTATCGCTTTGCTTGCGATGGGGCATCGACGAATAGAAGTAGGTGGAGCACACTCGGTATAAGCGGGAGCCTTCAAGACGGTTGCAACTCTTTCACCCACCCAAGTGACCCTACAAGAAAGGTGTTCGCCTTTTCGGATGTGCCACACTTATTTAAATGTATTAGGAATCGCCTCAAGCAGCAGAGGTACCTGAAGAAGGAAGGCAAATGGATTAGATGGCAAGATTATAGTGCAGTTTATAAGAAGGACCAGGACAAAGCTGGAGGCTTCCGCGTGAGCCCAAAGATAACATACAGTCGCATATATCCAACTACTTGTGAAAAAATGCGTGTGAAATTGGCAACGCAAGTGTTCAGCCGCTCTATGGCATCGGGAATTAAATTCTACAGAGAACAAGGTGTGCGCCGTCTTAGCGACAGTGAAGCAACTGAGGAATTTACTTTATTTTTGATTAATCTTTTTGATGCACTAAACCGACGTTTTCCGGCTGAAGGCATTACAAGGCAGAATTCATACCTTGGGGTTATTAGCCGCGCCATTCAATGGCTTGACAGCTGGGAGAAGGAACTTGAGTACGACTTGATAACAAAAGACATGTTTCTCACTAAGAGTACCTGTGAGGGCCTTCAGGTCACACTAAAATCAACAAGAGACCTTTGTTTTGTTCTCTTGGAGAATTTTAATTTCAAATATGTTTTAACAAGCAAGATGAACCAAGATCCAATTGAACGCTTCTTCGGAAAGATAAGATTGGCTGGAAGACCAAATGACCACCCCTCAATGCCTACTTTCTTGCAGCTGTATCAGACATTGTCTATTTGCACCCTTCTAAAGCCTCCTAAATTTGGGAACTTCATAGTAGTTGAAGGAGAAAAGGTCCTCCTAGATGTATCAGATTTCAGGGCTCTGATAAGCCCAAACCATGTCAAAGCGTCAACAGCTACTTTGTAGATGATGTTAAGCAGAAAATAGAGAGCGTTATCTGCGTAGACGACTGGCAATGTGATGACATCATCAGCCAAACAAAAGGAAGAGCAAAAACTGAAGTTGAGGACTGCATTGTCTTTTACTTGGCAGTATTTATGACCAGGAAAAGGAGAAAATTCATGAAATGCCCTACATGCAAATAAGCGTTCAGTTCAGAAAAGAGCAGTACCGCTGAAGCAGCACTGACAAATGCAAAGGACAGAGGAGGACTTATACATCCAAATATGCATCTTTACAACTTACTGAAACAAACTGAATGTTTGCTTGCAGCATATGCAGACACACAGACTGTCTACTGGGACATAATTGATGATGTTCTTGACACTTACACCATTACTTTTCTATGTGATGAGCACAAGGAAGAGTGGCTCAGTTGCTTCATTGCTATGTTAGCATGCGGATGAGGCAGCACTACAGGCATGTTAACATGAGCATGAAAAAGGAGACACAAGAAAAAAAGAAACTGGCTAATCTTTGTTCCTCTTAGCCGCAATTTTCATCAACGTTCCTACATGCTACAGTTTTGGGAATTTTGCTGTTTACGTTAAATGGAAAACTGCTGTGACCGCACAGTGACACTTTGTATATCTTAAATATTTTACCCATTTACTGGATTTCTGTTTGCACTGGGCATATGATGTGCAATAAAGTTCTGAAATTTTTCTTTTCATTTTTTTTATTGCGGGAGTACATGATAGCGTAAACTTCTGATATGGTGATTTCCTTATATTTTTTCACCTCATTATGAGTTTCTAAAGTGTACTTGGCTGAACGTTGACCCCTGCACACTTGAGGCCTTCAAAGGCCATTTAGCCTCCAGTATAAAAGAGTTTATGAAAATTATGCCCGTTTTATAATAATATGCATCGGAATAAAAATGCTGTTTTCTCAAGCTTTCTTGTTGGGTCTTGGACCATGATCCGACGCGCCCTTTCATCCCGCCTGATGCATTTCCGGCGTGAGAAAGTCCTAAACTAACACGCAACCTCTTCACAACTTGAGCCGTAAATAGTCGCGCTATACTAGTGGACTGCATTTTGAAAATTGCACTCAGCGAAATAATGTTTGAACGCGTCTCTTCATATAGAGTGAATAAGCAACAATAAACGTGAAGCAAAAACTTTCCCGTGCAATAATTTTCTACCCTTGTGACCCCACTCATATTTATTATGGTAAGTTAGATCTATGATTGGATCGATTGAGCCAGGAATTGAGCGAGGAGCGAAACTTGAATGAGCTTCGAGTGCTGCTCGACCGAGCCCATATTGTTAACTGCTTTACACAAGATAATTTCATGCAAACAAAATGTTAAGACTGGCACAATACTGATTTTAATTCCGAGCTACAGACTTCCTTAGTGCTTTCAATTCACGCCACCAAAGAGAAAATCGAGCTTGGGCAGCGGAATCTCAAGGCGCCAGCACCGCTCAACGGGATGGATGGATGGATGGATGGATACGGCTGAACCCTTTACATCGGGCGGTGGCTCAAGCCACCTAGCCATGTCTTGTGAAATTTTACTCCTGTCTTGCTTTTAGCCACCAATCAGATAACCTTCGCTTGGTTACTTCTAACCTCTTAAAATCCACTTTCCCTTCACTATCCCTAAACCCCAATGCCTTGGGTAAGTCAGCCCCGCTGCCTTCCACTGTAGGTTGAAGCCCTTTACAGAAAAGTATCAAGTGTTCAGCCGTTTCCTCCTCCTCTCCGCACGCAATGCACAAAGTGTCTATCTCCTGGTACCTGACTCTATACTTCTTAGTCCGCAAAACTCCAGTCCTGGCCTCAAACAACAAAGAACTTCCCCTACAATTATCATAGATATTTTCTTTGACAATTTCCTGTTTAAAGGTCCGGTATGTTTCTAGTGCCGATTTCGTCAGCATCCCTGTTTTCCACAAAGCTCTCTCTGTTCCTTTAACCTTTTTCTTAACCGATAATTGCTGATTTGCCCCCTTACTGCTGTCCAGATATTTGCTTGTCAATTTTCTAGTTCGCTTTCTCCATTTCGTGTCAACATTCTTTATATACAGGTATCTGAAAACTTTCCTAGCCCACCGCTTTTCCTCCATCCTTCTCAATCGTTCCTCAAATGCTATCTTACTGCTAGCCTCTCTGCTCTCGAAAGACGCCCATCCCATATCACCCTGTACCCCCTGATTTGGTGTATTGCCATGTGCTCCCAAAGCTAACCTCCCTACTCCCCGTTGCCTAATTTCCAGCCTTGCTTGAACATCTGGCCTCATACACAGGACCGCATTCCCGAAGGTCAGGCTAGGGACCATCACCCCTTTCCAGATCCCTCTTACCACCTCATACCTATTGTAATTCCACAGTGCCCTATTTTTCATGACAGCTGCATTCCTACTAGCTTTATTCATTACATCGGAGCCATCTGTCGGCTTGCAGCCGAACTGCAAGGCGCGCTCAGCAGCGGCCGAGCACAATCTGGACGTTCCAGCGGGCACAGTGTCAATACCTGACTATTATTGCACCGTGATACATACACACATGTGTGTTTGTTCGTTTATGTGGAACACTATGCGACTGGGGCTATCAGCGTCACGTTGACGTGAAATTTGAGCAATCAATATAAATGTGCCGCCGAAAATTATATCGGTGATTAGTCTACAAATGCAAACCACTGTATTTATTGGATATTTTTTTACCTCAGCCGAAGTTAAGAATGATTTGTTGCATCAACCAAGTAATTTGAACATGAATTCAACATGAAAGCAATGCAGATATTGTGTTGCGAATTCTAAACTCTAGCGCAGTGGGAACTTATCCGTTTGTAGTCTACGGTGCCTCAACAATCGACCAATGCAATCTCTTCATGGTTTTAACGTGAATTCAAAATAGCATGTTGAGTCCGTTCAGAAGAACTTCAACACCACCTCAACGAGTACTTTTGTAAGGGAAAAGAAAAGTGATGAAAAGACGCTTCGGCTCCCCCACGGGAGCCTTGTTCAGTATAAGGCGAAACGTAGTAGCTTCGCTTTTTACACAGGGTGTTTCAGCTAATATTTTACACAATTTTTAAAACTAGACTTTTTAAGTAAGAAGAGCGCAGTTTGGGGCATTGCTTTGTCAGCGGTGTAGTACATCAGAATACAGCTAAGACGTGCTAACTAGCAGAATGGGTTGTTACATTGCATAGTTAAATTTTTATCTATAACTGTTAGGCTCGGTAATTTTTGAGAGGCATGTAGCCCATATTAATACCCATATCAATCTTTAGAATTTCGAAAACGTGGTCATACTCGTACCTGTGGGCGAACTAAATTTGGCTATTTCGATGAGTTAACTGTACTGGAGAAGTTGCTTTGCGCGATGTAGCCAAAATTTGTATAAAATAACAGGTGAAGCACACTGCATATGGCATGTGAACGAATCCATGCATCTTGCTTAGATTGGCGGCAATTTTCAGTCGTTGCTAGTAAGCGTATACAACGTCGTCTGAATAAGATGGAGCCGTAATTTCTTGCCCCTTCTTTTTCGCCACTGTAGAAGAAGCAGAAGCGCCTGCATTCGTAGAAAAAGAAGATGGTTCCCTCGGTCGCGCGCTCGAACAACTAGCGGTCCGGTGTTGCCAATCATCCCGGCTACAGCCTATATTACAGCATCTAGATTCCGGTGACGTGCGTTTTTGAGCTCGCAAGACACAACGCTTTTAACATCGGCGGATTATGAGCACCTTAAATATTATTGGAAAAGGAAAATTTGTTGCTCTCGGCAGCTTGAAGTATCACTGACGAGGCTGCGCTGCCGCATCCCCCCTCTAAATTTCTATTTACACAAGTTGGGTTTCACGCTCTCTCCCCTTTGTGCATTTTGCCGTGAGCCTGAATCTATAGAGCATTTTTATCTGTATTGTCGCCAATTCAACTCTCTGAGAAAAAGGTTGCTGGAGGAGCCCTTGCAGCTTCTCGGCCTTAGTTTGAGCAGCCTGCTCTTGCTCTCATTTGGCGCCGCCACATTTGCTGATTTCCTTTTAAATTCTCACCGAATGCCTTGCTAAGTTTTCCAAAATTTTCTTTTCTATCAATTATTACATTTGGAATTAAGCATTATTATTTAATCCCTCTCTTTATTATTATTCATATAATTTTGAAATCAAAACTCTCATCCCGTTTCTGTTCATGAGGAAGAATCCACCGGTGTTGCGCTCCCAAGTGCATTTCTTTTTTATTAACTGCGTTCAAGTGAATAGCCACCCTATTCTTGACCGATCCCCCAGTTTGGGTATGTGCCATCTTTTGATAGGCTAATAACAACAACACTAGGGACCGCCGCAGTTTTACGTGTCGTCTCCGGAGGTTCTCCTTCGAATTTCTCGTAATATTTGGTGGACCAGTGCTGTGTACGCTTCCCGAATACCGCACTCCGCACAGCATAACTACAGACCTCATAGCTGTCCAACAGCGAACCAGGAGCCATATCCTCGGAGAATCGCCTTAATTTGGGCCCCTTCCCCCGCCCACCGGAACGACGCAGTCTCGGCCACCTATTCCAACCGACATGGCCACTGACACCAGGTCCCCGGCGCCGACCCAGCCTAGCCCGTTAAGTCCAACTGTCATGGCCACTGACACCCGGCCCCTGGCGCCGATCCTTTGCCACCCACCACGAACACCGCCATCTTTTCATGGGGACGTGTTCGAAGACGCTGAGAATTGGCAGCAGACCTTCGAACGGGTCGCCCGCTACAACAGCTGGAGCGACAAGCGCAAGCTCCAAAATGCATATTTTGGTCTGGAACAGTCTGCCCGGATGTGGTTTGAAAACCACGAGACAGCCCTTCCCACCTGGGAGACGTTTTTCCGGAGTCTCCTGGCTACATTCACCAACGCTTACCGCAGGGAGATGCCTGAAGCTGCGCTGCACTTCAGAAATCAGCGCACGAACGAAAGTGTGCGCAAGTACATCGAGGACATGGCCCGTCTATTCAAGCGTGCCGGCCCCAACATAATGTAGAAGAAGCTTTGCCATCTCATGCGAGGGGCTAAGCAGGAGCTCTTCGAAGGCGTCGTACGCAGCCCAACCCCGCACTGCAGCGGAATTTCTCACCGAGGCGACCACCATGAATTCGACGCTCCAACAACAGGCCCACCAGTACAATCGGGACATCAACAGCATTGTGCCCGAAGCCTTTTTGTCGTGCCTCGGCGGCAGTGCAGACACCTTGCGCGAACTGATTCGGTCAGTTGTCCGGATGGAACGACAGCGGTTCCGCCTGCCCCATGTTGCGCCTGCGCCGCTGGCAGCGCTGACAGAAGTCGTCAGGGACGAAGTGCGGCAGGTTGCACAGGCACCTCCTGTTCCCGAAGCGCCGCCCCAGTTCGATGCCAGACCCACATACGCATCCGTTCTATGTCGCACGGCTGGCAACGGTACCGCTACTCCGCCGCCTGGCATGACCAGCATCGGCACATGTCACGCAACCGCACCTGACTACGGTATCATCCCGACGTCTCCCGTCAGTAGCACCACCCCATATTATGCAACCGCACCATGCTACAGCTGAGCCACTTCAATGGAAGTTGGATTTGTGGCATACACCGGACAGTAGGCCTATGTGCTACCACTGTGGGAACCGCGGCCACCTCTACCGGTCACCTCTTCGCAGTTTCCCTCTCCACGCACCTTGTCCTCAGAACTGTGAACGACCGCAAGAGATTGCGGAGCATCTCTGAGCGCGCCAGAACTGTGTTTACACTGGAAGGAGCGAGTCCCGTCCGCCTTTACCTCTCCGCTATCGTTCTTTCAGCCACGGCTTCCAGAGTAGCTCTGCTGGCCGTCGCTCGCCCAGTCCGCGTCGGGAGAACTAATACCAGCGACCTCTGCAGGCAAGGCCGCTGACGTGGAGACGTGTCAAGACCCTGCATCGCGAAACCATAGAGCCGACGATAGGTGTACAGAGAGCGCCAGCGACAGTACCCGATACGCAGCATCCGATTTGTGGGTGACAATTGATGGCACTGAGATTACCGCGCAGCTCGATACCGGTGCTGATTATTTTGTCATAAGCCGTGCCTTTGCTGAAGACCTTAAAAGGTTCTGACACAGTGGACGGCGACCCGCATGCGCACCGCTGGTGGCCACCTAAATTTTCCTGTTGGCAAGTGCACGGCTAGGGTTGGAATTCGTGGTTTCACGTACTTTGGTGAATTCGTCGTGCTCTCCGAGTGTTCCAGAGACTTGATTCTGAGGATTGACTTCCTGCAGGCGAACGGCCCTGCGATTTACTTTAAGAACGCACGTGTCAAGTTCTCGTCCAAACAGGCCGTGGCCCGCTCTGGCTCCCGAGATACTTGCCGGAATGCTCTGTGCATTGTCGAGAATGACGTCACGGTGCCGCCGTGGTGCAGTACCCTGGTGCTCGTGCGGAACGACCTATTTCACGACTGCGAGGGCCTGGCGTAGGACCAAACTCCACTGCTGCTTGAGGGGGGCCTTGCCGTTGACCGAGGTCTCGTCCGACAACGTGCCGGCCGTGCCCACGTCCTCCAGACATACTTTTCCAACGAACACTAGCACCTCCTCAAAGGCACGGCTATGGCCTTCCTCCATAACACTGCTGAGGTCCAAGGTTTGTGCACAGTGGGAGGACCCACCACTCCAGACAATGCTGGCCCATACCACGTTCTCCAGTCTGTCAAAATAAATCCGGCCCTGCCATGGTTTCAGAAGGATCTTCTGTCGGACCTCTTGGTAGACTTTGCAGACTCTTTCTCAACGTGCTTGAAGGTCGCCCGCACTCCACTCGCCAAGCACCGTACCATCACCGATGAGACTACGCGACCCGTCTGCGAACGCCCCTACCATCTTTCCCCGATAGAGCGAGAAGCCAGTCAGAATCATGTTGCCAAAATGCTTGCGCAGGATGTCATTCAGCCGTCCACCAGCCCATTGGCATCGCCAGTTGCTCTTGTCAAAAAGAAGACAACTTTCAGCGTTTCTGTGTTGACTATTGGAAACTTAATAACATGACCAATAAGGACGTTTACCCACTGCGGAGAGTAGACGACGCGCACGACCGACTGCGGGACGCCCGATACTTCTCGTCATTATATCATAAAAGCGGCTAGTGGCAAATCGAAGTGGACAAGAGAGACCGGGAGAATGCGGCTTTCGTGACGCCCGACGGCCCCTACGAGTTTAAGGTGCTCCCATTTGGTCTGTGCTCAGCACCGGCCACGTTCCAACGCATGATGGACACCGGTCTCTCCGGCTTGAAGTGGCAGACCGGCCTGATGTACCTGGACGATGTCGTTATATTTTCTACCACGTTTGACCAACACTTGGAGCGGTTGCGCATTGTGCCACAAGCACTCAAATCCGCACAACTCACCATTGACGCCGATGAATGCAGTTTTGGCTTTGAGGAACTTCGCTTTCTAGGTCTTGTTGTCAGCGCACAAGTTGATTGCCCGGGCCCTGACAAAAAGTTTGCTGTCTCAGGTTTTTCACGCCCAGCTGACGCCAAACTGACTGTTTGAAAGCAATGTAGTGCTCGACAAATACGTTTAGTTGTGTGCTCCGGGTCCTGACGTCACTCTGGCGATCACGTAGTCTTCTTTTATAGTCAGTCCCCTGACTGACCGATATACGCAGATGGGCAGTCGTCGCTTGGAAATTCATGCACTACGTTTGGAAATTTTTCATTCTTCAGCTTGTCTTTTACATGGACTAGCTGACTCCTCAGATTTCGAGCTTGAACATGTGCGGTCTGTACGTCATATGAACGTAACATTAGGAGGACGCTGAAGCTTCACCTTAAGAGTAGACGGGATAGCGCTTTTTTATTTTTTTCTATTTTATCTTCAGTGCACATCCCCAACAAACATTAATGCTCTACTCACCACATTGCGTTCATTTAGTGTCCCTATAATACGTTCACCTTTTGTGAGATATGCGTTGCGTGCCCACCTGGCACGCAGAGGTCCTGGGTTCGAACCCTGAATTAGGCAAGTTTCTATTTTTTCTAAACTTCTAGGAATATTTCCTTCGCGTTTTTTTGGATTTCTTGTCAATCCTCGGCCATGGAGATGTCTTTTACACCAAAAAATGAGTATATCTGATAGCGTATAATACACGCGCCTGAGTTTTGCTGATGCCTGGAACACACGGAATAGCAGCTTACTTCTTCTCCGTGTGGCAAATAAATACTGCTCGTGTGCTTTCGCGGGCTGCAGGCACGAAGATGGTGTGCGCAACGAGAGACTGCGAGTGAGCCTCTGTGCGTGCTAGCGAGGTCTTTTCTAGAGGACTTGAGCACAGGAGTGGTTATGAGCGAGCAAGCAGCGATGGCCCTAGCTCGCCTAGCTAGCCAAGCGCAGCTATTTGAGGAATGAGCGGGTATTAAATGGTTTATTTGGGGCTCAGAGAGGTTAGGAGGATATACGGAGCATATGAAGCGCTAAAAGGTGCGAACGCTTTATGCTATCGCGGTTTAGCATAAAGGTTAGGAGTATTTTTAGGATCCATTATCAATAAGATATACACTGCCAACATGGGCAATTCTTTCATCACTAACAAGTTTGCGACTGTTCTGTAATTACTCCCAACAAGATGCACAGGTTGAAGGTTTTATATGCCTGCGCACCTTATATTCATTCATGACCACCTGATGGTCAGAAAGTTCTGGAATACGTAGTAAACGAACAACGCGAAACACTGTTATCCAAAATTAGACCCGTGCGAGCAATAGCAGCCGTTAGTCCCCGTGAGCAGCGCAAAAGGAGCAACCGCGACTGCGTGCGTGCCGTGAGCAGATTTCGCAGACCACATGTTTATTCCTCAGCCTGAAAAAGACTGACTGTAAGAAGAACGACAGAATTTTCTTCCTAAACATGGCGGTGCCCCTCAAATCGGGGCCCCTCGCTGCATAATGATTTCACCGTTGTTACTGCCTTCTCAGTGCAGCCACTGAAGAGAAATGGGGCACCAGTTTTTCGCTTCGTCTCATTTGGCCTATACCAATACGTATGAGTGATACAATTGCTTTATTTTACATTTAAAGCGACAATTCCGCCGTAGCTAGCCTTTAATGGTGCGTCGTTTATTGACAAAAAATTTTTGCCACCCTAACAACCAGATGGCGCCACTAGTCTGCGATTATCGTTCATTCTCTGTTTGCACACGCCAAACTAAAAGAGGGATTGTGAGATATGGCGGAAAGTCCCGCAAAAGACGTGCGTTTAGTGCATGCATGCTTGCATACGCAAATGGTCCGTCGACAGCGTCGCTTTATACACTTTTCTAACCGTATGTTTGTACTCCAATAACGGCCAGGTAGTGGCGGGGAAGTGTGAACGAGGCAGCATTTCGGCGGCGGCAGATTTCGCTCGCTCTCGCAATGAGCCATAACGCAAGTGATAGCACCGCCACTGTCCGTGCCGAAGAGGATGGACTGTTTTGCGTGAGAAAAAGGTTCCGTAGAATCGAAGCGACTGACAGCTGGCAAAGTGCATAAAAATAATACGAGCTTCAACACTTACCGAACGTGAGTTTAACGGCTGAACGTTAAGCGTGCATAAGTAGTTTCATTTCGTTGCCGCATGTTTACAAGCCTTTCTGACGCTGCGTAAGTACCGGCGACACTTAGCGATGCGTTGAGCGACAAATATTAAATTTTGCAACGCCACTGCCCGCCAGTAAAAAAAAACAAGTGTAGGACAGCCTCCTGTACTATAGTTTTCAACGGGCCGCAATGTGCACCTGCCTGTTGCGAAAAATAAGACCATTTTGTCCGCAAAAAAAGCAATGAAAACAAGGATTTATGGTCGACACGTAACGCCTGGTATGTAAGCATGGTTTGGCGCTTTTTCTGGCCATAAACGCAATTTAAAACACTGTGCGTATAATTTAAGCATTACCTTAGCTTTTTGTAGAATCATGAGAGGAACATCACCATACTGTGCTCTGACCAGCAATAAGTTTCATGAAACTGGAAGCGTTAAAAACCAAACAATGTCTGTGCTCTTTATATGAAGCGTTTGTTTTCAACCCTGGACCGCCTGCTTTGGTGGCCTGGTTATATCCGTGCTTGGTTCCCAATGCAAAAGTGATGAGTTCGAATACTGGTATTTTCATGTGTGTTGATTTCTGCTTCCTTCGTAGTTGTAATAAGTGGTAAGGGTTAGTGTGGTATGTAATGAGTGGTTCCGCGCGGACTATCCCGCTCTAGTTTGCACTGGAAATCGCGCTTCGTTTGCATTTCTTGCAAAGGCAGCTCCAGGCGACTAACTGTTCCACCCCTTTCTGGGGTTCCAACAGTTGCACCCTTCGCAGTTGATCCCGAAACGGAATAATGGTTGTGGCAGATCTGTTCGTAACCAAAGAGACTAACCTCTCACCCCCTTTTAGTCATTTTTGGCTTAGATTGTAAACTGGGTACACAGAGCTGATGGGCGTCTTCGTTGCCAAGGTAGACAAGGAGCCAGCAGGTGACCAGGCAGTTCAGAACCATGGCGTCCCGATCAAAAATCACGACGCAATTCTTTGTCGCGCATCATTCGCGCGACAGAATTTTGTGTCACAAGACAAGCTGTCTTGTCGTGCCTTCGGTCGTGCGACAGAGGTTCGTGTAGTGGGTTCTTTCGCGCGACAAAAGTGTTTGTATTAGGTTCTGCCGCGCGACAGACATCTTTAATGTATTTTGTTGTGCGAAGAAGGTCCTTGTCGCAGCATTTGTCGCGCGACAGGTTTCTGTCGCAGGTACTGTCATGCGACAGAGGGAGTCTTGCCGCGCGACATCTCTGCGCGCCTCAACAGAGTTGCCTGTCGGGGGATCAGTCACGTGACAGACTTTTAGCACGCCTATTTTCACACGACAAAACTGCCTGTCGTGCGGCCTGTCTCGCGACACAACAGCTAGTCGTGGGATGTGTCGCGCGACAGATAGCTGTCGTGGATTGTGTCGCGCGATAGATACCTATCGTGGGATGCGTCATACGGCAGATTCCTGTCGAGGGTAATTGTTCTGCCGCAGAATTCTAGAAATATTGTTGTGCCGTCGTGTGAAAGCGATAGGATCAAATTGACTAAAGGTGCGTTAAAGAGCGTACACTGTGGCGAGTCGTGAAGAGGTTGTGAGGTGCTCTTGTCTGTTGGTGACAAACACCGAGCGAAATGAAGTGCTAATTCACATTCGTGAGTGGAGTTTTCAACTCTCTTCCCGCGACCTGGCTCTCTCTCTGAACTAGAATTGGCGTAGAGGAGAGGCACTGCTCGAGCACCCAGTTAATTCCCTTCTGTTCCCACATGGCTGTGTAACAAAATTAGTGCATGATGAAGAGCAATGCGGCTTTGAAAGCCCAGAAAGCTGTAGTGCCCAATCGATGAAGCCAGCGCTGCCTGCGTATCCGCACGTGCTTGCGGTGGCGGCATGTGCCCAGCCACGACAGCGCGTGCACACAAATTGATGTGCGCAAGTCGAATGGCGCTACTGAAAGTCAGTGTGCTTCTGGCTGCTGTGACGTGTTCGTCAAGCCATATAACATAGTGTACCACTACTACTATATGCGCAGAAAAGGCCAAGTACACATATACGCGCGTCACGATAAGGATGTCGTTAATCGTCAATGAGGGAAAATTACTCGCCACAATCATCCGGCTATCACAAAGGCAGCATTATGTACATGCAAGTGGTTCTCTGTATAAATGTTCAAAGCAACCTCGATATCATTTTTCCACGTTTCAGTTTTAAGAGCGTCAGCTCTTGCTACTTAAGTTTGTCAAGGACACGTCTGTCTGCAGGGAAGGTCAAATTGGCCAATTGGCGCATTTCTTCGCTTTTTTGTCGCAGCTTAGAGATTTTTTCTTGCATCAATCGAAAGTGCATTCCGTTAACAGCGTCGTCTGCTCCGCCGTCTGCTATGACATCTAGGTCACTAGGGGACCACAAGATCCCATATTCTACGAACAACATGCCAGGAAAAGTAACTGAAAGCGCCTTTATATTCATAAATAATGCAAATTAAATTGTAAAACTTCAATGTCTTTGTTGTGAACAAATTTAAATGTTCGTGATTTAAAAAACACACTTGTTTGTGGGTGCAATTTTTCAACGATGCGAGAGCGCAGCCGTCGCCGCCATGACAGCGCAAACGACGTGTCGCGTTTTGTATTATTTGCGTCTTTGAGGCATTGCATGAATACTTGTACGGAGGACACTTGTGAAGAAGAACTCATTCATTAGGAAGGTGAGCAGGAGTGTGTTTTGGAAGCCAGCGACAAGAATTACGCCCTGTCAACATTGCCGAGTTTCAACGGGTAAGCCATGAAGGCAGTGCAGCGACGTCTTTTCATCTGCAAAGGCAACGAAGTTTCCTGCGCGGTTTAACTAAGCCTGGATGAGTCGCATGACCGGTCAGTCCCGCTCTGCGATTCTTTGCTACTGATCCGTATTCACACGCGCTATTTGTATGCGGCTATATAGTGATGTTAGTGGAGGCAGTCTGCATGAGGTTGTCGCAGCTCTAATGCGGCGCCAAAAAAGCAGGGCCTGTATCCTGCATGACAAGTGTTGTTCTCATTGTATTTATGTGCGTTTAGTACTCGTGTTTCATGGTAAATAAAAATGGCACCAGATATCACAACAGAGTTCAGCTGTCGCTTGCTAGCACTGCGACACTCAGTGCAAAAACACGAATTTGCGCTGCGTAGAAGACGATGAGCGAGAAGTGTTCCGCGACGGAGTGCTTGCGTTAGTCTAGCTGCGATCAGACAGCGCACTATTTTGCTCAGGGTTGGTACTTATCGGATTAGTGCTTGTGTTTTATATTCGTCATAGTAAATTATTCTGAGAGAGTGATTGCATGTGAAAAGCTGGTGCATATTGCCCGCCTTGTCATTTGTAAACTTATCTGTGCTTCCCTAATGGAACATTATTTGAGGCAGTGTTATGTCAAAGTTACATAAATCTTGCGTCTCTCCTGAGCTGTAAGCGTCGATGCTTCCTCTCCATCCGAGCACTGCGCGCTGTCGGGGATGCAACTGCACACTTATTCAGGATTTCTAGCTTTTTCTCTATCCCACGCTTGTGCGGCGCGCATTCAAGTCGTTCGCCATTATCGATGGTTATTTTGTTATTTATTTTGACTTTGTTATTTATTCTTGGTTGCGTGCCATCAGCTGTGCTGCCGGCGCCAAAAAAGCGCCGATTCTCCGAGCTCGGAACTCTTCCTAGACACGGGATCCTCCCCACAGATCTGCCTTCGCCGCATTCACCATTGTTCTATGTTATTTTTTGTTTCTCTTGCCCTTACTTGCATTGCCAGTCGGCAAATTTGTGCAGTTTCTAACTATATGCAGGTGTGTTAAATGCGCTACTATTTTTTGTATGATGCTAAGCTGTGATGTGAGATATCAGGCTTCTTGCTAGTGAAGGCTTGCTTTTTTCCATTCTCTCTTCTCAGTTATCCAAGGCAGACTGGTCGCAACGTTTAATTTAATGCCCAGACATTGGTGCAAGGCACCATAATGGGGATTAATGAAATCCTGCGCATCCTATATTCAAACTGGCGTGCTGGATTTCAGCCAGCTCATCTTTAAGTGTGATTATGAAAGTCATCCTGACTCTCGTCAAAGAATGTATATGAGTGCATTTCATAAAACCTGTTAATTTCTTTTGTCGTGGACTTGCTCATCGCTTCTTTATTTACTTTTATTACGTCTCATTTCGGTATCTAAAGCAGCAGACAATTTCCTATTTTGTCATTCATTACATTGCTACTGCCACTGACAGCTGTTTCTCTAGATATATTTATTTGCAGTTGGCAGCTGCCAGCATCTGGATACACGCAGTGCATACAGCAGTTGATACACGCTCCATATCTGGCAAACAACATAGTTTGACAGGCAAAGTACGTGCCTTTTGTTGTTTTTCAGATATGGACCACGTATCTACGCCTTGGTGAATCGCCACTTATGTATTTGTTTTTTATTTGTTTTTTGTGTGTTTGTCTGATATGCATGTGTATTTTGGTGTCTTAGGTTGGCCGTTTCTCGATTAAATTTCAGTTAGTCCAGCGTTCTCCTGTGTTCTCCTGGTGTCTCCTGCTTTCGCTGGTGAAGATATGTCTGAAGTAAGCACCTTTCAAGGCATATTTCTCAGTTACGTGCATAAATAGATTGGGCAAGCTCATGCGCTTGTGAAGCTCATAAACTTGCATTTGTTTTCATAACCTTCGCTGTGATGCTGTGACTATGGAGTATAGTGCAAATCTTCACTGCAATTAGATCTGTCTAATATTAGATCGGCGTTGACGATACAGCACCTGTTTTTGTAAACGAACACCTCTTTCCCGCGCTCAAGAACCTACTTGCGATGACTGTAAAAAAGAAACACGAACACAAATGGAAGTCAGTTTGGGCGTATAGCGGCAAAATCTATGCAAACCAATCGGATGGCAGCTCGGTCATGTTTATAGCACATGAAAGTGATCTTGAAAGCATATTGGATCAGTTGGAATAGGACTTGTTCCTTCTAATAACAACGCAGATTAGCTAGCTTATCATGGATTCCTCTATGAAGTACCAGATGTTGAACCTCCTGCAAAATCTTGCGAATATTTTCTGGACATCAATGCACGGTCTGTGAGTGGAAAATACAATGTTCTTATTTCATTTCAAGATGATTTTATGTTTAAATTTAGTATCGTGATGTGGTCAGAGACGGGGTATCACGACGGATGTATTATGTTGAGATTACCAGGTTATAGGAATTTCTTTTTAAATCATACTGGCAGACGAGGTGGTGGTGTTGCAGTTCATGTTAAAGTGCACAAGAACTGTGAAATTGTGCCTGACTTTAGCAAAGTAACCTCCGGCTTCGAAATTATACCCATACAATGCAAAAATGAAACCATGTCTGTTGTATATCGTCCACCAGGAGGTAACGTAAACTCTTTCATAGAGTTTTTTGAGTCATTGCTAGACTATGTATGCAGCAACAACTTCCGCCTTGTCTGCGGTGACGATTTTATTATAAATATACTTAATGATACCAACACTACTAGACAATTTAAGACTGCGATGCATTCCCCTGGTTTTCTGAACCCAATCACATCTACACGAGTTACAGTCAGTACTGAATCCGCACTCGACCTTATTTTAACAAATATTGCCACACTGTTCACATTCTGCGAGCGCCGCCATGCGGCCGAGCGGCATTACTGGGCTCGTGTGGGAGCGATGAAGAGGACGTTCCCGTTCGAACGGCATTACTGGGCTCGTGTGGGAGCGAAGAGGACGTTCCTGTTCGAACGCGCGCTGCTGGGTTTCTGGCCTTCGGATTAAAAAAAGCCCCTTTTCGAGCCGCCCCTACGTTTGTCGGCGACATTTTGGTGGAGGTGCTGGGTATCGTTCCATGAACGTTCACCCCGAGGGCAACTCTGACGCTGATCAGCGAAGCTTGGACACAACACCCGTCCACAAAGCGAGCCGCCGCCTGCGAGGCCTGCAACCTGAGTGTCAGCCACTAACGAGGCCGGTGCGTACCATGACGTCTACTACAGGCAGTCAGACAGGCAAGCCTTCCGGCACTGTCCCGCCCGTTGTAGTTCTCACCCCTCGCTCACCACCATCCTTCCACGGCGATCGGTTTGAGGACGTCGAAGACTGGTTGTCCAGCTTTGACCGTGTGGCGACTTTTAACCAGTGGGACGACGACCGAAAACTACGAAACGTCTATTTTTCGTTCCAAGACTGCGAAGACATGGTTCGAGAACCATGAGGCATCCTTTACGAACTGGGAAGCGTTCCGCCGTCAGTTGCTGGCTACCTTCAGCACAAACGCACGCAAGGAAAATGCCGAACTCGCCCTTCGCACCAGGTCACAGCAGGCGAACGAAAGCGTCGCTATGTTTATTGAAGACATGGCACGTCTTTTCAATCGGGCTGACCCTGCCATGAAAGAGGCTACCAAGGTGCGCCACCTCATGCGTGGTGTGAAGGAGCAGCTCTTCGCTGGCCTCATACGCGACCCACCAAGAACCGTCGCTGACTTCGCTAAAGAAGCCACAGGCATGAAACATTCCTTACAGGAACGCAGTGCGCAGTACGGTCGTCCGGGAAGTGTTGCGGCCAGCAACTATTGTGCGTCCCTGCCAGTCGCCGGGGACGAGGCTCTTCTGGAGCTTGTGCGGAGTGTAGTTCGCGATGAACTGCGCAACCTCCGCTTAGATGCTCCACCTGCCAGTGTTGCAGCTGTAGCCGATGCCGTCCGCGAGGAAATTCAGCGAGCAGTCCAGCCACCACCGGCACCACAGCCGGAGCCGTACGCCAGCAGCTACAACGAAGCCCTACGGACACCGCAGCCGGAGCCGTACACCATGAGCTACAGTGAAGCTCTGCGGAGACCTGCGCCAGTTCCACATGCGTTCCGCCCTGCTGCCAAACAAACGCAGGGGTACTTTCCCTCCGCCGAGCTGCGTGACCCGCGCCCTGTTCGAAAAGCTGACGTGTGACGCACACCCAACAACCGGCCACTATGCTACCACTGCGGGGAGACCGGTCATATCCTCCGCAACAGCCCCTACCGGCGGATGGCATTAAGAGGATTTCCACCGAGCGCACCTCGACCGCGCTATGGCGAGAGACCGCGAGACATTGAGCAGTACCTGGCCGATAATGTGCTGCCCTCAACGCCTCCACGACGCCAGTCTAGGTCGCCGTCTCCAAGACGAGTTCCTCCACCCAGTCATGCACCATCATCTGGGCAATTCAGAGGCACGTCTACCCGCCAGGAAAACTGAAGACGGCGTCCTCTGGGGGTAGGACCGCCGCTGCCGCAGACGGTGAACAGCCTCCATCCGACGATTTTATGCGACGACCCCACCCGCCGACCTTAAAGACGATCCCACCGCCGACCTCACCGACGACCTCAGCGACGACCCCATCGACGACGGCACCAAGAACGTCGCCGACAAATTGTCAAACAATTGTTTCCGCCGCCGAAATTCTTGTTGCCGCCGATGGCTATGACGTATCTGCACTCGTCGATACCGGAGCCGACTTTTCTGTCATGAGTAGTAACCTAGCCGCAACCCTCAGAAAGGATCTAACACCTTGGCATGGGCCGCAGATACGCACAGCTGGTTGCCATGTGGTAACGCCGGTTGGCGTCTGCACCAGCCGTATAAAGATCCGCGGTGCAACTTTCACTGGCTCCTTCGCCGTGCTACGAGAGTGCTCTAAAGAACTGATTCTCGGCATGGACTTCCTTAAAGAGTATGGGGCGGTCATCAATCTGCACGAGCAATTGGTATCGTTTTCGACACAGCGAGCCGTTGATACCGACCCCGAGCCGCACAGAGCACCATTACGCATCTCTAATGACCGCACAACGATACCGCCGAGAGCAAGCAAGTTTGTCACAGTCCAGTGTGATACCAGCTCCGGTACTCGGGGCATTGCCGAAGCGAATATGTCGCTGCTACTGTCCCGGCAAGTTTGCGTTGCTCGCGCCCTTGTCGACCTTGTTCACGCGCGTACCACGCTCTTAGTGACCAACTTTAGTTGTGAACCCCAACATTTGACGAAAAACACGGTGATTGCCCATTTTGAAGAACTTGGCGAGCATGCCGGTCAATGTGCCTTATCAACAACGGCCCCCGAAATAGCTGAACAGGACACTGCAACAGCCATTAGGACCGACGTGAATTCTGACCTTCTGACCTATCAGAAACGCCGCGTGGAAAGCCTTATTGACTCTTTCCGCGACTGTTTTGCATCAACATCCAAGGTTCGCCAGACGCCAATAACTAAGCACCGTATTATCGTCGACAGTGACCAGAGACCGCTATGTCAGCGCCCTTATCGCGTTTCGTCGGAGCGCGATGCTATCCGCCGCCAAGTTGCCCAAATGCTCCACGACAACGTCATACAACCATCGACGAGCTCCTGGGCGTCACCTGTTGTTCTCGTCGCAAAGAAGGACGGCAGCCTACGGTTCTGTGTAGATTATAGACGTCTCAATAGCGTTACCAAAAAAGATGTCTATCCACTGCCGCGCATTGATGACTCATTAGACCGCCTCCGCCATGCTACCTACTTTTCGTCACTCGACCTTCGTAGCGGTTATTGGCAAATCGAGGTCGACGAACGTGACCGAGAAAAGACCGCCTTCGTTACTCCTGACGGACTGTACGAATTTAAGGTGCTTCCTTTCGGCTTGTGTTCAGCCCCTGCGACGTTCCAACGTATGATGGACACCGTACTAACTGACCTGAAGTGGCAGTCCTGCCTTGTCTATCTCGACGACGTCGTGATTTTCTCCGACACGTTCGAGGAGCACCTGAAACGTTTGCGTGCCGTCTTCGAAGCAATTCGTTCTGCGGGTCTGTCTCTCAAGCCTGAAAAGTGCCACTTCGCATTTCGGGAGCTCAAGTTTTTTGGCCACACTGTGAGCGCTCAGGGCGTTAGCCCCGACCCAGAAAAGACCGCCGCCGTTGCTGCATTTCCCCAGCCAACAGATAAACGAAGCTTGCGGCGTTTCCTGGGGCTTTGCACCTATTATCGGAGGTTCGTTCAAAACTTCTACAAGCTCGCAGAGCCCCTGACTCGCCTGACAAAAGACTCCGAACCCTTTTTCTGGGGCCAAGATTAGAAAAAAGCTTTCATAGAGCTTAAGGCCCGCCTCCAATCTACGCCTATCCTTGCCCACTTCGACGAGCAGGCCGACACGGAACTGCACACAGATGCCAGCAATGTGGACCTCGGTGCGGTGATTGTGCAGTGGCAAGACGGTGTGGAACGCGTGATCGCATACGCAAGTCGCACTTTGTCCGGTTCCGAAGTGAATTATTCCACAACGGATAAGGAGTGTCTCGCTGTTGTGTGGGCAATCACAAAATTTCGTCCATACCTGTACGGCCGCCCGTTTCGAGTCGTCAGCGATCATCACTCCTTGTGCAGGCTTGCGAACCTCAAAGATCCATCGGGGCAACTTGCACGGTGGAGCCTTCGGTTGCAAGAGTTCGACGTCACCATCGTGTATAAGTCGGGTCGGCAACATAGCGATGCAGACTGTCTCTCCCGAGCTCCTCTTCCGTGCCCACCAGATGAGTCCGACGACGATTCTGCTTTCCTCGGCGCTGTCACCACATCCGACCTTGCCCACCACCAGAGGGCCGACTGCGAACTGCTGCCTCTAATCGAGTACCTCGAAGGAACCGCTCCGTCTCCACCCAGACTCTTCTCGCGCGGACTTTCGTCGTTTTGCTTAATAGATGGAGTCCTCTACAAGAAAAACTACGGTCCGACCGACACTGCGTATCTCCTCTTTGTCCCAACCGTGCTTCGTAAGGAAGTTCTCGCTGCATGCCACGACGACCTTTCTTCTAGCCACCTCGGTTTTTCCAGAACATTGGGACGCCTCCGCCACAAGTACTACTGGCCACGGCTTGCGGCGGTCGTCCAACGCTACGTTCGAACCTGCCGTGAGTGTCAACGACGGAAGGTACCACCGACAAAACCGGCCGGCCTTCTGAAGCCAATTGATCCACCGCAAATCCCATTCCAACAAGTCGGCATGGACTTACTGGGCCCATTCCCGGTGTCCTCCATGGGAAACCGGTATATTGTTGCCACGGACTACCTAAGCCGCTATTGTGAAACCAAGGCTCTTCCCCGTGGCACTGCGGCTGAAATTGCACAGTTCTTTGTTCACCACATCGTGCTTCGCCACGGCGCCCCCGTGGTTGTATTAACTGACCGGGGAACCGCGTTTACGTCGGCTCTTACACACGAGGTCCTCCGTCTTAGTGGCACAAGTCATAGAAAATCGACTGCTTACCATCCTCAAACGAATGGACTTACTGAGAGGCTGAACAAGACCATCACAGATATGATGTCTATGTATGTCGACGGTGACCATCGCAACTGGGACGAAATACTTCCCTACATCACGTTTGCGTACAACACCGCCCTCCAAGAAACGACGCGCTTCACCCCCTTCCGTTTCGTGTATGGCCGAGATGCCCTGACCATGCTTGACGCAATGCTGCTCCCGGATTGTACCCCCTCGTCTGTCCCAGGCACTGACCAATTCGTTCGCGATGCAGAAGCCGCTCGCCACCTTGCTCGACAACGCATTCGCCACCAGCAGACAACTGACGCCCGGCGTTACAACCTCCGCCACAGGGAAGTGATTTACCAACCCGGCGAGCACGTCTGGGTATGGAGCCCTATACGTGTGCGCGGTCGCTCTGAAAAGCTTCTGCGGCGCTACTTCGGCCCCTACGAGGTGCTACGTCAACTCAGCGATGTGAACTATGAAGTGTACCCGCAAGGAGTTGTCCGGTCTTCTCGCCCGCCCAAGTCTGAAGTCGTCACGTGTCCCGCATGAAACCGTATTACGCCCGTTAGCCCCTCCAGGGGTTCACATTCAGTGCTGTCACCACACGCCATCGCACTTTCGGTGTCTCCACACTCTTTATCCCCTTTGCCGCTTGAAAGGAGGGGGGCAATGCCACACTGCTCACATTCTGCGAGCGCCGCCATGCGGCCGAGCGGCATTACTGGGCTCGTGTGGGAGCGAAGAAGAGGACGTTCCCGTTATAACGGCATTACTGGGCTCGTGTGGGAGCGAAGAAGAGGACGTTCCCGTTCGAACGCGCGCTGCTGGGTTCCTGGCCTTCGGATTAAAAAAGCCCCTTTTCGTGCCACCCTACGTTTGCCGGCGACAATATTAAAACTGAAGTTCATACCTCTGGCACTAACTTCTGACATAAGTGGCCATTGCCCTGTATTTATGACCTATCAAAAAAATTGCACTCCAACAAGGGAGCTCAAAGAACCCATTATGATTCAAACTATCACGCAGGACACTTTAGAAATGTTCAAACAAGATTTATCGACATGTGATTGGTCAACGGTCCTGAACAAAACAAATCCAAATGATGCATACGGTGAATTTATTAAAATCTTTGTGGACATGTATGGAAAGCACTTCCCATTGATAGCACTTAAATTATCAAGAAAAACAAAAAAACCATGGATAAACCGGGAACATCTCAAATTGATTAGAACCAAAAACCACCTTTATCATGATTTTCTACGTTCACGTTCCGAAGCCGCCCTAAAGGATTTTAAGAAAACAAGAAATCAAGTAAACGCGGAGATTAAACGTGCGAAGACTACAAATTACTAAAAACTGTTTGCAGATATAAATAGGCAACGACCTGGTGTTGCATGAGAAATTATAAACAATGTCCTTGGACGGGATGACTCCCGTTCATTTCCGAGAAAGATAACTAATTATAACCGCGAACTTGGAGATCGCGACAGAGCTGAATACTTCAGCCATTATTTTGTAAACGCAGCACCGAAAAGCAGTCCCTCATATACAGTTACTCTAGCATATAGCTGTGCTGAAAGCATATTTTTTGCTCCTACAGATGAAAATGAAATATACAGCACATTCATGAGCCTAAAGAGAGGTAAACCATTGGACACTAACGATATTCAAATTAAACCTGTTAAATCAAATCAGATCAAAATAAGCTTTATTTCATAATCCAAGGAAAATTTGTACAAAATATTTGGACCGATAGCCTACATGGCTAGTGTCCGGTCCAATACAAAACAAGACATTTAGGCAACCGTATGTATTAGAATTGCTAACGTCTGCCGTTGCTCATATTTTTAACCTTGTCCTTGAGACAGGCCTTTTTCCAACTTCTGTGAAATTTGCGTGGGTATCTGCGCTGTACAAATGCGGTGATCACAACCTTGCGTCCAATTACCGTCCCATTTCTGTTCTCCCAGTATTTTCGAAGGAATTGAAAAAAATTAATCTTTCTCGCATTACAAACTTTTATGATGAGCACAGTTTTTTGACAAACTCACAGTACGGGTTCAGAAAGAGGCGGTCTTCTGAAGCCGCCTTGTTAGCCCTGGAGAAAATAATTTTGGAAAATATTAGTAATAATTTATTGACAGCCGGAATTTTCTCAATTTTAGCAAAGCGTTTGACTCCATTGATCACAGTATTCTCATTAGTAAGCTTTCATCATATGAAATTCGTGGTACAGCTCTGGCTTTAGTTAAATCCTACTTAGAACATAGGTACCAGTGCGTGTGTTATAACAGCCAAAGTTCATCATTCTTACCAATAGCATGTGGATTGCCACAAGGAAGTATATTGTGGCTCCTTTTTGTTTAATACTTTTATCAATGATATCGTAAATATCGACACCACAGTAAAATTCGTGATCTATGCTGATGATAGTACCTTACTTATTTCTGGGAGTAATATTAGCGCACTAGAGTTAAAATGCAATGATATCCTTACTAAACTATCGGCCTGGACTAGAGTAAATAAAATCAAAATAAACCCAACTAAATCCAAAGCCGTTATTTTTTGTGCTCACAATAAAACAGTTCCTAACGGGAATTCATTCGTTTTTGAAGACCTGAATATAGAAATAGTCAGCGAGCATAAGGTTCTCGGTGTGTATTTTGCTGCCCATCCTAAATGGGGCGCTCATATTGTTTATGTCTCTACAAAACTGTCTGGTGTTACTGCCGTAATCTCACGCAGCCGCAGATTTCTTCCCACAAGCGCTAAACTACAAATATATTACGCTCTATTTCTTTCTCATATTAACTACTGTACACTGGTATGGGCAACAACTAAAAGAATTATTAACAAGTTTCTTGTTTTGCAGAGGAAAATTATTCGTCTTATCGCAAACACCGAACCAACATCGAGTGTTACTCTCACATAGCATCATTCAATATGATCCGTGTAAATAATATATACGAATTTCGTTTGTTACAAATAACATACTTTTCTTCCACAGGTATGAGTAATTTCTTGATACAACTTGCTTCCCTTGAATATCGTACACCAAAAGTTAACACTCGTTGTACTGACATTTGGTCCTTACCACAGTTTCGAACAGATTACAAGCTGCAACCCTTGGCTCACAATCTGCCATTTTTTCTTAATAAATATAAAGATACTGCTGGATTTAGTCCAAAACAACTGCGAATATATTTTGTGAAACTGTAATCTATGTTCATATGTCGTATGAGGAAATTTGTTATTACTGTACTCTTTTTTGAATTTATTCATTATTGATAAACATTATGTTATCTTATTTCTGTTGTGTTGCTCTCAAGCATACGCTGTATAATTTCTTTTCTTTTTATTTATTGATGACCACTTCTGTGTTGTTCATAAATTGTTATTTGGTTCTCTCTGCTGTTGTCATGTAATGGTTTCCTGGGCCTTCGTCAAGCTGTTCGTACAGCTTTTAGCCCAGGTGACCATCCAGATACTTGCTGAATAATAAAATATAATTTGATTTTTTTTGATATTGAGACATACATGTACCCAAGTTTGGCTTGAGCGAAAGTCCACTGTGCTCAAATGAGTGCACGGCAGCTTGTCTTTATAAACCAGAGTATTTGCAGATGAATTATAGAGTTTGTTAGCTGGCATAGATAAAGCTAGGTTAGCAGTGTTTATAATATCCACAGGGTATTCTAGCAAACTCCAGTATGCGTGTCGTTCCTTTCTTTTCAAGCAACATAAACAGTTTTTCCTTCAAACTCATGTTTCAAACAATATGCTGCACACTTCACCACTGTCAAATTTAAGGCTATTGTGCTGCTACACAAAATTTTATCTGGCTCCAGCTGTAGTTGTGGCATGGAAAATTGGCTAGGCTATATTTAAACCTATTCTTCATAATACAAGCGACTTGCACGCCACACAAAAGTGTTGATAGTACAATATCAAGCAGTTTTGTTGTGAAGAGTGCAGTGCTAAAACGAGAATAATGATTGAGAAAGCAGACAACATATTTTGGCAGAGGCATCAAGAATGCAAAATGTTTTCGGAAGAAATTTTGGGACCCGCCTCAGAAAGTTAAGGAAATTTTACACTTCACTAACATCAGACCAATTATGGAGTATGCCTATACAGTCTGACACCCTCTCGTCAGAACCTATTGTGACATTATGGAATGCGTTCAGAATCGTTCGGCGTAGTTTGTCACCAACAAATATATTTTTAATAATCAAAATAACACTACCAAGCAAGACCTGAACTGGTACTCTCTGGAGGAGCGCCGTTTACGAATAAAGTTAGAATTCGTTTACCGTATTTACTTCTAGGAAACTACTATTAACTCCGAAACTTATTTTCTGCCACCGCATTTTGTATCCACAATGCACAACCACGACTGGAAAATACAAGAGATAAAATGCCGTACTAATAAAATGCCCTACTAATGTGTTCAAACTGTTTTTCTCTCTGCATGCTATCAATGAATGTTGCAATCTGCCTCAATGTATTGTTGAACTCCAGTCCGAGGCAAAGTTCCGAGCACTGTTGTCGGAATAATGATGTGCACGCATGCTCAGCTGCGATTTTTCTGCTTTTCCTCTTCTTACCCTTCCCTGAACAATTGACTGATGTGAATGCGCTGTTGACATTCTTTTTTATCATCTTCCATAGATTCTTTCCCATCCTGTACAAAAGGTTGGCACATGCTGTAGGATTGATTGTGTATGTATGTATTCCCCCTGCAGCTATGCCTTCGTGGCGCTGCCGAAATGTAAATGAACAAATAAACAGCTGATGATCTGCTAAGGCTGCAAGATTCTAAGAGTGAGAAAAGCAGTGGGAGGCTCTGAGCCACGTATAATAGTTAAATTTGACGAGTAGCAGACAGGGATCATGCAGATTTTGGAGGACAGGAAAATTGGCGGCTTATGGAAGAGGCTGTAGACTCAAGTGCGCCATCTGGGCTTCTAATGCAATGTGTAGGGCCCTTTGTTTTTTTGGTAAAAACTGGGTTCACCCTTCTGTGGTACCCCAAAATATTCTTAAAGATCTGGTACAACCCACTTTCTGTGCAAATGTGCCTGTAAGAAACTGTAGTTTGATGGTGCACAAAGTACAGAACTGCTTTAATGTAGTGGATGTTACATATTTCTTCTGACATAAACTTTTTATTCACATGTGGTTATTTTATTTCCTTTTTAATGTTTATTGTTTTTCTAGTTGCTTATAATTTTAGGAGAAATTGAAAACTACATGTACTCACTGGTATTTCATTGCAATAATTATACCCGTATTTATGAAGCTGTGTTCGAAGGTAGGTGTGCATTTAGTAAGCGTGCTTTGAATTTCTGTGATTGTTTCTGCACTGCAAAATGGAGGACAGGGCTCTGCTGTGCGAGTTTTTTGCAATGAAATGAAAATATGTAGCAGCGTTTGTTATTGTGGCACCTAGCCAAAAGTTCTGTCACAGGACCATCGATCTGCGAAATACCTATGGCTCAAAGCTCGAAGCTCTGATTGCCCTTTGGCAAGTTTTCTGTATTAACCAGTGCAAGGCCAAGGGCTCAGAGCTAACAAGCATTTGAAACAATAGAGATATACACAGTAGTGCTGGGACCGTGCAGCAAGTCAGTGTTAACGAGGTCGCGATAAACGTGGTTTACTGTAGAAAGCTTGTGTGAAATAATAGTCGCGCTCAATGAAAACGCTGTTTTTTTTCTTAGTCGGTCATTGAAACAAAGCAATGCATATATTATTTGATACCTCGCTGATTTCTCGATTTTTTTTTCCAGCTAAAGACCAGGAGTTGCATGGAAGCTGTGCAAGCCACCAAGGTGCGCGCGATTTCTGCCAGTGACTTAGAGCAGGCTGGGAAATTAGTGAACGGCCAGTGGTATTCACTCAGTAAAGCAAGCTTTTCTGTAAGTACAGTTTGGCATGGCATTGCTTAGGGATGCATTCATTAAATAGACTACTCTGCACGCACCCATTATTCAAGAACCATGAAGTACAATGAAAAATTTGATTGCCGAAAAACATTTCCCACTTCTGTAATGTATTTTCTGGGAAGTATTTGCCATTTAAGGGGCTGAGTGTGCTGTGGAAACGTTAAAAACAATTATGTGCTTCTGGCATTTTGTCAAATTTCTCCTTCCACGTCTTTGTTGGCCTGACCTTTTAGCTTGTCTGCATGAGACTGCGTGAGATTCGCTGCTAACTACAGTTCGATTTTGTTGCTTTTTATTGGTTGTCACATTCTTTGCGTGGCGATGTCATGCGGTTTGGGAAGTAATCTGATCTGATTTCTGCATTGGCCTGAAATGCAAGCTTTTGGATGTGGGGGCTGGTTTACGGTGCCCCCTTGTTCGCTGTAACGGCAGTTTGGCCATAAGGGTTAGTCCTTTTCTTTTATTGTGATGCAGTGTCATTTACTTCATGCATAAATAAATGAAGTAAGCACTATTTTTTTCTAATAAATGAACATTCATTATAATTGCGGTCATTAAAAGTGCGCTTGACTCTAAAATGGCTGTCTTCCGGCATTCAGTATTACATTTTAAAACCAACCGGAAGACAAAACACAGGAGAGGAGATGAACACAAGACGAGGCTGGTCTAACACCTGAATTATTATTGAAGGAAAGACGGAAAAGAAGACCTGCAAAGAGATGCATCCGCGCAAAACCCCAAAGCAGTGAGAGGGCGAAAAACAATTGAAAGGCACTGGCGTACTAGTGAACCACGTAAAGAAAATTCCTTACGGTGAAGGTTCACCGACGGCTTAGCCACGCACGTATCCTTAGCTTTACCGATATAACCTTCAACTATATCCGGACAAATTTATCACTTCCATAAACCACTGATGTGCCGCGTAAGTCAGGCGTGCAAAGGGACTGGTGGACGGGTATTTAGCCAGGGGGCGGGAACGATGCATGGCGGAAAATTTGAAAACTCTAAATGGTTGCTGGGATGAAATTAGGGTAAACTAAGAGTTATTCGAGAACCAATCAAGTGAACGAGAAAACAACCATGGCGGCAAAATTGAAAGGCGACCAGTGTCGAGGAGGTCCGAACGCTTTCCCATTATTTTTCTGCGGGTAGCTGCAGTGATCTCTTTTTTTCAGCCGAGAAAAAAGACCACTTTTCTTGGCTCATGGGCATGTAGCTAGGAACCTGCCGCGAGGAGAACGCTGGACAGGGAGCATCAGCAAGCTTGAAAAAAAGCACGGAGCAGTAAATAAAAATTGAGCATTTTCATTTCGATTCTAGTGGTTTTGTGCATGAATTACTCTGGAATGCACAAAGCTTGTGTTATTATACAGGCGACCATTAAAAAGCTGTGCATTTTTCTGCATTGCCTACTCCAGAATGCACAAAGCTCGACTTAAATGACAGGTGACACAGTAACCACTGCGGCACAGCGTACGAGCACTACACAAGACACACCAAAGAAGACCAGACAAACTAGAGAAGACAAGACAGACTACAGAAATCAACGGAGGCTACACAAGATAGGACAGACTACAGAAGATAGACTACAAAAGACAAAACAGACACAGCAGACAGGACAAACTACAGAAGATAGACTACAAAAGACAAGACAGACTACACAAGACATGCCCGCAGTACGACAAGGCTACAGACTACAGAAATTTTCTGTCATAATCATGTAGTGTGTTTTGACTAGGGTAGGTTCTAGGAATAGCAGAGGTGAGCAGTTAATGGAGTGAAAAACCAAATAATGCACCATGAATGCCTTCATCTGCAAACGAGGAAACAGGCAGTTGACTTGCCAGAGCCGAACCACGAGAGTATAGATACTAAATTGGATTTATACTGTGCACCCATTCCGACATCGTGTAGGATAGGCAGGTGCTTGCAGAAGGAAGAAAGATTCCTTGAAAATAGGAGGTCGAGGTCTCGAATTAGACTAGATTTAACAACAGAGCAGATGATACTATTTCGAAGGAATACATGATGAAGGCAGAGATAAGGGCGAAATTGCTGGAATTTTAATGATCTCGCTCGAGAATAGATCAACCCACGATGGCGACTTAAGTGTAAAGGGATGAGCCAATATGTTACCAATGTAATCCGGAGTCCACAATAGAAATAAGGGGTAGGGGAGCTTGTAAGATTGTTGGCGAGATCTCGCAGGAAACGAATGGTCTTAGATATTCTAAAGCACGGAAGCCTGGATCCCCATAGAAGAGAAGTGCTAGTAGTGGCAAAGCTAGTAAATAAGCATAAGAGAAACGACACAATGAAGTATAATGCGTGATGTACTGGGCATGCTCTAAGGAACGGAGACAGCTTACAAGTAGTCGGGCGAGTAAGCCACCACGGGAAAGAATAATAAGTACGAAAAAGGGCAATGTCATCGCTAACACCGATTGTGGAAGCAGCTGAGGAATTCTTCCCAGGATTGTGCACACGAGAAATCTTTAGCTTCTGATTTAATTTTCTGGGGTTTAATGTCACAAAGCAACTCAGACTATGAGGGACGCCATAGTGAAAGACTGCGGATAATTTCTACTACCTGTGGTTCGTTAACTTGCACTGACATCGGTCAGTACACGAGCTTCTAGAGTTTCGGCTCCATCGAAATGTGACAGCCATGACCGGGATCGAACCCAAGTCTTTCGGGTTCACAGCAGAGCACCATAACCACTGAAGCTGCGCAGCGGCGGTAGTCTAAATTATCGTGACGGTAATTATAAAGGTAGTGGTCGTAAGGAGCTAATTATCCTGACGAAAACGAAACGGGGTGAAAAGAAATTTGTGAAAACTATGCAAAGGAGGAGCGCAACTGGTGAAGATCAAGTAACTGCAGATCTGCTGAGGGGCCGTGGGGAGATTTTGTGACAAAAACTTGCAATCGTGTATACGCAGTGCCTCATAATACCTCTTGCATACCGGAAGCTTCTGAGAACATTAACATTATTTTAATCCAGAACGAAGTGGATTGCAAGAACTTCAGAAATTAGTGATCAATCAACTTACTGCTTATTTCTTCCCGAAGTATTTAGTCACGTATTTGCATAGAGATTTATGACAACTTTCGAAAGGATACTGGACATTATACCTATATCTCGCCATCAATCAAATGATAGATAAACGCGCAGAATATAACCAACTTGTAAATAGGTATACAGCCTTCTCAAAAAACAAGAAAGATTTTTACTCTTTCGAAACATCAGCCGTCATGCATTCATTGCATAACCAGAGTGAGAAAGAGGCGTATGTAAAGTCCCTGGAAAATGTCCACAGTGGCTTCACAGCGACCATAGTTCTTTACAGATAAAGGTATACAGGTATATAATCGCAGTCTCGTACCGTGGAATGCAGGCAAAAATGAACTGTCCCCTACTATTCAACGCAGGTTTACAGAAGGTGTTCTGAGTTGCGAAGATTGATGATAAATGTTCATGTTTGTTAGTGGCTACATCAGACGCGTACTGAAACGAGTTTCCTCCCACACGAAACTAGAAGCCCATAAGATTAATGTGCTACTGCCTATGCTGGAGTTCTCATGAGATATACGGGAACCATATACCAAGGCTTTGCCTTTATACTTGAACAGGTACAGAGGCGGGCGCTACACTTCATTTTGTCCCACTACCGACGCCAAAGTCGACTTGCCGCGCTTTCTCAGAGACGATGGAAAAAAAAGAATATCTTTTTATTGCTTCATGAAGGGTGGATAAAGAGCAATACGTCAACAAAAAAGACACGAGTAAGTAGAAACAAATATAATAAACACGGAAAAGCATAGTTCTGATACGAAAGCGTTACTAGTCCCATTACAAGGAAAGCCGGCGGCAACTGCTAGCTGCTAGTTTGTGTACTCGCAGATGGTACAGAATATCTCAGCGATAGCCAGAAGAATAGGGGGGGGGGGGGGGTGTATGACGCACACAGCAAGCCTATCACATCAATTTCAGACAATGTGTACTTGTCGTTTATTTAATTATACAACCCACTGGTCGACCTCAATGTGGCACGAGGTTTTACGACTATATTCATACCAAAATTGTGAGGCAGCCGTTTGTCGTAAATCGTTCTGGGTAGTGTCACGCGATTTCTCGTTGCATATTGCTTCTATATGCTGGTAAAGTTGGAGGCTAGCTTGCGAGAGCGATTCGAACCGATGACGTATGCACCTTCAAATGCATGCGTTTCCAGACTCTTCATCTCTTCTCGTAAGGCGCGGTTGACGGGTCCACCGATATGTGTGAAAGTTACTGCACCATTCCCTTTCCTCAAAAACCAATCACCCTGTCAAAACTATGATGCAATCATTCGTCGTACAGCGTTCCAGGTATTGTCATGCGCGCCGTAGTAAGGTGATATGTCTGTGGGGCTCAATGTCAACTCACCGAGGGAGAGTAATGCTTTCGCATTCGCATATGTAAACAAGTGTCTCTACCGAATGTTTTCTAGGGTACTTTCGATGCTCCTTTTTTGGTTACGGCATATGAGTGGGGAAAGTTTTCAACGCGCAAACCTATGAGTTGTTTTCTACGTTGCTTTTCACCCAATTAAAACAGTAGTTCATAATGGTGAAAGATTGTTCTGGCGTATTTACTCAAATTTGTTTTCCGCTCTTATCTTGGCCCGGTTGTGCTTAGAGTAAGCATAAATAAATAAATAGATAAAGAAAATTCACGTTACCCTGCTAATACCCAACATGATGATGACATTACCCAAGTAAGTCGGTCACCTATAGCTCATCTCACAAGTTGTTTGAGACATTCTGAAGGCTGTGGTGATCTGAGCGAATAAGAATGGTGTGCTCTACAAAACGTATTACTCCGCACTCCTTACCCCACGATTGCTGGCCCCATCCCTGGAAAGGAAAGAGCACCAGTGTCCTGCTGCTGCTAGCAGGAGACTCGACCTACTTTGCGGATGCCATGTTTACAGATGGCGGCCGTCCACTTGGCAGCAAGCCTCTGCAGTGCTCTATTCTTGCGTACTTTCACTGCTACTTTAGCCAGTGAGAGAAACGACCCATGTACTTTCAGCGCACCGTCCTAAATACCTTTTCCATTTCTGATCATAAGTTTTTCTGATCATACCTTTTTCATTTCTGATCATAAGGACACTGATCATAAGTTTAGGGGACTATTTGTTGCATTCCTTGGTCCTGATTGGACGAGAAAGCTCTGCCTTTCACAGTGCAGCTCACAGCTTGTGAGATTGAGTACTGGGGAAACATTGCAGAGAATGATAGAGGCCGTTGCGAGGCAACGTAGTAAGGTAGGTTGAAATATGCCTGCCAAGAAATTCAACACTTAAACAGTTTGGGATGGAAACAGTACTGTACTACAGAAAACAAAACATTGGCAGTAGTAAGGGAATACACCCACTTAGGGTAGGCAGTAAAAGCAGATGCAAACGACGATTCGGAAATTAATAAGTATATTTACAAGAGTGAGCTGTTCGTACAACATGCAGACACTTAGTCGCACAGGCACGTAGAGTTTCGTCATCATCACTGTAAGAGATCTGTGGATACCCGCGGCTTTGCTGGAACCATACGTATTTCGTTGCTGGCCAGACTCCGTGAAGAGGCGACTTCCTGGATATCCCCGTCGGTTTGTCGGCAACAATCGTGCAAGGCGAGCCAGGCGGACGTTCATCACCGAAGGCCGCTATAGAGGTAGAGAGAAAGAGGGGAGACGTTTTCCCCGGAACTGCCCGAGGTCTCTGTTTTGCGGCGGCGATGCGGCTGCGCACGGAGACGCAAGCAGTGACCTTGTCGAAGCCGTCATACGCTGGGCGCCCCCTCTTGCTAGCAGAGACCGTCTACGTTTTAAGACTCATCCGCGCCACCCGAGACTGGACCGGATGCTCGCGCTTGATTGAGAGCAATTAGGCGTAACGTACGGTCGGCGCGGTCGCGACTAGCAGGCGCCGTGGCGACTCCGACGAGCAAGGACGTTGTATGCCAACAGCTCTCGAGGAACGGGCCTGCTTAACGAAACGCAGCTGGACAAAAGGGATGCCGTCACGCGTTCAAAGGTAACAGCGATATGGTTGGCGCCACTTTCCGGATTTCGGAGGACGCCTACCAACAGCCGCCACGAAGACGAGTAGTTAGGAAGAGGGTCCAATGCTCCCGTTTGTCACTCGCGGCGGAAGCGGCTCGGTTGAGACCGATACGTGCCCTAATGCTGGCTTACGCCAGAGTCACAAACTTTCAGGAAGCCTGCAACAGGTGAAATATTTGGTGGGTTTTGGTGACTTTCTCTTTTTACTGTGTAAGAGAGAGAGAGCTTGACTAATACTGTGGAAGTATAGGTCGTCGCACGCGAACCTAGTGGGGCGATCATTTTGAGGGCTAATTCCAGGAATTCCATTTTAAAACACTTTTGATGTTCTTTGAGTGGTGTGTATTTTAGGGAGAAGGTTTTCAACATTGCAGAAACTGGAAGGCATGTCATGCAGTTTGTAAACCAACCATGAGTTAGGATGATTTGATTTGGTGGTGCAAAATTTGGGCTAGGCTCTGAGGTCTTTAAAACCTGTCCCGGAGCCTGGAAAATTGTTCCGGGCTAGGTATAGATGTTCTACATCTGCGGCTGTGCCGAGGAAGGAAGATTTCTTTGTTCGCCAGTTTCGTCCTAATTGCAGCTCTGTGTAAATAGGCTGTTTTTGTAAATATCATATTGTGACGCTAACGTCGACTGTCACACGGGGGAGCTCAGCGTCGGCAAATGTTTCACCACTGGCCTTGTGAAAGGCTCTCGCCCCGGAGAGAATGTGTTTTGTGTTACACGAGATACTGTCGCTCTTCCTTCTTCGGCTGTATGCGTACCGGCGTCCTTCCCCGATGCCACTCTCGACGTTTGTGATGCGACAGTCGAGTCAAACCATTTTACCTGCATGAAGAAGAACATCTTGGTTCCTCATGCCATGGTTTCCGTCACCAACGGACGCACTGCACTGTGGACGGTGAATTGTTCGACAGAATCTATAGTTCTGCCTGACGCATGAAGCTTGCGCCATGCAGCCACGACTCGCCGGAATCCTTTGCCAGGGTTACGAACTCCTTTGGCGTAAATGCGCCAGAGCTTTACGAGGAGTTACTTCTCATGATCGACAACTCGCTTTCCACGCATAAGCGGCGTGCTCTGTTGGCCATCCTCGTAAAGATATATTAAACGTAAGTTCATTTCCTCTTTATCTCCCACCGTCGCAAATCATTTCGCCGTCACTGCCAGAGTACGTCAGGTGCGACTAGACTTCCCTTCTCAAAACCGCCTTGAAGGCGCACCCCTGTTGCAAGGGAAAGGATCAAGTGAAGAAACTTTACTGGCGCAGTCGACAGGACCCAACTGAACCTGAAACGGCATGCGAACCGCCAGAGAAAGGTGAGGGGCTAGCAAGAAAAATGAGGCAGCAACCAAGGAAAGCATGTTCTGAATGAATGCGGAAGCAGTCACCCAAGGACGGAATAGAGAACTCAACCAGTGCCACCCTGTTGACATGAACGGCAGCGGATTGAGCTAACAGGGGCCGGACAAAAACGTAGAGACAGCTTTTATAATAATAAACGAAACTCTTCATGAAATGAGCGATTGCTCAACACCCCGGACAGTTTCCGTCTTGCGACGCAGGAACTGAACTATCCCAGTCGAACGCAAGAGGAGGGTGAGCGGAGAGAAAGTAGCGAAAAGACAGGCATACGAAGCTTGCAGCGTTCGGGCTAATGCATGCAACTGCGTGAAGCTAGAACTAAGGTACATTGCTAGGAGAAGCGGGACCGGACAAATTTGTCGTGGTCGGCGCGACAGAGACTTCATCCCGGGCCAAAAATGTGCGATACTATCATTGGCAGTAGGGATAACATGCCGGAGTAAGCAGTGGGACAAGATTTTGAGAATTTTTGCTACCTAGGTAGCGTATGACCCAGGGACTATTAGCCCCAAAATTTTCGCACTATCAATCGATAGCTCAGCCTCTGTAGTAAAACTAGCTGGTGGGTGGTGTGCCAAGTTGTGCCAGTCTCGAACACGGAAAGAGACAGAGGGTTGCACGAGACAGACCACAAGTGTTCCAGAGAGTGAACAAAGAGTGCCAACTCTGTGAACTCTACTGGGTGGACCACTGAATGGACGTACTGCATGCCGTGTTGTGTCATTCTTGGCTACCTGCGGGTGTACAACCAAATTAGAAGTGTTCAGCACGTGTCCTATGTTTTCATGTCGTACGTGCTAGTGTTTTACGTGTTTGCAGGGCGGGTGTATGGGCGCACCCGATCCCTTGTTTGTTATTATTCCGAAGCAATACTACTTTAGGTCGCACTTCAGCCCGTTCCGTGGCGAGGCGGTGGTAGGCACCATTGAGCTTTAGCGTGACCTCGCTGAGTGATGTCACACCACGTGACCTAGAGTGACGTCACACCAGCTGTGTAAAAACGGGGCCCCATCTCACGCCGTCGCGAGGCGAGGCGGTAGCCACCAACGGTGGCCTAACTCCTGCTATTCTCACCAGGGGCGCTACGGTCGGTGTGACGTCGCACCAGCTGTGTAAAAACGGGGCCCCATCTCACGCCGTCGCGAGGCGAGGCTATTGCTTCGCAATCACCCGGCTTAACCAAGCTAAGCCACGGCTGTTTTAATTTTACAGGTGCCATCTGGGCCTCTGGTAGAATCTTGTAAAGGGCGTGTAAGAGATTGGTGGATGCAACGGTTTTGTTAGAACCATACGTCCTTTTTTTCCTGGCCCGGCGCCGTGAAGCGGCGACTTCGTTGTTATTCCATGTCGATGTGTAGCAACAATCATGCAAGGCGAGCCAGGCGGACGTTCACCACCCAAGGCCGCGACAGACGTAGAGGGAAGGCTGGGAAACGTTTTTCACGGACCTTTCCGAGGTCCCAGTTTTGCGGCGACGATGCGGCTGCGTGCGCAGAGACGAGCAGTGACCTTGTCGAAGCCGCATACGCCGGGCGCCTCCCTCTTCCTAGCAAAGACCGTCTACGTTTCAAGGCTCATACTAGCCAGCCGAGACGGGTCCGGACACTCCGCTTGACTGAGAGCAATTAAACGTAACTTACGGTCCTCACGCATGCGACTAGCAGGCGCCACGGCGACTCCGGCGCGCAAGGACGTTGTATGCCAACAGCTCTCGAGGAACGGACCGGCTTAACGAAACGCAGCTGGACAAAAGGGATGCCGTCACGCGTTCAAAGGTAGCAGCGATATGGTTGGCGCCACTTTCCAGATGTCGGGGGACGCCTGTCGACAGCCGTCACGAAGAATAGAAGTTAGGAGCATGGCCCAACATTCCCGTTTGTTACTCGCGGCGGTAGCGGCTCGGTTGAGACCGATACATGCCAAAATGCTTGCAGACGCCAGGGTCACGAGTTTTCAGGAAGCCTGCAACACGTGAAACTGTTTTTGGTATATTTTGGTGGGTTTCTCGTTTTACTTTGTAAGAGAGAGAACTTGAGTTTTACTGCCGAAGTATGGGGCGTGGCATGCGAACCTATTGGGGCGATCATTTTGATGTCCCATTTCTGGAATTTCATTTTCTGAAAGGAATTTTGACTTTCGTTTCCTGTTGTGTTTATTAGGGAGAAGATTTTGAACGTTTCAAAAATTGGAAGTTGTGTCATGCAGTTTGTAAACCAAACAAGTGTTTGTATGTTTTGATTTGGTGGTGCAAAATGTCGGCTAGGCTCTGAGGTCTTTAAACCCGAGCCCCGGAGCCTCAAAATTTGTTCTGGGCTAGGTTTAGATGCTGGGCTTCGTCGGCTATGCCGACGAGGGAAGATTTTTATGTTAGCCAATTCAATGTTAATTGCAACTCTGTGGATATATGGTGTCTTTGTAAATGCAATATATTAAACTAAAGTTCATTTTGTCGTTAACTGCCACCTTCGCAAGTCGTCATTTTCCCGTCGCTGACGGAGCACCTCACGTGCGACTAGCCTTCTCTTCACAAAACCGCCTCGAAGGCGCACCCTTTGTGCAAGGAAAAAGACCAAGCGAAGACATTTTACTTTCACCATCATTCCGAGTACGCCCACTGCAGGGCAGAGACCTCTCCTATGTCGTTACAATTAGCCCTGGTCTTTTCCAGTTGCGGCCAGCCTATCACCGCAGGCCTCCTGATCTCGTCCGCGCACCTAACTTTATGTCCCCGTCTGCTGCGCTTGTCTTCTCTTGGAATCCAGACAGTTATTTTTTAAGGACCAACACTTATCTTACCATTGCATTGCATGACCTTCTATTGTCCATTTCTTCCTCTTGATTTCGACTAGGACGTCATTAACCCGCTTTTTTTTCTCATCCACTCTGCCCGCTTCGGTTTCTTAATGTTACGCCTAACATTTTTTCTTTCCATACCTTTCTGCGTTGTCCTTAGCTTAAGCTCAACCATTTTCTTTAGCCTCCACGTTTCTGCCCCACAAGTAAGTACCGGTAAGATACAGCTGTTGGCTGCTTTTCTCTTCAGGGGTGTTGGTAAACTGCAATTCATGAAAAGAGAGAACCTGCATATGTGCTCAAGCACATTCTAATTCTTGTTATTTCTCTCTCATGATCCGGATAACCGGTCAGTAGTTGACCTATGTAGATATAATTCCTTACCACTTCGAGCACATTGCTTTGATTTTCTCCACGTTAATTTCTAGGCTCATCATTACTTATGAAGGCAATGTCTTCAGCGATTCGCACGTTGGATAGTTATGGTCTATTTACTCTCATTACCAACTGTTCCCAAACCAGGCCTCGGAACACCTTGTGTAAACCGGTGGTGAATAGCGTTGGCGTCATCGTGTCTCCCGGCGTGACACCCTTCGTTATTGGAAATTTATTGCTAACTTTATGAAGAATTATGTCAGCTGTGCAGTCGTTACAGATATCTTCCAGTATTTTCACACAACACTCATCAACACGCTGATTCTGCAATCTGCTCGACTGCTGAAGTTTCCACTGAGTGAAATGATTTTTCGTTATCATCGAAGGCTATACATAAGGGATGGTTATGTTCTGCGCATTTGTCCATCACCTGACAGAGAACTTCAGTGCGATGGTAAGCAGGAAGCAGGCCGGAGACCGAACAGTAGGCAACAATTTCATAGTGACAAGTAATAGCCGGGGGGAGCGGAGAGAACAAAGTCGACATGGAAGCGCCCCAGTGCTGATACCAAAAATGAAATAATTTTATACTTTGCGCTCTCCCTAGCGTCGTGCAGGCTGTGGAGGTCCTCGAAAAGGTGCATTCTAGCGACACAGAATGGAATGGTCTCGAACTAGCTTAGACTTGAAGATGAACGTTAGAAACTAGTGAAGCGGACGCCAAATAACGATTTAGCGGTAAGAGGTAAAGTAGGTGAATCCAGGACATTTCCGCAGAAGAGATATACGGCTCTAACTGAGGAAAACGCTCTAAATGTTCAAACAATGAACAATAGTCTCAAAGCTATCATTACGAAGTGCGGAGTTGAAGTAGACAGTAGGATGGTTCTACAGGATACCGGAAAGCCATGTCAGGAGACGAATGATGTAATTAAGAAACGCCAAGGCATGAAAGCGTCTAACCCTACAGGCAAATATAACGTGGGGAGCTATAGAAGTTAATGAAGATGCGCAACGTAGCCGACATAAGGAAGTTTAATGTGGAGAGAATCGAGCATGCTCTAAATAACGAAGGTAGCTCAAAGGCGGTGAAGAGAAACCCAGGCAGAGGCAAAAGCCAAATGTATGCGTTAAGAGACAAAGACAGTAATGTCATTAGCACCATGAATAAGATACTTGAATTAGCAGAAGCATTCTACACAAATCTGTACAGTAGCCAATGTGACCAGACCGTTAAGAGAGAGGCACCTCCGCACAACATTCGGACATCCCGCCAGAAGTGAAAGAAAAAGGAATCCTTAGGAGCACTGCAAAGAGGAAAAACAGCTGGTGAGGATCAGGTAACAGCAGATCTATTTAAAGATAAAGCGGAGATTGTGCTAGAAGAACTAGCCACATTATATTAGCAATGACTATGACCTCGAGCGTACCAAAAGCTTGTAAGAACGCTAACATTATCTTGATTAATAAGAAAGGGGATATCAGGGACTTGAAAAATAACAGGCAGATCAGCTTACTGGCAGTTTCCTACACGATATATTTACTAAAGTAATCGCGAAGAGTCTGGACAACCTTAGACTTCAATCAACCAAATCATCCGGCATGCTTTTGTAAAGAATACTCGACAATAAACCACATTCACACTATTAATTAGGTGATAGAGAAATGCACAAAATATAATCAACCCCTATATAGAGCGTTCATTGTACCGTTGAGTCCGTTCAAAAAAGGACACTACAAAATGCTGTGCTAATACTACAATTCACAGAATAAGGAAACAAAATGATAACGCATAATCAGCGTCAAAGTTCTGTCAACATTCTATGAGGAATAGAGATTACAGTAATTTGGACACAGTAATTGGTACAAGGTACAAAAATACAGAATTAAACAATAACGTAACTTTTTTAGCTTTATAAAGCATGCCACAAAACGTCGGATATAAACAAACAAAAAATAACCGTATACAATATTTAGCGGCAATCTGAAGACAAAACTTCGACATGCTGAACGCATTATATGAAATTATGACTGCAAGAACGTGCTCAATTTGTTTTTAAATCTTACGCGTACGTTGGTCTTTATCACTTGCTTGACTGTGCTTTGGTATTCACTGCAGATCCTCAGTTATGTATTTTTCCGCGCTGCAACGGCAGGTGCCGCGCAATCCAAATAATGCGCTGCTTGCAGAATCTCTAGCCATTCCAATTCGACTCGCTTTGCGATGACGTCGTCTATAATCACAACAGTAATGCTGTAGCTTCTTGACAACCTCGGCCCATCGTCCTGCTTAGCTCAGTGCGAATGGACCGCAGCGTAGCGCTTGGCAATGACTGGCCACAAAAGTCTAGATACCTTGAAATGGAAGCGTCTTGGGGATCAACTTCTTTTGGTGTAAAGACCTGTAAGTTCTATGTTCAGCGGCTTGAATGAGTCACGGCCTAACGTACACACTGCCGTCATTGTTCGCTATCATCAGCAGCGGTAGTTCAAGTAGATACTTGAAGTTTACAGGGGGCATGGATTTTGCCACGATGTCAAGGCAAGCTGCGTGTTTGATTGTTCCTGGACAATGCCCTTCACTACCTGATACTTTCGATTAACTTTGTGGTTTATAATTGACCTAGCTGCTCCCGAGTGTACTTGCACCTGTACGCCCTGGCCTGCAATGCTTACGGTGACACCAAACTTCAGAAAATTACTGGATACTTCGCTTCTGCATAGTAAATAGCTCTACCCAGCATGCGCCAAAAAGAGTGCGACATCAAGCTGATGATGCACTTGCCTTTTTCATATCGCATGGCCTGGCTAGATAATCTTCTCTGGAACACCTGAGCCAATACAGCTAATCAGGCGAGTTGGTTATACACTTTCAGGGGCAACTTCAGCGCGAAAGACGGGGACGACTTGGAGAGGAAACATAGGACGTGCGCTGACTCACACCTGAAGTTTATTCACAGGAAACATGACCAATAAAGGGAAGCGCGGGCAAAAAATCGAGAAAAGAATGCACGTGTTGCTACGTAGAATCACGGTACTCAACTTCAGTATACTGTGGGAAAATGAAGGGCGTGCTGACGTACAATCAAGACTTTTTCATTGTGTGGTACACTTTAATAATCTCTCTTATTAGTTGGGCTGTGTAGTTTCATTTCATTTCATTTTATTACCTTAAAGGCCCCAAAAGAGTGGTGTTACATAAGGGGTGGCAAAAATTAAAAGCACAGATACACAATAACAGGAAAGTTTTTACATTTTCAGCGAAGACTTGGGCAAGCGATGATGGCAACGTTGTTTGGAAGGCCGTTCCAGTCTGCGGCTGCACGAGGAAAGAAGGAATTAGAAAAAGTTACGGTGCGTGAGCGTGGACGGGAAATTTGTAGGTGATGGCTGGTGAGATGAGATATGCGTGCTGGGGGCAGAATATAAGGTGCGATGTGCATACGGCTGTGGAAGAATTTGTGAAATAGACAGGCTGGCATTGCGACGGCGGAGCGATAAGGGTAATCTGGATGCTGTTTTTAAGGAGGAAACGCTGATGTCATAAGAGTACGATGAATGAATGAAGCGAGCAGCGCGATTTCGAACAGATTCGAGGGCATTGATGAGGTAAGCTTGATGAGGGTTCTAAATGGGCGATGCAAATTCTAGTTTGGACCTGACGAATGATTTGTAAGCTAATAACTTGACATGTTTTGGAGCATGGTGAAGATGGCGCTTGAGGAAACCTAGCGTCTTGTTTGCTGACGATATTATGTTAGTAACATGCAAGCTCCAAGAAAGATCGCTAGAAATTGTTATGCCTAGGTACTTGTATGACTGAACGAGTTGTACGGGAACTTCTGATATTTCGTAAGAGAAAATTAGAGGATTACGGCGGCGGCTGATGGACAAAAGATTACATTTACGTGGTTTCAGTTCCATTAGCCACTTATTACACCACTCCTGAACAGCATTGAGATCATTTTGAAGAGAAGATTGGTCAGCAGTGGTGAGAATAGCACGATAAAGTACACAGTCGTCAGCGAACATGCGTATGTTGGATGTTACGTTTGAAGGCACATCATTAATATACAAGAGAAACAGTAGTGTGCCAAGCACAGATCCCTGTGGAACGCCCGACGTTACTAGGACTGAGTTAGAGTTCTTAATGTTAACGGAGACAAACTGCGAACGATTAGTTTAAAACTCTACAATCCACATCAAAATATGGGGGTGCAAATTTAATAGGGAGAGTTTTATCAGGAGGCGTTTATGAGGTACTTTATCAAATCTTTTGCAAAATCTAAAAATACGATGTCAGTCTGTAGATTACAATCAAGATTAGCATGCAGATCGTGAATGAACGTAGCAAGTTGGGTCTCGCAGGAATAACCCCGACGAAACCCGTGCTGAGCAGGTTGAAAACTGTTGTTCGAATCAAGGAACGCCGTGATATGGGCATAGATGACGTGTTCCATGATCTTGCAGGGAATACTAGTTAGAGAGATGGGACGGTAATTAAGTGGCGAGTTCATGTTACCTGATTTGTAGACTGGAACGACCTTCCCAATTTTCCAGTCTATGGGTAGTTGACCTGTGAAAAGTGAGTGAGCGAATAACAAGCACAACAGAGATGAACATATATCATTGGTATTAATCAGTATTTTAGCGTCGATATTGTCAGTTCCTGCACAGGATGAAAGTTTAATGTTTTTAATTATTGACGAAATTCCTGCTGAAGAAAATGTAAGAGAAGGCTTAGTATCTTGAATAACTGGGGCGTTCGGAGGAAATGTCGGATCTGTTTCTTTAATAAACACGGAAGAAAAGGCTGCATTGAACATATTGGCGCATTCTGTTTCGCATACAGTTTCACCCGAACCATCGGTGAGGGAAATAGTGCATGTGTGCTGGGCGTTAATGACTTGCCAGAACCTACGGGGGTTAGTTGACAACATTTTAGGCAGATCGGAGTTGAAAAATGTGCGCTTGGCTTCTCGAATACTTGATATGTACGTTTTTTCGGCTGCGTAATATTTGTTCCACGCGTTCTGACTAGGAAGCAACTTGGCCGATCGGAAAAGACGCTTCTTTTTATTTTCAAGGCATCTGAGTGTATTTGTGAACCATGGGTTTTGAGGGTTAGTTCGGATATTTATGTTCAGAATTAACCTGTCGACCAAATCGTCGATTTTCTTCTTAAACAAGAACCAGTTATCATGAATGGATTTTTGAATAAAGTTAGATTGAAATGCTGGCAAAAATGCGCGAAGTTCATTATTTGTTCTGTATAGTTTCCTTTATCGTATAATCGGATAGTTTATTTAGTGGTTGCGCGTAAGGATGGTTTAATCGTGAAGCCAGCATGTATGACGTGATGATCGCTGACGCCTGGTAGATACGTGATAGAATGAACGCATTCAGGGTTATCCGTTAATAATAGATCTAGAATATTTGCGCAGTCTTCGGTTACACGAGTTGGCTCGGATACAGTTTGAATGAGATTAAAATTAAGGCAAACGTCTAGAAATTCATTAGCATCCTTATTACCTGTAGCGGTTAGATTATTCCAGTCGATACTCGGAAAATTGAAGTCTCCGAATAGGAGAGTGTATGTGTTACGGCGTTTAGCTTTAATTTCATTCAATGCGTTATTAAGTTTTCGCGGGAAGTCTGGGCTGTTAGGAGGCCTGTAGCAAACGCCGATCACAACTGATTTAGGTGAAGCGTGGCATAAAACCCATATTATTTCTATATCTGATGAAAGGTTAATGGCTGAGCATGATAGGTCTCGAGCGGTGGCAATCAGTACCCCTCCTCCCCTTCGGTCTGGGCGATCTTTGCGAAAAACACAGAAATTGGGTAAGTCAGCAAGCACTTCGCTATCGGAAATATCACTGTTAAGCCACGTTTCTGTCAAGACTACTATGTTACTGGCAGATGAAGTGGCGATATGGGAAACAATGTCGCGCTTTGAAATGAAACTTTACACATTAGTAAAGATTGCTGACAATGAAAGGGCTTCTTGGTGTACATGCCTAGAACGATCTGTCGACAGGGGCTGAGATGGTTGCTATTTTACCTCTTTGACTGTTTGTGATGATTCATCGAATATGTAGCGTTTAGGACCAATGTGTAATGTTTTGAAGCGCAAAAAGAACTTATCGGATACCGATTTGGCAAAGGCTACAAGATGTTTGCGGGCGTTACGGACGGGAAGAGAGAAGTCTTCGCCAATACTGTAGTTGGTGCCTTTCAGCTTATTGCCTAAGGAAAGGATGCTTTCTTTAGTTTTAGATGACGTGAATTTAACGATGATTGGCCTGGTGCGATCAGTAGAGCGGCGCCCGAGGCGGTGAGCACGCTCGATTAGATTGGGTTCGATGGCAAAACCTAGTTGAGTGGAGCAATGGCGAATGATTGTTTCTTCCGAGTCTGCATACGTTTCAATGGGGTTAGTGTCAGGAATATTGTAAGAAATGCGATTGTTACGGCGAGACCGATTTTTTGCATCGTCCATACGTGCTTCCAGTTTGTTGACCTTGCAGGTAAGTTCAGTGTTGAAAGTTTTCAGGGCGTCGATTTCAGAATGGAGAGTAGAAAGTGTGGCATAGTGTGATTCTAGAATGTCAATGCGCTTGTTTAAGTCGGCCAAGGTTGTTTCGGTAGTTTTTAGTTGGTGTTTAATGTCCTGCAGATCTGAAATTAATGTAGCTTGTCCGGTAGTTAGTTCCTGGAGCTCGGAAAGTATGCTGTCGTAACGGTCGGGGCCTGGGTTAGTTTCAATATCTCCTGACAATAGTTAAAGAAAACGAAGAACACGTGAACACTCGGCACCAATACTACAGCAGCACTCATGGCTCGGCAGCTGCATTAAAAAGTAGTTACTGTTTTTTTTTAGCAAATAGGGAAAACTTATTACTAACCTGCATTGTGAAAAGTATCGGATTAGTAGCCTGCGCTGATGCACAGCTACCGAGCCCACAGAGCGGCGGCGATGACAGCAGGGGCTTTATATGGCTGATAGAATTATCAGATGATGTTCTTGGTGGTGGGACTGGCCACTGATGGTCCAAGATGACGTCCTCTGGCGGCGATGAGGGTAGGCGATGGGGCAGCAACAGTGATGGGGCTGGTGGATGAAAAAGGCCTTTTTCAAGGAACTTCGGGGTGGCGGTCAAAACTTATGAACAGGATGCAGATGGTAGAGCGGGGAAAAGCAGTTTTACAGCGAAGGCAAACACCTGCATTCTGAAAAGTATCGGATTAGTAGCCTGCGCTGATGCACTGCTACCGAGCCCAGAGAGCGGCGGCGATGACAGCAGGGGCTTTATATGGCTGATAGAATTAACAGATGATGTTCTTGGTGGTGGGACTGGCCACTCATGGTCCAAGATGACGTCCTCTGGCGGCGATGAGGGTAGGCGATGGGGCAGCAACGGTGATGGGGCAGGTGGACTAAAAAGGCCTTTTTCAAGGAACTTCGGTGTGGCCGTCAAAACTGATGAACAGGAGGCAGACGGTAGAGCGGCGAAAAGCAGTTTCACAGCGAAGGCAAACACCTGCATTGTGAAAAGTATCGGCGTTGATGCACAGCTACTGAGCCCACCAGTATATCACAGTATATCACAGCAATGCAAGGAGAGAAAGAGAGATTTACAATCTCGGTAATGGTCAGATTGATATATAAAAATTCTTATATTCATTCAAACTTGTATTAATTTATAGACCACTCAGTCTGGCCAATGTATACCTGTCCGCAAGAAAGAAAAGTTTTTCAAGCAACATCCTGGAGCATAGCACAAACTTTCTTTCGTGCTTAATTTCTGCAGATTTCTGGATATTCTATTGCTTTTTCAGCACTTTGTTGCTAGAATCGCTCAATATTTGTTGAGTTTCTTTGGAGCTGAGAAGACAGCACCTAAACCGTGTACTACTTGGCCATATTTTTAAGACCGTGCAAGGAAAGGCGTTGGATGTCCACTAACCTAGCTTACCATTACGGAAAGTGCCGAACTTGGTTTCCATCGTTTCAGCATTGTGATATACTGTTCAAGCACAGAGGCTGAAAAAACAAGAGACACTAGTGAAGTGTACCAAATGAAGAGAAAACCATGATTGTGTGTTAGCAAGCATTGCATTTGCCTACAAGATTGTGAAGCTGTGTACCTTGACTCATAGCAACACGTGATTGAGTTTGCTTACATTGCCGCACTTCCCTTATATTGGTGACGTTTCCCTTGAATAAACTTGAGTTGTAAGTCAGCGCCCGTCCTCTGTTTCCTCTCCATTAAATCCCAGTCTTTGGCACTGTTGCCCCTGAAAAATCTGAAGCACACAGAGTTCTTCACAACTTCCAATGGGGCACATTGTGCTAGCCATAACATCGGAGACACATCTTGTCCGAGAAGCGACGGGGCGCTCCCCCGCGTAGCTCTTTCCCTTGATGTGTTTTAGATTACGTGCCCACTTTCTTGTCATTTCTGGAACCAGTTGCTGATTCCTTCTCATCAACCGTTCTTCGTTTAGCAGCTGTTTCCACTGTTGCTGTGCGCTCGTAGGCAGTCTTCAAAGCTTAACTTTTCTCAGTCCAGAACTGCTGCCCAACTACATTGTTAATTACTCGCGACCCTATAGAGTTATCAAAACTTTTCGTTGCAGAACCAACACGGCATAAAAACACATCTCCATTGTGGAAAAGGTTTCGTCGACTTCTGGGGAAAACATCCTCTCTTGACATTTCTCAATAGGTCAACCGCTTGGATTCTATTGTCTGTTCCATTTTTCGCACTGTGTGTTGAACGGTTTTTGCAGCCGTGTGTTCATGAGTAGCCCAAATCACTGCACTTCTCTTATTACCGCACTGTCGCTATGTACTATAGGGGACAAAAGTCTGCACCGCATTGGAGTACGTGAGTCCGATTATCACTTCAGCAAGTTTGGTTTTATTCAACAGCCTAATAACGGAGCTATATGCTTTTCCTCCCGGGTATGCGTCTTGTAGAGTTTTGTCCTCAATACTGCATCAGACAAAGAACCAGCGGCATATGTAGTTCTAAAAAGAATTTGCTTTATTTTCTAACGACAATATATTAGCTCCATCTTCGCTAAACCTGAACGCGGTGCACTGGATGCATCACAACTTATTATATGTGCAAAGACTTTTCCATTAGTCCGCACGCAGTCAGGCGATGTTGTGATGTCGGTGAACAGAGAATCCGTCATGATCACTCATCAAAAGACGGCCATCTTATGTCTTGACACCGCTCGGGTATTCACATGATTTTGCAAAGGCAACCCCATGCAAACATCGGCAGCCGCCGGCTCACCCTTTGCTGCCAGGAGATGTTGACGTTGTGCAAGAATTCCCTGATGACTTGCTCGAGACCCATGGCGAGCCTCGTGGTGTTTCCTACCTCGTCCTTTAGCACGGTCTGCTCCAGCTGGTACAGCTGAAAGCGGCCCTCGTCGGCGGTGTGCCCAATTATCACCTCCCGGTCGGCAGCATACACTGCCGCCTCTTGTAGCTGCGGTGGGCCAAGCAGGGGTGGCACGCCTATGCTTGGCCCGAACCGAGGGCCGAGGGCCAGCGACAACTTTTGTGCAGCTCTGCGGGGAGCCGCAAGATTAGCGCAGCTCTAAGTGTAGAGAAGGAAACAGAGTCAGGAACTGAATGATTTGGCAGCACTCTGAAAGGCATGGGACAGGAGGTCACACGGCCAAGCGCTGGCTCCAATCAAAAGTATCCTATTGGGCCAAAGTTATGTATACTTCTCATTAACTACTGCGAACGAGTAGGAAGGACGCAGGGAACGAAAAGAGAGGACAAAAGCGAGCACTACAACTGTAGTGAATTAGAAATCTCCGCTTACAATGAACATGTACGATGTTTTTGAGTGCGTGATATAAAATAGCTTAAAAAATGCATGATGTGAGCGGATCGCAAGGATAAAAGTGAAGACAGAAGAATGGCAGTCGCCACGCAAAGACACTTGCGTTCTGTACTTCAGATGTGTAATATAGCAAAGAAATGCGGGCAAGAAATGAAACCTTGAAATGTAAAACACATGTTCTCTCTTAGACAAGCAGTTCTACTGAGGCTATACTTAGGGAGAAGTTATTACTTGTCGAGATTATGCTTGATGCACCTAAAATCTCCCTGCCAAATTTATCTTGGCCTGGACAACAAATCTTGTAGATCCTGCGTCAGACACACATTCTTATTCGCGGTGTTTGCAATGTGAAGGGAAGTGCACGCAAACTGTAAATGTTTTACTCTGTGACAACTTCTTTGGCGATGAATTCACGGGCATGGAGAGTCTGTAACTGTGTTACTGCGCCAATAATTCGGCCGCAGGGCAGCCTCGTGGCACGTTGCTCATTGCACGACAGCCCAGCTTAGTCGCTGGTGTAGTTGGTGCCATCTGCGGGAGCTTCTTGCTACCGGACATGCCTGAGCACTTTGCTGTAATTAAGTAAACTGTTTATGCTGTTACTGTCTTAAATTTCAAAATGTTCAGTTATGTCAGAAATATATGTTTAAAATAATGAGGAATGCTAAAGATATATTGTGTGTAAAGAAAACGTTCTGCAATGGGGCGCTGCGTATGAGGAGAGGATAAAGCCACTCAGTGAACATATTGTTGAGAAACCATAGAGAGGGCGTGTTTCGTTGCTGTAGCATTGGCTGTATAGCGAAGAAAATTTTTTTCGGAGTATTACGCCGCCACACGTTCGCGTAGGCTGTGGTTAACACACCTCTCCCTTTATCTCATGTAAACCCAGCAGCGGCTGAGAAAAATCTTTAAACAGCGCCAGTCATAAAAGGTACCTACTGCCAGGTAATTCAACAAGCTGATTTATTCTACCAACCTGTATCAACGAGTCTCCAGTGTTTCGAAAGCTTAAGGGGAGCGGGGAAGAGAAGTTCTTCGGCAGACCTGGAGACCGCTTTCTTAACTTTTGGTACTCTGTGAATATAAAGTATCTCCTCGAATCTCATTTCCTTATTCCTCGCCTTTGGCCCAACCAATGGCTCCTCAATGTTTTCACAGAATCTCTTCAAAAAAAAGAGTCTAAGGCTTCGGCCTCGCGTTCTCATTTAACAGTGAAGGCTGTACTAGCTTTCCCAAAACCAACGTAGTCCGAACTCTCCGTTGTTTCTGAGAAAAGGAAAGGTGCATAACTGCCTCAATTTGTAGGTGGGAACCACCGCCATCTCACAGCGCGATTGAGGTGTCCACTGACGAAATGAGCCAGTTACTTGCCTTTCCTTTCCTCAAAACTAACTGAGGGTTTAGACTGCGATAAAGACAACGCTGCAAACTAGACTATTTGCTTCGTGCAAGTGGGCAACGTAAGTGCGTAATGCGTGCCGGGTACAAGATCGAACCGAAGACAGCAAGCGAAAGAAGGCCGAATATGCACGTGAGAATACAAGTGCAGACGCCCAAACCGGTCTGTGAGACGCCCAACCGGGCAGTCGCCTGTGAAACGTCAAAATGGGCCCGCCACTTCAGACGTCTTTGCAGCTAACACCAGTTAGCTTTTGCCGATAGCCGGCTTTCGCTAAGCCGGTCAGCTTACATGTAATAACTTTTTCTCTACAAGACACTGTTACCAAGACGTGAAGCCGTGTGATGGCACTTTTGTGACACGCCTGCTTGTGTGTATGACATGAGAAGACAACCACAGCGAACAGTCGTAGCGGAATTGCCGCCTCGCGCCTGTTTTGATCGCATCCGCATAGCTTCAGCGCTGACAAAACGCATTTAAATAATCTAAATACTTTATCTGAACTGTACGTGAATATTCCTCGATATTTATTTTCTATATTCCAGTGAGAGAGAGAGAGAGAGGGTTTATTGATGAGATAGGCGGAGAGGTTGGCTAGAAAAATTAATATCTGGCCTGCTACTCTGTACTGTGGAATGGGAAGAGGAGAAAAAAATTATTCCAGGATAGGTGCCTAAGCCTATGCGGTCCGTGGAAGAAAGGAGCGCCCGTTTGCAAGGGTGATATATTTGTTGGTGCAGCCACACTGGTCCGCATCGGGGGCACTTTGTGAGTGAGCCTCAGGCCGCCTTGGACGATTGATGTTGTAGACGAGAAGAAAACATGTAGTCTAAAGTTTTAGCTTCGTTTTATGGAGTATGACACGGATGTGGGCTGCGGAAAAAGCGGGCGTGCGGCGGGTATTTCGTAGCAAGAATCAGTTTTGAATGGCTTGGAATAAAGCATCACTTTTGCAAGAACGAACACACCAGCCACAACAGCGCTTAGCACACATTGCAGAAGGGTAAACTCCAGCAATGTTGCCATCGGTCTGCAACGCGACAGGTAGCGGAACTCACCCCGGCACGTTACAAAAATCGTCGTATTGATCTCTCCGGAATGCAAGCTGCCAATCGCTTCGGAGCTGATAAGACTTCCTTAAAGCGCAGCAGAGAGAGCCGGGAGTTGGTGGATAACAAGGATTAAAAACATACTGTGGTTCGTCCCTGCGTTTGTGTAAATGTTACCTGCAGATAAACGTTTTGCCCCCGAAATCTGCACAGGGCTGCCTCATCCTGCTGCTAGTCTCTTCACTGATCAAACTTTGTGTCTGGGTAGCAACGGTTGTCGTTCCTCCCAAAAGGGCGCGAGAAATTGCTTAGAGTGTAGCTCAAGAACTGCTTGATGACGTAGTTAGGATTTAGCTTACGTGTCCCATATAGCGCAAAGAGCAAGAGACAACTAGTACAACTTATCAACGACTCCTGTGTGGGAAAACCAACCTTGATACAAGTTGTGAGACCAAAAATATTGAATCTACCCGTTTCCTGCTCGGTAAACTGCGCGACAGATTAAAAAAGAACAGAGATCCCGCCGTAACATTCATCAGTGAGCGGTTGAAGTTTCTGCCAATGAACAAGATGCGCAGGCGTTAGTACGCTCAATTTCTGGCGTTATGTTTCCTTTGCTTCACAATTTGCACCCATCCCTGTGAGTGCAACTGCAGCTTCAGTAATATCACCTTGTCACGCTCCGTGGCGATTAGATCTATATGCTCACCGTACGGCAACTGCCCCTGGCTAAGATATGAAGGTTCTGCATTGCTGAAATACATGACTGCTGGTTTCTGATATGCGTGACTACGAACATACTGCCACAGTAATGTCTGATGAAATCCGCATTGAGCCCTAGTTTTACAGTAAAAGCCACGCTGCCTAGGAGATGGCGTTCAGCTGAGAGGTCATTGCTCTTTATTTTAAACACTTCATTTAAAAAGTGCGGACGAAACAACTGGCCTCGTCAACGACACGACCAGCGGCGCTTCTCCTCTGAATTTGGTTTGGTTTATGGGGGTTGAACGTCCAAATGCGACTCAGGCTGTGAGGGACGCCGTAGTGAATAGCTCCGTAAATTTCGACCACCTGGGGTTATTTAACGTGCACTGACATCGAGCACTACACGGGCCTCAAGAATTTCGCCTCCACCGAAATTCGATCGCAGTGGCCGGGATTGAACTCGCGTGCTTTTGGACCAGCAGCCGAGGGCCGTAACCACTGAGCCACCGCGGTGGCTTGCATGAATTCCATAAGTGAAGTCATAAGAACGACGCATGCTCTCTACATCTTTCGGCGCCGTCTAAGACGCCCATGACATTGATCCCGTCCATCTACTTAGCTCTACCTGCACACTGTTTTAAAAAAAAGCCATTTTTCATCAAATATCGCAAAATAAGACTTGTATCTTGGTTTGCAAGTAATGTCCCCCATCTCACTTCCGTCCTTAGCTGTTCGAACTATTGCAGCCAATCACACGGTAAGACATGCTGAATAGATCCCGAGTATGGTTTACAAAACTTCGAGCCAGAAAAAAACGTTAACGAGAAAACTCCTCATGAAGACAAGAGTCAAAGGCATCAACATTAAGATAGATGTTTTTTATGAACTATCCATAGATGAACTTTAACAAAAACACAGGTTAAAATAAAGCTCAGCTGTGAAAATATTTTACTTATTTATGGTAGTAAAACAATAAGTATACGCAATTAACGCCAGCAAAACCAATACGACTTTTTTGTAGGCATGTGGTAAGTAAATTCACGTTTGACTTTGCTTACATACCCCAGACTAAAATTCATGAGGAGTGTTAGTAGTGTAAATTATGATTTTTTTCATGACGTAATCGGTTAGACGAGATATCACATTCAAATTTTTTATAACAAGTAGAATTAACAGCACTGTCCTTTAAAGACGGTAATTCATGTCGGTACCATTAATTCACAATTATTGCGCGTTTGAAAGCGACAGATATCTGAGCAGATTTCGTACTGTTGCCCCACCTGCTTTTTGAAAAAAAAAATTGTGAAGGGCTGTTTTATTATATGGTAAGTGAAGTTGTTAAAGCGTTTAAACAAAACTTTCCTGAAATGCAAATATTTCTTGTGGATTACTGTATAATGTGAGGCCCCAAACAAAGAAAACGCAGTAACTAAGATGCAAGTACAAAATTATCAAGAGGAATTTTTGCTTGGAACAGTTAATATGTTCTTAGGGATAAAATATTCGTTTTGCGTGTACTATCGAAACAAACAAAACAAATTGCGGTTGCCAGTGTGCGCTATGAGCAAATTTCAGAGCGTTGGTAGTTCCTGTGACTGCCGAGATGTTGAACAGGAAGGATCATAATCACAGGGACACTCATGTGCAAGTACAGATGTGGTCAAGGTATTACGAAGCATGCTTCGAGGTTTGAAACTTTCTGGCTCGTGTCGTGGAGAGAATACGATTGCTTGGGTGCATACGCGAGTGCACCTGCACCTTGTAATAACAAATATATAAAGTAGTTCCTTGTTTTTGCTAAGTAAGGCGTGACAAGAGTACGATCGCTGAAGTGTGCTCTGCAATATTATGGACTGTACCGTACATTGTGTTTAATGAGACGTGAACCAAGTACTTAAATAAACTGAAACGTAGTCAGAATATGTGACTCTAGAGTAGCACTGCTCTCTATCTACAAGAATAAAATGGAATTTTCACGCCTTTCGAATGTATCTATTTGGTTTATGCTATTCAAAATTAGAACTGCGCTATGTATAAAAAACTAGTTGGGCAATTAATTCACCTCAAGAGTTTATGCGATAGTGCCTTCTCCTTTTTTTAGAAATTTTTAATTAATATAACATCAATATACATCTACAACACACTTTGCTGTCACACACCCAAAAAGCGTTCATTTGGTATCCCCCTACCACGCTTGAACGAATGACCCTTCGTGGCTTATATGGGTTGCGGGATGCGACCTGGTTCAGGCAGGCTTGAAGCCTGTCAGGTTAGATGTACTTCCGTGCAATAAAGAAAAAAAGCACTTTGTTGCATATGCGCAGCGTGCCTACCTGGCCTGGAAAGGGCCTGGGTTTAAACCCGAAGGCAAAGAATTTCGTTTCTTCTATTTAAAACTTCTCAGAATATTTCCGTGTACGTTTCTGAGTCCTTCCTCTCAATCCAAGGTCACGGCGATGCCTCATCGACCAAACGATCTGTCTACGCTATCGCGTAAAATTCGCTGCTATAGAACATCAAAAAGGCCACACCTGCCATAATTTTTTGCAGCGGTACCTCCAATGGATAACACTTTCTGTGCCCAGAACGCAAACGCGCCAAACTCTAAAGAGGCGGGACGTTTCGAAGGTGCCTGGATCAATGTTGTGACACGCCTAGTTGTTGTAGGCACGGTCACTACAGCAAAGTCCTAGTGGCCGCCTTCTGTTTCTCCAAAGATCTTCCTCCGAAGCACGTAACACGTATGCCATTTTTAGCACAGATCTGCTAGCCAGGACTACCACAAAGACGAACGTGCAAACGCATGCGAGACATGTAGCGTAGTATCAGTCAAAAGAAACTCGAGGAAGAAAACAACTGAAACAACATAACAGGAAGATATTACACTCGGGAGGCAGAATACAAGAGCGATTGATATAGGCATCGAAAGCGTAAAGACCGCTATTTCGAAAGTGTTTATAGGCTGCGCTTCTTTTTCTATCCAGCCGCTGATATCTATGTTTGTTTGTGCTAGCGTTTCAGCTCCTTCGCACACGTTTCATTTGACGCTGATGGTACATATGACTACATGAGTGAAGCGGCCGGCGCCCCTACGGAAGAAAGACATTTAATGTTGCTGGAGTTCCTGTGCTGCCATGTATTGATCAATTCCAATTATATGTGGGCAGTAACTCGGCAACGGGATCTCAAGCATCTTATGGGCAGCCTAAGAGCAGGCGCAGCGCACTCACGCGACGAGGTCGTTTATGCTGGCGCGTCGGAGGCACGCCACCGTCCGCTCGTCGGAGGCATGCGAACAGGACACGAGGTCGGCTACAGCGCGCATGTTGGCCAGCCCCGCTGCACCCGAGTTCTCCGGGAGTAGCCGCAGCGGGCTGCCCGAGTGGAAGAAGAAGCGGCTGAAGGGCGCGCTTCCGTCCGCCATCATTAGGTATCCGAGCGAGCTGGCGCCAGTGTCGTAGCCCACCAAGGCTACCTGCACCAGTGGGAAAATTTGTGAGGAGCAGTAAAAAAAGTGAGGAGACACTTATGCTCTTTACAAAGGTTTGACGCGACAGAATTATGATTATTTGTTAAGTAGCACGTCTTTCGAATTTAAAAAACTCATTAGAATACATCAAAAGGCACACAAGACCACGTGATACACCACAAGACACACAAGGTATCTCTTTAACCAAGTCGGACGGTCGCCCCTCAGTCGCCTACGGTTACCGCGCCTGACTTCTAACTCAAGGGTAATGTGCTCGATTCCGAACAAATTGCCCCATTTTTTTTTCTTTTCAGCGCAGGGTATTTACCTTACATCCTTAAATATCACAATGACTGTTCAGTCACAATACGAGCTCATAGGCACAATTGAACTTGTGTTCTATTCATGTTCACTTCAGAGCTCTACGTGCGACATTACAAACCTCTCGACCAATCTTGATAATGAACGCGAAAACCCGCTCTAACGCTGTCGCGTTAAAACGACCCTTTCATCCGGATGTACATCAATGCCTTGTCAGCAAAAAATTGTGGTCGGTCACCCAGAGTATGTGGCTGATCACAGCGGCAGCTGCATATGCGTGATAGCAGGCTTCATCTGCGCCAGCTGCACCTTCCTTGCTTTCACGTTAACGCTTCTGTTTTGGACAATGACAGCTTTTGCACGGTCGGAAAACGTCGTTCGGTTTTATAACAACTTTACCGGCATTTAGTATAAAAAGGAGCTTTAAAATGTCTACCCTGGCACATTTACTCAAGGTCACTGAATTTGAAGATCACATGTCTTTTCGTCATCATCCTAACTACACACTGCAAGGCAAAAGCCTCTCCCATATATTTCAAATTAACCCTGTCCTTTGGCACCTGCGGCAACTTTATCCCGGCCAACTTTATATTTCATCCGCCCAATTAACCTTCTCCCGCCCCCAGATACGCTTGCCTTCTTTTAGAATCCGCGCTGTTACCCTTCGCGACCAGCGGTTATCTTGCCTTCGCAATACATGCCCTGCCCAAGCCCATTTCTTCCGCTTGATTTCCACTAAGATGTGATCACGATGCAAGAATACTGTATATTATTCTGACACCGTGGGTGTAATCTACCCGCGTTTGGGCCCTCATCAACTCTGTTTTATTCCTGTATTTTAATGTTATATATATCATATTTCCCGCCATAGCTCACTTAGTTGTCCTTAACTTAAACTGAACCCTTTTCGTTAGCCTCCACGTTTCTGCCCTATGGTTGAGTACCGGTTGAGTATGGCAAATTAATTAGGTCTTCTTCATGAACTCTCATCTCTAACTGCTTCCAGTCCAGGCCTCAGAACAGCTCCTATAAATAGGTAGTGAATAACATTGGCGAGATAGTGTCTCCCTGCCTGACACACTTCCTATTGCCGGTTCCCTTTCTTATAAGAATTTTATTGCTGACTTTACGGAGGGTTATGGTAGCTGCGCTGTTGTTATATCTTCCAGTATTTTCACATGACTCCTCGTTCCCTGATTACGCAATGCCTGCATGACTGGTAATTTTTCCACTGAGTGAAAGCTTTCTCGTTATCAATGAACGCTATATAACGGGGTTGGTTATATTCTTCGTACCTTCTAGAAAACCAAAAAAACAGTGTTTTGGAACAATGATGGACCACTACTATAATCTTCTGAATTAAAATGGCGAAGGCGCCACCACCTTGATGGAAAATTAGAGCACCAACGAACCGCAGCTTGTGTGGTTACGCAACCTTTTCAAGAGGTAAACGCGGCTGAGGTTTGAGAGACAAAAGGTAAGCGATCTCTTTCCTCTTTTCCTCACAACCTCCGTCTCAATGGAACAAATGAGGAGGTTCGTCCCTTTTCTTAATGACCAAAGGCTGACGCCATTATTTCATGGAGCACCGTTCTAACATCAACCGCTGTAAAAGAAGTGTACTACAAATGTACTTACTGGATCGAGAACAATGTATTGGTGAATAATGTGTCAGCCAGTACGAATCAATAACTCAAATTAGGCTTGCCAGCTGCCTCACCCAGGTCCTCAGGGGACAAAGAAAGCAGGAAAAATAAACAGGGCTGGCCTTAGTCTTGCCATGTCAGCCAAGAAATGGAACGCACAAGTGAACCCGAAAAACCTTCATGTCATCCTTAAAAGAGCGGCAATTACATTTGTGTAAAGAGGAAAAAAAATGGTTACCCTCTACTTGATTCTTAGTGACAGCTGTGGGAGGGCGTTTGTTCATCCGCGTTTTGAATGAGTTTAGACTAAAATTTAGTACCGTTCGTCATTGCTGCCAGCCGCAATCTTCAAATTCCTCTGATCGAGATTTTAGGGTGGTGCTTGAGAGGTTCCCTTTTTAGGCTTAGAGACTCGCTCATCTCTTTACCCTGGATGACCCCGAATAATGCTGCCATTTCCCAGCAGCAGAGGGCTCGTCTTCTCCGGCGTCAAACCGGCATCGCACTTCGTATACTAGACACTTGCTGGTTCTGGAATCATCCAGCATTACCCACCGAGTGCAGCACCCCTGAATATACGAGCACTTTAAGGGGGTCATGTATTCGAATAATGCTTTTATGCGTCTTCCGCAGCCTTGCGGCGGTGACCGAGTGGCCCGAAAGGGGTTTTTAAGCGTCTGCTGTTCAGAGCTCATACACTCGCTCGCTCATTTCATTTTGTTGTCATGAACACCTGAGCCAAACAATATATTTCTACACGCACCAAACAATTCACAATCGCAAACCAAAGTTGGCGAGCCCCTTTCTGCTACTTTTAAAGCGAAAATACTACCTCAGAATGTCCCAACCAAGAATCTTGGGCGAAGCCTCGGAGTAATTTAGGTAAGCTCTGGTTAGCTCGGAGAAGCGTCGCGCAAGTGGCATCGAAAGGTGGATGCTCGGCCTGGTTCGGAGGAGCGTCGCGCCAGCTGTAGCTAATGGAAGGGTGACCTTGGCCAAACTAGCATAGCAACAGCTCATGCAGAAATAACATAAACATTGCCGCGCTTTCGTTTCGAACCCGTGGAGGCGCGAACAGATCAGCTTCACTGGTTACTTCCACAAGAGCGGCAGCCGATCACGCCTCGTGTTAAATGTAACACTCACGCGCTGCGCAGTGCACAATTGTCGTCGTCATCAACTTCCAACTGCGGTACGAACAGATCATAACAGCTTCACCTCGGTTAAAACTTAACCTGACTCTGATATCGTCACCAGACGTGCCGACGATCCAGCAGTGAGCCAACCTGGCTAAATACACGTTTTCGCACGTCTACTCGGTATAACTACGTAAAACCCAACCATTTTTTACACTCGCACCCTCCTCTTTCGCACGCTCCTGCGTATGCCACCTCAGAGATGGTCTTTGGTTAGAATTTTCAGACGTCAGGCAGCAAACTTTGCCGCGGCCCTTGAACCTCGTCGTTCAAGCGGGCCAGGAGGCTCCGCGTCCAGGGAATTTCTTCGTGCGTTGGCGGTGGGGCTGGCGAAGGAGCGCTGTCTTTTCAGCGCGCAAATAGTGAAGCGAGCAGAAGGTAATTCCCGAAAACACCGAAAACAAAATTTTGACTAGAGATAACTGTGCTTCTACAAAGCGTGCCAAAAATATTCTCGCTCTAGGGTATTCGTGAAGCGATATCCTTTAACATTCCAGGCGTACCACAACGTTACCTTAGACCTTTCTAGAGCCCCTAGAAGCGTCCGCCAGGAAGGCCACTGGCTACATTACAGGGTGGGTGAGAAACACGCTTGCAACACACAGCAGGTTTTTAGAGTGATATAAGCATCTGCAACTCTCGTCGAAAGAAGAGAAGAATTAGCCAGGCTTGCTAGTTCATGACACAAACATTAGCAGCGCAACAGCCTGTACAAGGAGAGAGACACATACGAGCCCTGACTGACAACTGGAAAAAAATTTATTGTTGTTGTTGTGACTGCAGGAATAATGAAATTGAAAGTGCGAGAGCCTGCCCACTAGCCCAAACTAGGCCACAATAGCTGCCACGTGCAGACAATAAAAGAGTTAAAAGAGATATGAGAGGAAGGATTGAAAGAAAGGACGCGCGTCGCAACAACCGCGTCGTGTAAATCGACGAAAAAAAGGAAAAAAGAAGGCGAGGATGTTAACCAGATCTGGTTGCCTATCCTGCAATGAAGAGGGATTATGAACATAAAAACGTTAAAACCAAGCAGCAAGATTCTTCGCAATTTTAGCCAACAAGAAATGTGATCTTTTGCTTGTTATGGTGACGAAAGGAATGCTGACGCACTTCACCGCTCTTGCACCGCAAAAAACAAGGTTCTGATGAGTTACCAGAACCAGCTTCTGCACGAACTATTTGAAGCGCATGTAATTCGAAAAAGAGCGCTGAAGTGCGTCAGGACTCCTTTTGTCAGCCTCAAAATGAGAAAAATCAGTTCTTTCTAGCTAATAATGCGAAGATTCTTGCTGCTTTGTTTTAACGTTCTTATCTTTTAATGTTGTGGGCGTGGGCTGTGGTACGCACTGCCGTTGCCGCAATAAAATTCCTTTAGTCGCTAGTCATCGCTGGTGTATGTGTCTCTCCTCTTGTCCCATCTGTTGCGCTGCCCACGAAACAAGCGCCGTCCGCGCCCACCTAGTAGACTTAGTGAGGCCGGCGCGTCAAAATTGGCTTTGAGGCGCAGCAACTGTCTCGCCGCCTCACTCCCCGGTGAACCCCTCAACCTCGCCACGAGGGAAAGAAAGATGATGAGATTATAGAAAAGAAAGAAAGAGAGAAAGAAAGGAAGAAAGAAACAAAAGTACGAAAAAAGGAAGAAAGAAAGAAAGAAAGAAAGAGAGAGAGAGAGAACTGAGCAGCAAGGCAATGAATAGCACAAGTGAGGAGACCAAAGCAACGTCAATAGCCTCGGCGGCGGAGGGGATCCGGCGTGGTAAGGAAGGAGGAGAGAAGAACGGGGCTGAGGCTAAGCATAGGCGAGGGGCGCAGCAAAGCCAAAGCCGTGGGGTGAGGCGAGTACGCGGCCAAGCGGCGATCACGTGTCAACGCCACTCACGCAGCCCTTCCTCGGGCCTCGTGCATCCTTCGTCGTCGTAAGGAGTGCTGCGCGGTCATAATACGGTAGGACACCGCCAGAAACTTAGAAATGCCTCTTGGAGGCTACACGTCGCCTGGAGGCTAAAACCCACGAACATGCGTAGTTTAGAAAACAGGCAGCACTTGTTAGGGACACTGCCCCCAACGTGCTGTCTGATAACGTTCGTAAGTTTGTGCCCATACGTTGGATAGGTAGAAATTGAGGACGTTCGCGCCATGGAGACCAGTGCGCAAGCTCAGCCACAGTAGAATCGAGTGCCCGCACTGGTGCCACTCCACACTTGATTCATAGCGTATGGCTGGAGGCACGAGCGTCCTCGCTCTGCTGAAGCCACAGAGAGTTCGCGTCTGCGTATGCTGGTTACAAATAATTTTAACGAAAGGAATGACGCGATAGTGGTGTTTCAATGGGCGGACACACACCCGGACTGTACCGAGACCAAAGGAGGCGAGAGACAGAATATAAAAAAAAATAATAAAGACGGATACGATAGGTATCGCTGAATTTTGAGATTTGTGCCACAAGCTAACAGGCGGGCAGTTTTTAAAGGCGACAACCTTACAAGCCCCATAAGATGAAATTCCTCAGCGAACGTTGTTGTTGTTAGGACCGAGATATGGTCCCGAAAAGATGGCATCGCAACAGCTGTCATGTAGCAGGTTTGTTGATAACCTGAAGTATTTCCTGAGGATTTGAATGGTCTGGGAGCCGCACACTTTTTTTTTACTTGCAACGGCGCGTTTTTTTCATCTAAGAACTATATGAATGTTTGCCTGTTATTGTGTATGTTCTGCGAGATCAACTTTTATTGCACTTAGCCTCTCCTTCCTTCATTTTTTATTGCGCTTTCGGTTTTTTAGGGTAATTGTATAAATAAAAATATAGCCAACGAAGCGACGAGTGCGACTAAGGCATGCTCAACGGACACCAGGAGCAGCTAAATGTTTTTGTTGTGTTTGTTTTTACCGAGCTACGTTATTTTGTTTTAGCGTTTTAATGAAGTATTGCTCTCACTTTCAACCTGAAATTTTTATATACTATTTGTATTTGTGGTGGGCGTTCTAAATTATTTCGCTTCTTTCTGCAGCGCGTGAAAAAAAGCGCCTGCGATAATCAGAAAATAAGCGAATAAAAATACGTAAATAAATAAAAAACCTGCACGGCTTGATCCAGAGGATATAAAACAGGAGAAGACCAAAAAGTGTTACCTACATTTCGGGGATCTCCGTGAAAAGCAGCGATATTATTTTTTATCCAATTGAGTGCTAGGAGCTGGTCAAGGAGGCCGACATTTCCTGGCGTGTCGTTGGTGTTTCCATTCAAGAAGCCGAAGAGACCGAGCCGGTAACTGGGCACGACGACCACCGTGTCAGTATAGCCGGACAGGGAGGCGCCGTCGAAGTACTGGTAGTCGCTGAAGCCGTGCTCAAAGTCCCGTCCATAGAAGAACACCAGCACTGGCTTGAGCTGGCATCCGGTCGCGCAAGGCGCGATGGTCGGCGTCCACACGTTCAAGTGCAAGCAGTCCTCGCTTGTGCCAGCCGGGATCTCGTCAAGGACTGGCACTTGTGCAAACTGGAACAAAGCAGTGTGCCCAGATTCACGATCAAGAGTGCATGAAGCATTAAATATCCTGCTTGCCTCCGTGCTTCCCTTCTACAGACTTCAAAGTACTTAGCCAAGGTTTGACAGAGGGGATACGAAAACACTGGAAAGCACGTTCGACCTTGCCAATAAACATCCAACGGAGCGCATGTTAACTGCACAGTCGCTAAAGAGAATATTACACGGCCTAATGCTGTGGCCTGCGTTCAATACCGAGTAACCTGAACAGAGGACAACCCGAAGTTCTCTTGTATCCGTGGATCACCCCATTCTGAAGATAAAAACGGTTCATTTACGGAAGACAAAGATTTTGGGTTATGGGTTATGGGGCTTAACGTGCCAAACCGACTCAAGCTATGAGGAACGCCATAGTGAAGTTCTCCGGAAATTTCGACCAACTGGGTTTTTTTAACGTGCACTGATACCGCAAAGTAAACAGGCCTCTAGAATTTCACATTCATCGAAATTCGAAGACAAAGCTTTTATGAGCTGAAAAAATTAAGGGACGAATACAGATGTCACCATCGCCGGCCCATTTCGCCGCTCAGCTGTTGTGCGTCGACACAGTTTTAGTCGGATCGTAGAGGCTTGGCTACAACATCGTCCTCGTCACAACGGCAATCACGGAGGCCTTTTTCGTGTAGACTTCGCAGGTTTGAATAAAGAAGCGCGGAAAATTTTTATGGAATTTGCTCACCAATAAGCGCGTTTTGGCTGCACGAAGATAATTAACATCCCAAGAAAAATCCTCGAATGGATCTTTACTATAAGCCAGATTACTATAAAGTTGTCCTTAGCGTCCATTCATCTTAAAGAAATAGGCGTCCACGTTGTGCGAATGTCCTTCAGAAACATGTTGTAGCCAAGCCTCTGCGATTATAGTAAAAAAATGTGTCGACGCAAGACAGGTGAGGCGCGAAATCGGCCGGCTATGGTGACATCTCTATTCGCCCTTTTATTTTTTTTGCTCAGAAAAGTTTCGTCTTCCAAAAAAGTACCGTCTTTATGTTTAAAATGGGGTAATCCATAGGTACAAGAAAACTTCAGGTTGTCCTCGGTGTCCCTTTAAGATATTGAAGTCAGGCCGAGCTGCTCTCAGCTGCGAATGAACTGTGATTTTAAGTAGGTTCTCCTTGTAAATCTCCAGCATCGCCATCAGTAGCAGCAGCGGCAGCAGCAGAGAGGAAAAAATGCTTCTGCCAGAAGTTTCTAGGCACTATTATTGATTCTTGATTCAAGCTCATAATTTTTCAGCGCAATGGCACACAGCCGAAAAAAAGAAGGAATAGAAGGACGAACACAGTGCTGACTTCAGTAGATTAAGATCTTGGGCTAGTTGGTATTATTGATTCAATATCAGAGCTTTTCAGGGCAATGGTACACAGCCAAGAAAAACAAGAAAGAGAAGGACGAAAATAGCTCTGACTTCAGTAGAGTTAATTCTTGGGCTAGTTGTAAATACTGAATCAAGCTCATAGTTTATCAGCGCAATGGAACACAGTCAAAGAAAAGAAGGAAGAGAAGAACGAAGAACGCAGCGCCGACTTCAGTAGAGTTAGAGTTTGGGCTAGTTGGTATTCTAGATTCAAGCTCACAGGATTTCATCACAACGGCAAACAGCCAAAGAAAAGCTGGAAGAAAAGGGCGAACACAGCGCTGACTTCAATAGAGATAGTTCTTGAGCTTGTTGGTATTCTTCATTCAAGCTCATAGTTTTTCTGTGCTACGGTGCACAGCCAAAAAAAGAAGGAAGAGAAGAAGCACGAGCACAGCACTCACTTATGTAGAGTTAGTTCTTGAGCTTTTTCGTATTCTTGATTCAGGCTCATAGTTCTTAGCGAAACAGCACACAGCCAAAAAAAATAAGGAAGAGAAGGAGAAACACAGCGTCGAATTCAGTAGAGTTACGTCTTGGGCTAGTTGGTATAAATAAATCAAGCTCAGATTTTCAGCGCAACAGCACACAGGGAAAGAAAAGAAGACGGAAGAGAAGGACGAACACATGGCTCAATTCTGCAGGGTTAGTTTTTAGGTCAGTTCGTATTCTTGATTCAAGCTCATGGTTTTTCAGGGCAACAGCACACAGCAAAAGAAAATCAGAAGGATGAGAAGGACAAACACAGCGCCGGCTTCAGTAGGGTTAGGTCTTGGGCTAGTTGGTAATCTGTATTCAACCTCATTGTTTTTCAAGGCAATGGCACACAGCGAAAAAAAAATAAGGAAGAGAAGAGGGATGAACACAGCCCTCACTTCATTAGAGGTAGTTCTTGGGATAGTTGATATTCTTGACTCAAGCTCATAGTCTCTCAGCACGACGGCACACAGCCAAAGAACAGAAGAAGAAAGAGAACAAGGACGAACACAGTTCCGACTTCAGTCGAGTTAGTTATTAGGCTAGTTGGTATTCTTGATTCAAGCTCATAGTTTTTCAGCTCAATGGCTCACAGCCAAAAGAAAAAAGGTAAAGATTGGCGAACATAGTGCTTACTTCATTTGAGTTTGTTCTTGGGTTAGTTGGTATTCTTGATTCAAGCCATTAGTTTTTCAGCGCAACGGCACAGAGCCAGGGAAAAGAAGACGGAAGAGAAGAAAGCCGAACACAGGGCTGACTTCAGTAGGTTCATTTCTGGGGTAGTTGGTATTATTGATTCAAGCTCATAGTACTTCAGCACAAAGCCAAAGAAAAAAGAAAGAGGAGAAGGACAAACACAGCGCTGACTTCAGTGGAGTTAGTTCTTGGATTAGTAGGTATTTTTGATTCAAGGACGAACCCAGCGCTGACTTCAGAGATAGATCTTGATCTATTTGGTATTCTTGATTCAAGCTGAGCATTTCAGCACAATTGCAAACAGCCAAAATTAAGAAGGAATAGAAGGACGAACAATGCGATTACTTCAGTAGAGTTAGTTCTTAATCTAGTTGGTATTCTTGATTCAAGCTCATTGTTTTTCAGCAGAACGGCAAACAGACAAAGAAAAGAAGAAGGTAAGGACGGATACAGCGATGACTTCAGTAGCGTTAGTCGTTGTGCAAGTGGGCACTCTTCATTCAAGCTAAAAGTTTTTCAGTGCTACGGCGCACAGACAAAGCAAAGAAAAGGAACAGCAGAAGGACAAGCACCGCGTTGACTTCAATAGAATTAGTTTTTGTGCTAGTTGGCATTCTTGATTCAAGCTCATATGTTTTTTCAGCACAATGGTAGACAGCCAAATAAAGAAGGCAGAGAAGAAGAGCAAACCCAGCGCTAACTTCCGCAGAGTTAGCACTTTTATATTGCGTATTAATGATTCAAGCTCATAGATTTTCTGCGCAATGGCACACAGCCAAAGAAAAGAACGAAGAGAAGAAGGACAAACACGGCGATGATTACAGTAGAGTTAGCTCCTAGGGTAGTTGTTATTCTTGATTCAAGGATATAGAGTTTTAGTGCAACGGCACACAGGCAGAGAAAAGAAGGAAAAGAAGAAGGTCGAATAGACCGCAGACATCAGTAGAGTTAGTTCTTGGCCTAGTTTTTATTATTGATTTAATGTCATAGATTTTCAGTGAAACGGCACACAGCCAAAGAAGATAAAGAAACTAGGACGAACACAGCCTTCACTTTAGTAGAGTTAGGTTTTGGGCTAGTTGGTATTCTTGTTTCAATCTCATATTTTTTCAGCACAGGAGCACACAGCCAAAGAAAATAAGAGAAGGACGAACACAGAGCTGAATTCAATAGAGTTGGTTTTGAGATTAGGTGGTATTCTTGATTCACGCTCAAAGTTCTTCAGCGCAACGGCACACTGTCAAAGAAATTAAGGAAGAGAAGAAGGACGAACAAAGCGCTGACCTCAGTACAGTTAGTTCTTAGCTTAGATGGTATTCTTGATTCAAACTGCTAGTTTATCAGCGCAACAGCACAGATCCAAAAACGAAGGAAGAGAAGAAAGACGAACACAGGGCCGACTTCAGTAGGGTTAGTTCTTGGGTTAGTTGGTATTCTTGATTCATCTTCACAGTTCTTCAGTGGAACGGCTCAGAGCCAAAAATAGGCGGAAGAGAAGAAAGACGTAGAAAGGGCTGACTTCGTAAGGGTTAGTTCTTGGGCTATTTGGCATTCTTGATTCAAGCTCACAGATTTTTAGTGCATTGGCACACAGTCACAAAAAAATATAGAAGAGAACAAAGACGAACACAGGGCTGACTCCAGTAGGGATAGTTCTCGGGCTTGATGGCATTCTTGATTCAAGCTCACAGTTTTTCAGTGCAGCAGCAGAGCCACAAAAAATAGATGGAAGAGAAGAGAAACGAACCCGGGGCTGACATCAGTAGGATTAGTTCTTGGGTTATTTGGTATTCCTGATTCATGCTCACAGTTTTTCAGCGCCACGGCAAAGTGAAAAAAAAAAAACGGAAGAGAAGACGAACGCAGGGCTGACTTCATGAGTGTTAGTTCTTGGGCTAGTTGGTATTCTTGATTCAAGCTCACATAGTTTTTCAGCGCAATGGCACAGACCCAAAGAAAAGAAAGAAGAGGAGAAGGACGAACACAGGACGAACTTCAGTAGGGTTAGTTCTTCGGTTAGTTGGTATTCTTGATTGAAGCTGACAGTTTTTCAGCGCAACGGCAAAGAGCAAAAAAAAAACGGAAGAGAAGACGAACGCAGGGCTGACTTCATGAGGGTTAGTTCTTGGGCTAGTTGGTATTCTTGATTCAAGCTCATATAGTTTTTCTTCGGTTAGTTGTTATTCCTTATTCAAGCTCAGTTTTTCAGCGCAGAGACACAAAGCTAAAGAAAAGAAGTAAGAAAAGAAGAAAAACAGAGGGTCGAATATCGTTCACTTCAATAGAGCTAGGTCTTGGGCTAGTTGGTATTCTTGATTCAAGCTCACAGTTTTAAGCGCAATCGCACACAGCCAAAGAAAGAAGACGGAAGAGAAGAAATACGACACAGATCTTGCTCCAGTGGAGATAGTTCTTAGATTTTTTTGGTATTCTTAACTCAAGCTCACAGTTTTTGAGCGCAACGGCACATAGCCAAAGAAAACAATAAGGAACAGAAGAATGAAAAACACAGCGCTTACTTCATTAAAATTAGTTCTTCGGTTAGTTTGTATTCCTCATTAAAGATGACAGCTTTTAAGTGCAACGGCACAGAACCAAAAAAAAAATGAGACGGAAGATAAGAAAGACGAACACAGGGCTGACTTCAGTAGGGTTAATTCTTGGGCTGGTTGGCAATCTTGATTCAAGACCACAGATTTCCAGTGCAACGCACAGAGCCAAAGAAGAAAAGATGGACGACCAAAGCGCTGTTTTCATTATAGTTTATTCTTCGGTTACTTGGTGTTGCTTAATTCAAGCTCATAGTTTTTCTGTGCAACGGTACACAATCAAATAAAAGAAGATAGAAGAGCTGAAATACGAAAACAGGGCTTACTTCAGCAGGGTTAGTTCTTGGGTTAGTTGGTATTCTTTATTAAAGCTCAAAGTTTTTGTGTGCAATGGCACAGAGCCAAAAAAAGGGGACGGAAGTTAAGAAAAACGAAGACAGGACTGACTTCAGTAGGGTTTGTTCTTGGGCTAGTTGGCATTCTTATTTCAAGCTCATAGTTTTCCAATGCAACGGCACAGAGCCAAGTAAAAGAAAAGGACGACCATAGCGCTGACTTCATTAAAGTTAATTCTTGGGTAACTTGGTGTTCTTGATTCAAGCTCACACTTTTCTAGTGCAACGGCACACAGCCAAAGAAAAGAAGATGGAAGTGCAGAAATACGAACCCAGGGCTTATTTCCGTAGGGTTAGTTTTTGGGATAGTTCGAATTCTTGATGCAACCTCATAGTTTTCAAGAGCAACGGCACACAGCCAAATAAAATAAAGAAGACAAGGACGAACACAGCTCTAAATTCAGTAGAGTTAGTTCATAGATTAGTTGGTATTGTTAATTCAAGCTCACAGTTTTTCAACGCAACGGCACACATCCATAGAAAAGAAGGAGCAGAAGAAGGAAGAACAAAGCGTTGACGTCATTAGAGTTAGTTCTTGGGTTAGTTGGTATTCTCGATTCAAGCTGATAGTTTTTCAGCGCAATGGCAGACAGCCGATGAAAGTAAGGACGAGAAGAAGGACGAACACAGCGCTGACATCAATTGAGTTAGTTCTCAGATTAGGTGGTATTCTTGGTTCTAGCTCATAGTTTTTCAGAGCAAGAGCACACAGCGAAAGAAAATAAAGAAGAAAAGAAGGACGAACACAGCGCTGACTTCAGTAGAGTTAGTTTCTAGATTGGTTGGTATTCTTGAATAAAGCTCATAATTTTCCAGCGCATCGGCACGCAGCCAAAGAAAAGAACAATAAAGAGAAGAAGGGCGAACACAGCGCTGACTTCAGTAGAGGTCGTTCTTGGGCTAGTTGGTATTCTTGATTCAAGCTCATAGATTTTCAGCGCGACGGCACACAGCTAAAGGAAACTATAAGGAAGAGAAGGACATACACAGCGCCGACTTCAGTAGAGTCCAGTTCTGGGCTTGTTGGCATTTTTGATTCAAGCTCGTAGACTTTCAGCGCACCGACATGTCGCCAAAGAAAAGAAGGAAGAGAAGAAAGGCAAACGCAGTGCTGACTTCAGTAGAGTTAGTTCATAGGTGAGTTGGTATTCTTGATTCAAGCTCATAGTTTTTCAGCGCAGCGGCACACAGCCAAAGAAATTATGGAAGAAAAGAAGGACGAACACAGCGCTGACTTCAATAGAGTCAGTTCTTAAATTAGATGGTATTCTTGATTCAAGATCACAGTTTTCATCGCAATGGCACACAGCCAAAGAAAATAAGCAAAGAAGTACGAACACAGCGCTGACTTCAGTAGAGTTAGTTCCTAGATTTGCTAGTATTCTTTATTCAAGCTCATTATTTTTCACCGCAACAGCACACAGCCAAAGGAAAGATGAAGGAAGATAAGAAAGGCAAACACAGGGCTGACTTCAGTAGAGTTGGTTCATATTTTAGTAGGTAATCTTGATTCAAGCTTAAAGTTTTTCAGCGCAGCGGCACACAGCCAAAGAAAATAAGGAAGAGAATAACGACGAACACTGCGCTGACTTCAATAGAGTTAGTTTTAGATTAGTTGGTATTCTTGATTCAAGCTCATAGATTTTCAGCACAACGGCGCACAGCAAGAGAAAAGAAGGAATATGAGAAAGACAAACACAGGGCTGACTTCAGTAGGGTGAGTTGATATTCGCGATTCAAGCTCATAGCTTTTCAGCGCAACGGCACAGAGCCAAAGAAAAGAAGGAAGAGGGATGACCACAGCGCTGACTTCATTAGAGTTAATTCTTGAGTTACTTGGTGTTCTTGATTGAAGCTCACAGTTTTCCAGTGCAATGGCAAAGAGCGAAAGAAAAGAAGGAAAGAAGGACGACCACAGCGCTGACTTCATTAGAGTTCGTTCTTGGGTTACTTGGTGTTTTTAATTCAAGCTTATAGTTTTTCAGTGCAACGGCACGCAGCCAAAGAAAAGAAGGAAGAGCAGAAATACGAACACAGGGCTTACATCCGTATCGTTAGTTTTTGGGTTAGTTGGTAATCTTGATACAATCTCATAAATTTCAGCGCAGTGGCACACAGCCAAAGAACAGAAGAAAGAAGAGAAGAATTACGAACACATCGCTGACTTCAATAGAGTTAGTACTTCGGCTAGTTGGCATTCTTGATTCAAGCTCACAGTTTTCCAGTGCAACGGCACAGAGACAAAAAAAAAGAAGAAAATAAGGACAACCTCAGCGATGACTTCTTTAGAGTTAGTTCTTGAGTTAGTTGGTATTCTTAATTCAAGCTCATAGTTTTTCATCGCAACGGCACACAGCCAATGAGAAGTAGAGGGAAGTGCCGAAAAACGAACACAGATCTTACTTCAGTAGGGAAAGTTCTTGAGATAGTTGGTATTTTCGATGCAACCTAATAGTTTTTCAGAGCAACTGCACACAGCCAAATAAAATAAAGAAGAGATGAAGGACGAACACATCGCTGACTTCAATAGTGTTAGTTCTTGAGCTAGTTCGTATTCTTGATTCAAGCTCACAGTTCTTGAGTGCAACAGCGTTGACGTCATTTGATATTAGTTCTTGGGTTACAGCAGTGTTGAAATATGGGTCAGTTGGTACACGTTCAGGAGCAAAAGTCTTCTTGGGTTAGTTGGTATTCTTGATTAAAGCTCATAGCATTTCAGCACAATGGCAAAGAGCCAAAAATTAGAAGGAATTGAAGGACGAACACTGCGCTGACTTCAGTAGATTTAGTTCTTAGTCTAGTTGGAATTCTTGATTCAAGCTCATTGTTTTTGAACAGAACGGCAAACAGACAAAGAAAATAAGAAGGTAAGGACGGAAGCAGCGATGACTTCAGTAGAGTTAGTTCTTGTGCAAGTGCGTACACTTCATTCAAGCTCAACGTTTTTCAGTGCTACGGTGCACAGCCAAAGCAAAGAAAAGGAACAGCAGAAGGACAAGCACCGCGTTGACTTCAATAGAATTAGTTCTTGTGCTAGTTGGTATTCTTGATTCAAGTTCATATGTTTTTTCAGCTAAATGGCAGACAGCCAAATAAAGAAGGCAGAGAAGAAGGGCAAATCCAGCGCTAACTTCCGCAGAGTTAGTACTTTTATAGTGCGTATTCATGATTCAAGCTCAGATTTTCTGCGCAATGGCACACAGCCAAAGAAAAGAACGAATAGAAGAAGGACAAACACGGCGATGATTACAGTAGAGTTAGTTCCTAGGCTAGTAGTTATTCTTGATTCAAGGATATAGAGTTTTATAGCAACGGCACACAGGCATAGAAAAGAAGGAACAGAAGAAGGTCGAATAGAGCGCTGACTTCAGTAGAGTTAGTTCTTCGCCTAGTTTTTATTCTTGATTCAAGGTAATAGATTTTCAGTGAAACGGTACACAGGCAACGAAGACAAAGAAATTAGGACGAACACAGCATTCACTTTAGTAGAGTTAGGTTTTGGGCTAGTTGGTATTTTTGTTTCAAGCTCATATTTTTTCAGCGCAGGAGCAGACAGCCAAAAAAAAATAAGAGAAGGACGAACACAGAGCTCAATTCAATAGAGTTGGTTTTGAGCTTAGTAGGTGTTCTTGATTCACGCTCACAGTTTTTCAGCGCAACAGCACACTGCCAAAGAAAATAAGGAAGAGAAGAAGGAGGAATAAAGCGCTTACCTCAGTAGAGTTAGTTCTTAGATTAGTTGGTATTCTTGATTCAAACTGCTAGTTTATCAGCGCAACAGCACACATCCAAAAAGGAAGGAAGAGAAGAAAGACGAACACAGGGCTGACTTCAGTAGGATTAGTTCTTGGGTTAGTTGGTACTATTGATTCAAGGTCACAGTTTTTCAGCGCAACGACAAAGTGCAAAAAAGCGGAAGAAAAAACGAACGCAGGGCTGACATCATGAAGGTTTGTTCTTGGGCCAGTTGGGATTCTTGATTGAAGCTCACATAGTTTTTCAGCTCAATGGCACAGAGCCAAGGAAAAGAAGGAAGAGGAGAAGGACGAACACAGGGCTGACTTCATAAGGGTTAGTTCTTGGTCTATTTGGCATTCTTGATTCAAGCTCACAGATTTTCAGTGCATTGGCACAGAGTCACAAAAATATAGAAAAGAAGAAAGACGAACATAGGGCTGACTACAGTAGGGTTAGTTTTTGGGCTATTTGGCATTCTTGATTTAAGCTCAGAGTTTTCCAGTTCAACAGCAGAGCCACCAAAAATAGACAGAAGAGAAGAAAGACGAACACAGGGCTGACATCAGTAGGGTTAGTTATTGGGCCAGTTCGCTTTCTTGATTCAAGCTCACAGTTTTTCAGGGCAACGGCACAGAGCCAAACAAAAGAATGAAGAGAAGGACGAACACAGCGCTGGCTTCATTATAGTTATTTCTTCGGTTAGTTGTTATCCTTAATTCAAGCTCAGTTTTTGAGCGCAGGGGCACAAAGCTAAAGAAAAGAAGGAAGGAAAGAAGTAAAAGCAGAAGGTCGAACACATCGTTCACTTCAATAGAGCTAGGTCTTGGACTAGTTGGTATTCTTGATTCAAGCTCACAGTTTTTAAGCGCAATGGCACACAGCTATAGAAAGAAAACGGAAGAGCAGAAATACGGACACAGATCATGCTCCAGTAGAGAGAGTTCTTAGATTTGATGGTATTCTTGACTCAAGCTCTCAGTTTTTGATTGCAACGGCACACAGCCAAAAAAAGAACAAGGAACAGACGAAGGAAAAACACAGCGCTGCCTTCATTAGAATTAGTTCTTGGGTTAGTTTGTATTCTTCATTAAAGCTGACAGCTTTTAAGTGCAACGACACAGAGCCAAAAAATGAGAGGGCAGATAAGAAACATGAACACAGGGTTGACTTCAGTAGGGTTAGTTAGCGCTGACTTCAATGGAGTTCTTAGATTATATGGCATTCTTAATTCAAGCTCACAGTTTTCAGCGCAATGGCCCACAGCCAAAGAAAATAATGAAAGAAGGACGAACACAGGGCTGACTTCAGTAGAATTAGTTTATAGGTCAGTTGGTATTCTTGATTCAAGCTCATAGTTTTTCAGCGCAGCGGCACACAGCCAAAGAAAATAAGGAAGAGAAGGACGCACAGCCACGGTTGTGTTAGTTTCAGGCCTCTTCCGACGGGAGGAGGTCCTGCGCAATGCCGGCCAATGCACCGGCAGTCCCTGCTTTGGCAATGAGAGGGCAGCTTTCGCTGACGCTGCCTGGGGCATGGATGGCCGTGCCATTAGCTCTGTAAAAGCGGCCTTGGCAGGTACCGGATTTCTGTGTGTTTCTACGCCCCTGCGCAACATATCAGCGAACTTTTGTTTTGCTGTGAACAAGAATGTGTTTATAAGAGCAAAACACCTTCTCGCTTCGTTAAATGAAGTGTTTTCCTTTGTCTTTATGGAGAGTATCTCTTTTTCTTTCTTCCCGGACGGACACGCCCTGGTTTATGCAGCATGGTATCCATCACTGTTTGCACAGTGCAGGGCTTCATCGCATACATCAGGATCATGATCATTCGAGGCATATTTTGCGCAAATTTTCCGACCGCTTCAACTCTGTGAGCCGTGGCCGAACATTTGACAGTTTAAACATCTGCGAGGGTTGTGTATGTTTGGTCTTACATTGACTTTCAAATATCCAGCGTCGACTGTGTCGGGCAGTGGGCTGCTGTTGAACGTGACGGTCAAGTGCTTTGTGTCTATTTCTTTATTGTCCTTCCGGGTTTTAATTATGTGGACACCTATGACGTCTTGGTCGGTGAGCTCTTCGAGCAATTCATTTTCAGTTATGTGAACAAAATCATTTTAGAATATTACGCCACGGACAGTGTTAAGTGAGCGATGAGAAGTCAGGAGAGAAAGGGATTTTCCCTATGGACTTTAGGTTGGAAAGCTGAGAGTGCTGGACATTGTCGCACAGTTCGAGCAATAGATCGCCGGTGGCCATTTTTGAGAGCTTGTAGCCAATGCCTAAAGTTTCTGTCAAGCACTTTGACACAAGGAATGGGGATATTATTCTTGCCTGTTTATTTGGTTCTTCACTGTGGATCACATGATATTTGGGAAAGGTTACTTTTTTTTCTGAAAGAAGTCGTCTGCCTCGTTCCGTCCTCTTTTGAGAGTGCGATTTGGTTTTGAAAGTAGGGGAGCCATAAAAAAATGTTTTTCGGTCATGGTGCCAGCCACCCACCACGGAGTACGACAAGGCGACGAGATAGGCACTTGAAAGCAGTCCTGCCCACGCAAACTGTAGACCTCATCTATAACCAAACATGACACAACTCAGTGTAGTTGGTCACACTTGGTTAACCCTCGCCGCCAGGGAAAAAGGAAAAATCAAGAAGCGAGTAGGAGATAGGAGAGTTGTAAGAAAGACAGGAAAATGAAACATGAAGGGGAGGATAGGAAAAGGCGACTGCCGATTCCCCCCGGTCTGGTCAGGCCGGAGGTGCCGTCTACAGGAAGCTGGAGCCAAAGTGGTGTGTTGCCTCTGCCGAGAGGCCTTAAGGGCCCAGGCTCAAATGCCAGGATCCCCTTTTCCCCGGACACGGCGATGTCACGCACGACTAGGCGCAGGTGCTCGGGTCCGTGGTGATGCACAGTTCACCATCATCCTCTTGTGGGGATGTTCCTGCGGGTGCCAGGGAACCCGTGTTGACGCCATTCACCAACGCCTGCAAGCTGCAGACGCACCCCAGCGGGGACTTGGGTAGGATGATATTTTTGATTCAAGCTCATAGTTTTTTAGTTTAACAGCACACAGCCAAAGAAAAGAAGGACCGAAAGGACGAGCACCGCGCGGACTTCATTAGATATAGTTCTTAGGATAGTTGGTGTTCTTGATTCAAGCTCATAGTATTTCACTGCTACGGCACACAGCCAAAGAAAAGAAGGAAGAGAAGAAGGACGAACACAGCACTCACTTCACTAGAGTTTAGTTAGTGCATCGGCTAGTTGGTATTCTTGATTAAAGCTCATAGTTGTTCAGTACAAGCACACAGCTGAAGACAATAAGAAGGAAGAGAAGGACAAAAAAGGTACTGAGTTCAGTACAGTTAGTTCATTTGCTAGTGAGTATTCTTGATTCAAGCTCAGAGTTTTTCTGCACAATTGCACGCAGCCAAAGTAAAGATGGAAGTGAAGGACGAAAACAGTGCTGACTTCAGTAGAGATGAATATTTGGCTAGTTATTAATCTTGATTAAAACTTTTGAGTTTTCATCACAATGGCACGCGGCCAAATAAAATAAGGAAGAGAACAAGGACGAACAGAGTGCTAACTCTAGTAGAATTAGTTTTTGGGCTACTTGGTAATCGTTATTCATGCTTACAGTGTTTCATTGCAACCAAACAGAGTAAAAAAAGACGGAAGAGAAGAGAGACGAACACTAGACAGACTTCAGTAGGGTTAGTTCTTGGGATTATTTGTATTATTGATTCAAGCTGACAGTTTTTCAGTGCAACGACACAGAGACAAAAAAAAAAAAGACGGAAGAGAAGAAAAGTAAACACAGAACTGACATCAAAAGGGTTAGTTCTTGGGTTAGTTGGCATTTTTTATTCAAGGTCATTGTTTTTCAGCGCAGCGGCACACAGTGAAAGAAAAGAAGGAAAAGAAGAAGGTCGAAAAAATCGCTGACTTCAATAGAGTTAGTTCTTGGGCTAGTTGGTATTCTTGATTCAAGCTCACAGTTTTTCTGTGCAACGACACATAGCCAAAGAAAACAAGGAAGAGAAGGACGAACACAGCGCTGACTTCATCAGAGTTAGTTCCTGGGTTAATTGGTACTGTTAATTCAAGCTCAGTATTTCAGCGCTACGGCACACAGTCAAAGAAAAGAAGACGTAATAGCAGAAATACGAACAAAGGTCTTACTTCAGTAGGGTAAGTGCTTGATTTAGTTGTATTCTTGATGCAAGCTCATAGATTTATGAGCGATGGCACACAACCAAAGAAAATAAGGAAGAGAAGAAGGGCGAAAAGAGCGCTGAGTTCAATACAGCTAGTTCATAGATTAGTTGGTATTCTCGATTCAAGCTCATTGTTTTTCAGCGGAACGGCGCACAGTCAAAGAAAATAAGGAAGAAAAGAAGGACGAACACAGCGCTGACTTCAATACAGTTAGTTCTTAGGTTAGTTAATATTCTCGATTCAAGCTCATAGTTTTTCCCCGCAAACGCACGCAGCCAAAGAAAATAATGAAGAGAAGAAGGACGAACACAGCGCTTACTTCAATACAGTTTGTTCTTGGGCTAGTTGGTATTCTTGATTCAAGCTCACAATTTTTCAGAACAATGGCAGACAGCCAAATAAAAACGCAGAGAAAAAGGGCAAACCCAGCGCCAACCTCCGTAGAGTTAGTACTTTTGCTATTGCGGTTTGATGATTCATGGTCATAGATTTTCTCCGCAATGGCACACAGTCAAAGAAAAGAACAATGAGAAGGACAAACAAGGCGCTGGTTAGAGTAGAGTTAATTCTTGGGCTAGTTGTTAATCTTGATTCAAGGTCATAGATGTTTATTGCAACGAAACACAGGCAAAAAAAAGGAAGAGAAGAAGGATGAACACCGTGCTGACTTCAATAGAGTTCGTAGATAAGTTGGTATTCTTCATTCAAGCTCAAAATTTTTCAGCGCAATCGCACACAGTTTTCAGCGCAACGGCTCACAGCCAATGAAAATAAGGAAGAGAATAAGGACGAAGACAGAGCTGACTTCAATTGAGTTAGTCATTACGTTCGTTGGTATTCTTGATTCAAGCTCATAGTTTTTCACCGCAACGGCACACCAACAATGAAAAGAAAAAGAAAGAAAACAACGACGAACAAAGCGCTGACTTCAGTACTGGTCGTTCTTGGGTTAGTTGATATACTTGATTCAAGCCTATAGATTTTCAGCGCGATGGCACACAGCCAAAGAAAATTAGAAGGAAGAGAAGGACAAAGACAGCGCCGACTAAGGTAGAGTTAGGTTTTGCGCTTGTTGGTATTCTAGATTGAAGCTCATACTTTTCAGCGCCACGGCACACAACCAAAGAAGGACGAACACAGCGCTGACATCATTAGAGTTAGTTCTTGCATTAGTTATTATTCTTGATTCAAACTCATAGTTTTTCAGTGCAAAGAAAAGAAGGAAGAGGAGAAGTGCGAACACAGAGCTGGCTTTAGTAGGGTTAGTTCTTCAATTAGTTGGTATTCTTCTTTCAAGCTCGTAGATTTTCAGCGCAACCATACAGAGCCAAAGAAAAGAAAGAAGAGGAGAAGGGCGAACACGGGGCTGGCTTCAGTACGGGAAGTAAATGAATTAGTTGGTGTTTTTGATTCAAGCTAATAGATCTTCAGCGCAACGGCACACAGCCAAATAAAATAAAGAGGAGAAGGACGAACACAGCTCTAACTTCAGTTGAGTTAGTTCATAGATTAGTTGGTATTCTTAATTCAAGCTCACAGTTTTTCAGTGCAACGGCACACATTCATAGAAAAGAAGAAGGAGGAGAAGAAGGAAGAACGAAGCGTTGACGTCATTAGGGCTAGTTCTTGGGTTAGTTGGTATTCTTGATTCAAGTTCATAGTTCTTCAGTGAAATGGCACACAGCCAAAGAAAATAAGGAAGAGAAGGACGAACACAGCGCTGGCATCAATTCAGTTAGTTCTTAGTTTAGTTGGTATTCTTGATTCAAGCTCATAGTTTTTCAGAGCAACGGGACACATCCAAAGAAAATAAGTTGAATTAAAACTCTTGTCTGGACGAGTTGGTTCATTTCTAGCAAAAAATGTATTTGCGCAAAGAACACAGGACACAACAAAGTACTTGTATGTGTACCTGTCGTATGTATTACTTTGTTGTGTCCTGTGTTCTTTGCGCAAATACATTCTTTGCTATAAAGAAAATAAGGTAGAAAAGAAGGACGAACACTGCGCTTACTTCAAAAGAGTTAGTTTTAGATTTGTTGGCATTCTTGATTAAAGGTCAAAGTTTTTCAGGTCAACGACGGACAGACAATTAAAATAAGGAAGAGAAGAAAGAAGAACATAGCGCTGACCTCAGTAGAGTTAGTTCTTAGATAGGTTAGTATTCTTGATTCAAGATTATAGTGTTTCAGCACAACGGCACACCGCCAAAGAAAAGAAGGAAGAGGAGAAAGACAAACACCGGGCTGACTTCAGTAGGGCTAGTTGGTATTCCTGATTCAAGCTCATTCGTTTTCAGTGCAACGGCACAGAGCCCAAGAAAAGAAGGAAGAGGATAAGGACGAACACAGGGCTGACTTCAGTAGAGTTAGTTCTTGGTTAAGATAAGTTGTGTTGTTTTGTGTTGGGTTTTATGGCACATTGGCAGCTAAGGCCACCATGCGCCAAGCTCAAGGTATAAAAGTGGTTTTCCGTAGAATGTTAGGGAAAATGAAAAATCGTCGTTGGTGTAGATGGCCTAAATATATTGAACTGCCTGGTAAAAACGAGAGAAGAAATCTGGAAATAGCTAATGGTAAAAGCAGCAGAGAAGGTAAGGTAGCCTCAGCAGCTATCCTTGGCTGGTCAAGGATCCTGAGTCTCCCAAGTGATCAAATAATAAGCCTCAGCCTTTTTCTCGGGAATGAGAAAGTGGATGAGGTGTACCATGCAATAAAGCGAACCGGTGGTTCAAAATTTAGTTTTTCAAGTATCCCTGCTTCTTTTAAAAAGCTAAAAACTGAAGGTATGTTAATAATGCCATTATCATTCAAGAACAGTGCTGAATCAAATAGAATGCATTCATTATAAAATTGAGTAAAATACTTTTTTCTTGGTGTTTCAAGTTTCACACATGAAAATAAATTGTGAGGCGCTGGTTACAGTAGATTTAGTTCTTGGGCTAGTTGTTAATCTTCATTCAAGGTCATAGATATTTAGTGCAACGACCCACAGGCAAAGAAAAGAAGGAACACAAGAAGGACGAATAGAGCGCTGACTTAAGTAGAGTTAGTTATTGGCCTTGTTTTTATTTCCAGATTCAAGGTCATAGATTTTCAGTGATACGGCGAACAGCGAAAGAAAATAAGGAAGACAAGAAGGACGAACACAGCGCTGACTTCAATAGAGTTAGTTCGTAGATTAGTTGGTATTCTTCATTCAAGCTGAACGTTTTTCAGCGCAATGGCACACAGGCAAAGAACATAAGGAAGAGATGAAAGACGACCACTGGACTGACTTCATAAGGGTTAGTTCTTAGGCTAGTTGGCATTCCTGATTCGAGCTCGCAGTTTTTGAGTGCAACGGCACAGAGCCACAAAAAAGATGGAAGAGAAGACGAACACAGGGATGACTTCAGTAGGGTTAGTTCTTGGACTATTTCGCGTTCTTGAATCAAGCTCACAGTTTTCCAGTGCAACTGCACAGAGCCAAACAAAAGAAGAAGGGAAGTACGAGCACAGCGCTGACTTCATTAGAGTTAATTCTTGGGGTAGTTGGTGCACTTAATTCAAGCCCATATTTTTCATTGCACCAGGCAAAAGACGCAAACGCAAATTATGTATTGGATCTAATCATTTCAGGTACGAAGGTCTGGCTGACCCATGAACAATATATCCGTAGTTTAAGGTGCAGCGCACCACTTAGCGAAAGATATGTAAAAGACATGTGTTGTCAGCACCCCAACGTTTACTTGACAGTACTTTGAATATATTTAGGAATACGGAGCCTTTCTTTTTTAGTGCATTTATATGAGGCAGGATTGTGAGTTTTTTTTTTCAAAAGTTATCTTTAGAAATTGATGCCCATTTTTGACGGGTATCTGTGTTCTATTCAGATGTTAAAATGGGTCGGCTTGAATGCCTCGTCGCAGCGAGAAAAGGATGGCTACTGCTATCTGTGTGGAGAACTAGAAACCGTTCTGATCTGCCCATGTAACTAATTTATTCATTGTCAATCAACTGTATTTGTCTCTCGCATGTTACTGCGTTTGAGGATGTGCAGGATATTTGGAGATCGTCAACGTACAGTGACTACAGGATGGAATTTGGGATTATTTTACCAATCGAATTCGTTCTTATAATAAACAATGTTTTGCTTAAAATAAATCCCTGAGAAACCCAGTTCTCTTGAACGAAGCTCCTAGACATGGTTCATCCCAGGCGTACATGAAATGAACGGTCTGAAAGGAAGCCAGTGAGGCAGTTTAACATCCTACTGCAGATACCTAGGGTGCCCAATTTGCGGAGGATCCTAAGTCTCCAGGTTGTATTATACGCTTTCTCCATAATGAAGTAAACGGCAAGAGAGTGCTGTTTGTGTATAAAATCTTCTCCTGTTGTGTTTTTGTGGCGAATTCAATGGTCTGTTTTTGAGCATTCTTTTTTATAACCGCATTGATGGGCATCAAGAAATTCGCGGGATTCAAGGACAAATGTTAATCTTATGTTAAGGACACTTTCGAAAGATTTCGCGAGACAGCTTGTGAGGGCTGTAGGCTTATAGCTACTTGGGGTAGTTGGTGGTTTTCCAGGTTTCAGGAATGGCACTGTGATGGCTTTCTTACACTCTTTAGGTATTTTTCATTCTGTGAATATTTTGTTAAAGAATTTCAAGAGTGCCTAAAGGGCAGGCTGGGAAAGATGGGAAAGCATTTGATAGTGTATGTGGTCGGGTCCTTTAGCAGTTTTTCTGCCGGCAAACAGTACAGCATTGATTTCTTGGAGAGTGATTAAATTTTTGTATTGTTGTTTTGCACATCCACTTGTTGGAAGTTTCTGTTTTTCGGCAATTCTTTTGTATTTCAGGAAGGACTGCGTACAGTGAGATGAACTAGAAACTGCAGCGAAGTGTTTCCCCAAAATGTGTCTGCCTGTTCTCCTATGCTTGTTTGTATGCCAGGTGTTGTCAAAAGAGGAATCGTGAACGGTGAGAAGTCGCCACTTTATTTCCGAACCTGTTCCGACATATTCTTTGATGTTACTTGACAGCTTATAGATGAAATTTAACTCTGCCTTGAGGCTTCCTCGGCACTGCGACGGACGTACCGAGCTTTTGCTCTTGCCTTTTTAAAACGTACCAGGTTCGCATGTGTAGGGTACCTGCTAAATTTGCCCCTATCTTTATTTTGTTGTTTTTTTGCTTCCTTGCCTTCTTTTGGCCACACATCTTTTTGTTTCTGCCGCACCACTCCTGAAGACTTAGGAATAGTTAAGTGTGCGGCAATAATGATACAATTCGTGAACATTTCGTTTATCTCATCGATGCTGAGGTTTTCTAAAACTATATCCTCTAAATTGGCTTCTTCTCTAAAAATTCCCCACTCTGCTAAATGCAGTTTCTAACGTCGCGGTTTAGTTGGGATGATATTTGGCGTGGATGTCAAACTGCTTAATACCGGAAGGTGATCGCTGCCATATGGGTTGTCGATAACGTCCCATTTAAAACGTTTAAAAACAGATGAAGAACTAAAAGACATATCTAAACAGCTCATATTGCCCGAAGTTGGAGAACAGTATGTGGCCTTTTACGTGTTTAAAAGACACATATTATTTGTGAGAATAAAATCTTCGATTGTTTGCCATCTAGAGCCACAGCGCTCGCTTCGCCAAAAAGGGGATTGAGTGCTAAAATCCCCAACTAACTGATATGGCTCTGGAAGTTCATCTATCAGTTCTTCTAGATCATGAACTGTTTGTGTAAGTTGTGGAGGAATGTATACAGAACATATTGTTAGTGTTTTATAGCTGACGATGCTGACTGCAACCGCCTCAAGTTTTTTAGTGAGCTTTGTTTCTTGAGCAGGAAAGCCGCTTTGGACGAGAATTGCGACGCCTCCCGAGAGTCGTTTTCTGTGCTCGCGATCGCGTCTAAATGTTTTATAATGTTTCAGAATATGCACATGTTGGGACCAAGATTGGTCTCCTGATGACATAAAACAATAGGTAACATTGAGCCTAAAATATGTGTAACGTCACTGTAATTATGCATAAGTCCTCTACAGCTCCAGTGAAATAAAAAGCGAAGTTTATGCTTTTGAAAGGAAATGAAAGGAGATTTACTTATGTGGTGGGCCTGTTATGAGGGGCCTGTCTTTTTTCCCTCAAGAGAGCTGTTCCCCCGCTGTAATAGAGGCGGAGTGGTTGTTGTATCCATCATCTCAACAGAGGTGCTGGAGGACCGCGCAGATGCGGTTGTGTTAGTTTCAGGCCTCTCCTGACGGGAGGAGGTCCTGCGGAATGCCGACCCATGGACCGGCAGTCCGTGCTTTGGCAATGACAGGGCAGCTTTCGCTGACCCTGCCTGGGGCGCGGATGGCGCTGCCATAGGCTCTGTAAAAGCGGCCTTGGCAGGTACTGGAGTGCTGTGTGATGCTACGCCCCTGCGCAACACATCAGCGAAGTTTTGTTTTGCTGTGAAGGAGAATGTTTTTTAAGCGCAAAACGCCTTCTCGCTTCTTGAAATGAAATGTTTTCCTTTGTCTTTGTGGTGATTATCTTTTCTTCTTTCTTCCAGGACGGACACGCCCCGGAATATGCAGCATGGTCTCCATCACAGTTTGCACAGTGCAGGGCTTCATCGCATATTTCAGAATGGTGATCATTCGAGGCACATTTTGCGCAAGTTTTGCGACCACTTCAGCTCTGTGAGCCGTGGCCGAACATTTGACAGTTGAAACATCTGCGAGGGTTTGGTATGTATGCTCTTACATCGACTTTTAAATATCCCACGTCGATTGTGTTGGGCAATGTGTTGGTGTTGAACGTGAAGATCAAGTGTGTTGTGTCTATTTCTTTATTGTACTTCCGGATTTTGATTCTGTGGACATCTATGACGTCTTGGTCGGTGAGCCCTTCGAGAATTTTTTTTCAGTGTGAGAACAAAATTATTTTCGAATAATTTGCCACGGACAGTGCTAAGTGACCGATGAGAAGTCACGGAGGTAGGGATTTCTCCTATGGACTTTAGGATTGAAAGCTTAGAGTGCTGGACATTTTCGCACAGTTCGAGCAGTAGATTGCCGCTGGCCATTTTTGAGAGCTTGTAGCCAATGCCTAAGGAATCTGTCAAGCACTTTGACACAAGGAATGGGGATAATATTCTTGCCTGTTTATTTGGTTCTTCACTGTGGATCACATGATATTTGGGAAATGTTACTTTTCTTTTCTGAAAGAAGTCGTCTGCCTCGTTCCGCCCTCTTTTGAGAGAGCGATCTGGTTTTGAAAATATAGGAGCCATAAAAAAATTGTTTTTCGGCCATGGTGCCAGCCACCCACCACGGAGTCCTATAAGGTGACGGGACAGGCACTTGAAAGCAAGTCCTGCCCACGCCAAATGTACACCTCCACTATAATGAATTATGACGCAACTCAGAGTATTTAGTCACACAAGGTTATCCCTCGCCGCCAGGAAAAATGGAAAAACCAAGAAGTGAGTAGGAGATAGGAGAGTTGTGTGAAAGACATATGAAAATGAAAGATGGGGGCGATAAGAAAAGGCGACTGCCGATTCCCCCCGGTTGGGTCAGGCCGGAGGTGCCGTCTACAGCAAGTTGGGGCCAAAGTGGGGTGTAGCTTCTGCCGAGGGGTCTTAAGCGTCCAAACACTCGGCATTGGCTCAACCACTAGGATCCCAATTTCCGTGGTCCGTGGTGATGCACTGTTCACCATCACCTCGTGGGATGTACCTGCGGGTGGTCGCGAACACGTGGTGTCGCCACTCACCAACGCCTGCAAACTGCATACGCCCCCCCTGCGGTGACTTGGGTAAGATGGTATTCTTGATTCAAGCTCAATGGTTTTTAGTGAAACAGCGCACAACGAAACAAAAGAAGGAACGCAAGGACGAACACAGCGCTGACTCCTTTAGAGATAGTTCTTGGGATAGTTGGTATTCTTGATTCAAGCTCATAGTGTTTCAGTACAAGCACACAGCCGAAGATAATAAGAAGGAAGAGAAGGACAAAAACAGTGCTGAGTTCAGTAGAGTTAGTTCTTTTGCTTGTGGATATTCTTGATTCAAGCTCATTGTTTTTCTGAACAATTGCACGCAACCAAAGTAAAGTTGGAAGAGAAGGACGAACACAGTGCTGACTTCAGTGGAGTTAGTTTTTGGGCTACTTGGTATTCTTTATTCATGCTCACAGTTTTTCATTGCAACGACACAGAGCCAAGAAATACGAAAAAGAAGAAATACGAACACAGGACTGACTTCTGTAGGGTAAGTTCTTGGGTTAGTCTCCATTCTTGATTCAAGCTGACAGTTTTTCAGTGCAAAGCCACAGAGCCAAAAAAAGGAAGAGAAGAAAGACGAACACAGGGCTGACTACATTAGGGTTAGTTTCTGGGCAAGATGGTATTCTTGACTCAAGCTCTAAGTTTTTCAGTGCAACGGCACAGAGCCACAAAACAAGATGGAAGAGAAGAAAGACGAACACAGGGCTTAGTTCAGTAGGGTTAATTCTTGCGTTAGTTGCTATTCTCCATTCAAGCTCACAGTTTTTCAGTGCAACGGCACAGAGCCAAAAAAAGAGGCAGAAGAGAAGAAAGACAAACACAGGGCTGACTTCATTAGGGCTAGATTTTGTTCTTGTTGGCGTTATTGATTCAAGGTCACAGTTTTTCAGTGCAATGCCACAGAGCTAAAGAAAAGAAAGAACTACGAACACAGCACTTAGTTCATTAGAGTTAACTCCTTGCTTAGTTGGTATTCTTATTTCAAACTTATAGTTTTCAGCGCAACGGTACACAGCCAAAGAAAAGAAGATGGATGAGTAGAAATACGAAAAAAGGCTTAGTACAGTGGGGTTAGTTTTTAGGTTAGTTGATATTCTTAATACAAGCCCATAGTTTTTCAGCGCAGCGGCACACATCCAAAGAAGAGAAGGAAGAGAAGGTAGGAAAAATGGCTGACTTCAATAGAGTTAGTTCCTGGGATAGTTGGTGTTCTTGATTCAAGCTCACAGTTTTTCAGTGCAACGACATATAGCGAAAGAAAACAAAGAAGAGAAGGAAGAACAAAGTACTGACTTCATCAGACTTAGTTATTGGGTTAGTTGGTAGTCTTAATTCAAGCTCAGTTTTTCAGCGCAGCGTCACACAGCCAAAGAAATGAAGACGGAAGAGCAGAAATACGAACACAGACCTTACTTCAGTAGGGTAAGTGCTTGGGTTAGTTGTATTCATGATGCAAGCTCACAGAGTTCAGAGCGACGGCACACAACCAAAGAAAATAAGGAAGACAAGAAGGGTGAAAAGAGCGCTTAATTCAATACAGTTAGTTCATAGATTTGTTGGTATTCTTGATTCAAGCTCAGAGTTTTTCACTGCAGCCGTACACAGCCAAAGAAAAGAAGGAATAGGAGAAGGATTAACACAGGGCTGACTTCAGTAGAGTTAGTTCTTCGGATAGTCGGTATTCTTTTTGCAAGATCACAGTTTTTCACTACAACGGCGCACTCCAAAGAAAAGAAGGAACGGAAGGACGAACACGGTGATGACTTCATGAGAGGTAGTTCTTGGGATAGTTGGTATTCTTATTTCAAGCTCATAGAATTCAGGGCAGCGGCACACAGCCTAAAAAAGAGCGACGGAAGAGAAGGATGAACACAGTACCGAATTTAATGGAGTTAGTACTTGGGTTAGTCGGTATTCTTGATTCAAGCTCCTAGCTTTTCAGTACAAGAACACACCCAAAGATATTTAGAAGGAAGAGAATGACAAAAACAGTGCTGAGTTCAGTAGAGTTAGTTCTTTTGCTAGTGGGTATTCTTGATTCAAGCTCATAGATTTTCTGCACAATTCCACGCAGCCAAATTAAAGAAGGAAGAGAAGGACAAACACAGTTCTGACTTCAGTAGAGTTGATTTTTGGCCTAGTTATTATTCCTGAATAGACTCTTAAGTTTTCAGCACAATGGCACGAGGCCAAGGAAAAGAAGGAAGAGAACAAGGACGAACACAGTGCTGACTCCAGTAGAGGCATTTCTTGGGCTACTTATTATTCTTTATCCAAACTCGTAGTTTTTCAACGCAACGGCACAGAGCCAAAAAAAAAAGACGGAAGGGAAGAAAGACGAACACAGGGATGAATTCAGTAGGGTTAGTAGTTGGGTTAGTTGGTATTCTTCCTTCATGCTCAGTTTTTCATTGCAACGACACAGAGTAAAAAAAGACGGAAGAGAAGAAATACGAAGACAGGACTGACTTCAGTAGGGTTAGTTCTTGGGTTAGTTGGTGTTCTTTATTCAAGCTCACAGCTTATCAGTGCAACGGCACAGAGCCAAACAAAAGAATGAAAAGAAGGACGAACAGATCACTCACTTCAACAGAGTTAGCTACTGGCCTAGTTTTAAACACAATAGCACACAGCCAAACAAAGAAGACGGAGAAGCAGAAATACGAACACAGATCTTACTTCAGTAGAGACAGTTCTTAGATCAGTTGGAAATCTTGGTTCAAGCTCACAGGTCTTCATTGCAACGGCACATAGCCAAAGAAAACAAGGAAGAGAAAAAAGAAAAACACAGCGCTGATTTCAATAGAGTTAGTTCTTAGAGTAGTAGGTATTTTTTATTCAAGCTCCTAGTTTTTTAGCGCAACGGCACACAGCCAAAGAAAATAAGAATTAAAAAAAGAAGGACGAACACAGCGCTGACTTCAATTGAGTTACATCTTGAGCTAGTTGGTATTCTTGATTCAAGTTCTTAGTAATTCAGCACAATGGCAAATAGCCAAAAAAGAAGGAATAGAAGGACGATCGCAGCGCTGATTTCAGTAGAGTGAGTTCTTTGTGTAGTTGGTACTCTTGATTCAAGCTCATAGTTTTTCAGTGTAACGGCATACAGCTAAAGATAATCAGAAGGAACAGAAGGACGAACACAGCGCTGACTTCAGTAGAGTTAGTATTTCCGTGCAACGGCACACAGCCAACCAAAAAAAAGGAAGAGAAGAAGTACGAACACAGCGCTGACTTCAGTTGAGTTAGATCTTAGATTAGTTGGTATACATGATTCAAGAGAATAGTTTTTCACCGCAACGGAACACAGCCAATGAAAAGAAGGAGGAAGTGAAGAAGGTCGAACACACCACTGACCTCAATAGACTTATTTCTTAGGTTAGTTGGTATTCTTGATCCAAGCTCACACTTTTCCAGTGCAACGGCACTCAGCCAATGAAATTATGGAAGAGAAAAAGAAAGATCACAGCGCTGACTTTGTTAGAGTTAGTTCTTGGGATAGTTGGTATTTTTGATTCAAGCTCAAAATTTTTCAGCGCAACGGCACACATCCAATGAAAATATGAAAGAAAAGAAGGACGAACACAGCGCTGACTTCAGTAGAGTTCATGCATTATTAGGTATTCTTGCTTCAAGCTCACATTTACAGGGCAACGGCACACAACCAAAGAAAATTAGAATGAAGAGGAGAACAAACACAGCGCCGACTTCAGTAGAGTTAGGTATTCGACTTGTTGGTATTCGTGCTTCAAGCTCATAGTTTTTCATTGCATTGGCCCACAGCCAAATAAATTAAGAAAGATGAAGGACGAACACAGCGATGACTTAGAAGAGTTAGTTCTTGCATTAGATGGTATTCTTGATTCCAGCTCATAGTTTTTCATCGCAGCGGCACAGAGCCGAAGAAAAGAAGAGGAGATAGACGAACACAGGGCTGACTTCAGTATTGTAAGTTCTTAGGTTTTTGGTATTATTATTTCAAGCTCATAGTCTTTCAGCGCAACGACACAGACCCCAAGAAAAGAAGGAAGAGGAGAAGGACGAACACAGGGCTGACTTCAGCAGAATTAGTTCTTCGGTTAGATGGTATTCTTGATTCAAGCTCATAGTTTTGCAGCCCAACGGCACACAGCCAAAGAAAAGAAGGAAGACTAGAAGGACGAACACAGGCCTGATTTCAGTAGGGTTAGTTCTTCGGTTAGTTGGCATCCTTGATTTAACCTCCCAGTTTTTCAGTATAACGGCACACAGCGAAAGATAATAAGAAGGAATAGAAGGTCAAACACAATGCTGAATTCAGTAGAGTTAGTTGTTTTGCTACAGGGTGTTCTTGATTCAAGCTCGTAGTTTTTCTGCGCAATGACGCACAGCCAAAGAAAAGATAGAAGAGAAGAAGGACAAATACGGCACTGCCTAATGTACAAAGAGTTAGTACTCGGGCTAGTTGGTATTCTTGATTCAAGCACATATATTTTCAGTGCAACGGCACACAGGTAAACAAAAGAAGGAACAGAAGAAGGACAAACAGAGCGCTGACCTCAGTACAGTTAGTTCTTGGGCTACTTGGTATTCTTGATTCAAGCTCATTGTTTTTCAAGCGCTATGGCAGAAAGCCGAAGAAGCAGGAAAACAAGGACAAACACAGCGCTGACTAGAGTAGAGTTAGTTTTTGGGGTAGTGTATATTCTTCATTCAAGCTCATAGTTTTTCAGCTCAATGGCACACATACGAAGAAAAGAAGATACAGAAGGATGAACGCAGTTCTGATTTTAGTAGAGCTGCTTTTTGTGCTAGCTATTATTCTTGTATAAATCTCATAAGTTTTCACTACAACGGCACGCGGCCAAAGAAAAGCAGGAAGAGAACAAGGACGAACACTGTGCTGACTCCAGTAGAATTAGTTCTTGGGCTACTTGGTATTTTTGATTCAAGATGACAGTTTTTCAGTGCTACGGCACAGAGCCAAAAATCAGGATGAAAGAAAAGAAAGACGAACACAGAGCTGACTTCTGTGGGGTTAGTTCTTGGGTTGGTTGGTATTCTTAATTCAAGCTCAGAGTTATTCAGTGCAACGGCACAGAGCCAAAAAGAGACGGAAGAGAAGAAAGACGAACACAGGGCTGACTTCAGTAGGGTTAGTTCTTGGGCTAGTTGGCATTTTTGATTCAAGGTCACAGTTTTTCATTGCAACGGCACACAGCCAAAGAAAAAAGGAAGACAGGGACGAACACAGCGCTGACTTCGTTAGAGTTGGGCCTTAGGCTTCTTAGTGTCTGTATTCAAGCTCATAGTGCTTCAGCGCTACGGCACCAAGCCAAAAAACGACTGAAGACTAGAAAGACGAACACAGGGCTGACTTCAGTAAGATTAGTTCTAGTGTTAGTTGGTGTTCTTGATTCAAGCTCATATTTTTTTCATTCGCAACAGGACACATCCAAAGAAAAGAAGCAACAGAAGGACAAACACAGCACTGACTTCAGTAGCGTTAGTGCTTTTACTAGTTGGTATTCTTGATTAAAGCTGACAATTATTCAGCGCAACGGCACACAGCCAAAGAAAAGAAGGAAGAGATGAAGGTCGAACACATCGTTCACTTCAATAGATTTAGTTTTTGGGCTAGTTGGCATTATTTATTCAAGCTAGCAGTTTTTCAGGGCAACGGAACACAGCCAATAGAAATAAGGAAGAGAAAAAGGACGAACACAGCGCTAACTTCAGTTGAGTTAGTCTTTAGATTAGTTGGTATTCTTGATTCAAGCTCATAGATTTTCAGCGCGCCAGCACACAGCCAAAGAAAAGAAGGAAAAGAAGGAAGAAAACAACGCTGACTTCATTAGAGTAAGTTCTTGGGTAAGTTGGTTTTCTTGATTCAAGCTCAAAGATTGTCAGCGCAACGGCACACAGCGATAGAAAATAAGGAAGAGAAGAAGGACGAAAAGAGCGCTGATTTCAGTACAGTTAGTTTTTTGATTAGAATGTATCTTTGATTCAAGCTCATAGTTCTTCAGCCTAATGACACACAGCCAATGAAAATAAGGAAGAGAAGAAGGACGAACACAGCCCTCACTTCAATAGAGTTAGAATGTTTGGTATACATGATTCAAGCTCATAGTTTTTCAGCGCAACGGCATACAGCCAAAGAAAATAAAAAGGAAGAGAAAAATGAGGAACACAGCGCTGATTTCAATGGAGTTAGTTCTTAGGTTAGGTGGTCTTGATTCAAGCTCATACATTTTCACCGCAACGGCACACAGACCGAGAAAAGAACAAAGACGAACACAGCGCTGACTTCAGTGAAGGTTGCTCCTGGGCTAGTAGTTATTCTTGATTCAAGCTCATAGTTTTTCAGTGCAACGCACACAGCCAGGTAAAAGCTAGAAGTCGAGACGGACGAACACAGGGCTGACCTTAGCAGGGTTAGTTCTTGGGTTAGTTGGTATTCTTGATTCAAGCTCACAGTTTTTCAGCGCAACAGCACAGAGCCAAACAAAAGAAAGAAGAGGAAAAGGACGACCGCAGTGCTGACTTCATTAGAAGCAGTTCTTGGGCTAGTTGCTATTCATGAGTCAAGCCCAGTTTTTCAGTACAAGCACATAGCCAAAGATAAGAAGGATAAACAGTGCTGACTTCAGTAGAGTTACTCGTTTTGCTGGTGGGTATTCTTGATTCAAGCTCATTTTTCTGCACAATTGCACACAACCATAGTAAAGAGGGAATAGAATAAAGACATACACGGCGCTGGCTACAGTGGAGGTAGTTCTTGGGCAAGATGGTATTCTTGATTCAAGCTCATAGTTTTTCAGTGCAACGGCACACAGGCAAAGAAAAGAAGGAACAGAAGAAGGACGAACAGAGTGCTGACTTCAGTAGAGTGTATTTTTGGGGTAGGTATTGTTCTCGATTCGAGCTCTTAGGTTTCCATCACAGCGGCACGCGGCCAAGAAAAGGAGGTAGACAAGAAGGACGAATACAGTGCTGACTCAATAAGAGTTAGTTCTTGGACTACTTGATATTCTTGGTTCAAACTTATATTCTTTCAGCGCAATGGCACAGAGCCAAAAAACGACAGAAGAGAAGAAAGACGAACACAGGGCTGACTTCAGTAGGGTTAGTTGGTATTCTTGATTCAAGCACACAGTTTTTCAGTGCAACGGCACTGAGCCAAGAAAAAGACGGCAGAAGAAAGATAAACACAGGGCTGACATCAGGAGGGTTAGTTCATGAGTTATTTGGTATTCTTGATTCAAGCTCACTGTTTTTCAGTGCAACGGCACAGTGCAAAAAAAAAACGAGACGAAAGAGAAGAAATAACAACACAGTGCTGACATCAGTAGAGTTAGTTCTTGGGCTAGATGGCATTCTAGATTCATGCTCGCAGCTTTTCAGTGCAGCGGCACACTACCAAAAACACGACGGAAGACAAGAAAGACGAACGCAGGGCTAAACTTCAGTAGGGTTAGTTCTTGGATTGGTATGTATTCTTGATTCAAACACAAAGTTTTTACGTGCAACGGCAAACTGCCAAAAAACGAAAGAGAAGAAAGACAAACACAGGGCTGACTTCATAAGGGTAAGTTCTTTGGCTAGTTAACATTCTTAATTCAAGCTCAGTTTTTCACCGCAACGGCGCACAGCCAAAGAAAAGAAGGAGCAACAAAGCGCTCACTTCAGAAGATTTCTTCTTGGAGTAGTTTTTTTATTCAAGCTCATAGTTTTCCAGTGCAATGGCACACAGCTAAAGAAGAGAAGGAAGAGCAGTATGGCGAACACAGCACTCACTTGTTTAGAGATAACTCTTGGGCTAGTGGGTATGTTTCACTCAAGCTCATAGATTTCAACTCAACAGTACGCAGCCAAGGAAAAGAAGACGGAAGAGAAGCGCAGCGCTCACTTGATTACTTCTTGCGCTAGCTGGTATCTTGATTTAAGCTCAAGGTTTTTTTTGTGCAATGGCACACAGCCAAAGAAGAGAACAAAGAAGAGAAGAACGGCGAACACAGCACTGACTTCAGAAGAAATAATTCTTGGCCTAGTTGGTATTCCTGATTCAAGCTCAGTTTTTCAGTGTATCGAAACACAGCCAAAGACAAGAAGGAACTGGACAAACACAGCACTGACTTCAGTTGGGTTAGTTCTTGGGCTAGTTTGTATTATTGATTGAAGCTCATAGGTATTCAGCGCAAAAGCACACAGCCAAAGAAAAGAAGGAAGAGAAGATGTTCGAACACATCGTTCACTTCAATAGAATTAGTTTTTGGGCTAGTTGGTATTCTTGATTCAAGCACGCAGTTTTTCAGTGCAACGGCACACAGTCAAAGAAATGAAGAGGGAAGAGAAGGACGAACACAGCGCTGACTTTAAGAGTCATTTCTGAGGTTAGTTGATATTCTTGATTCAAGCTCACAGTTTTCAGCGCAACAGCACACAGTCAATGGAAATAAGGAAGAGAATAAGGAGGAACACGGCGCTGATTTCAGTTGAGTTAGTTCTTAGATTAGATGGTATACATGATTCAAGGGAATAGTTTTTCACCGCAACGGAACACAGCCAATGAAAAGAAGGAGGAAGAGAAGAAGGTCGAACACACCACTGACCTCAAAAGACTTATTTCTTAGGTTAGTTGGTATTCTTGATCCAAGCTCACACTTTTCCAGTGCAACGGCACACAGCCAATGGAATTATGAAAGAGAAAAAGAAAGAACACAGCGCTGACTTTATTAGAGTTAGTTCTTGGGATAGTTGGTATTTTTGATTCAAACACAAAATTTTTCAGCGCAACGCAACGGCACACATCCAATGAAAATATGAAAGAAAAGAAGGACGAACACAGCACTGACTTCAGTAGAGTTCATGCATTAGTTGGTATTCTTGCTTCAAGCTCAGTTTTACAGGGCAACGGCACACAACCAAAGTAAATTAGAAGGAAGAGGAGAACAAACACAGCGCCGACTTCAGTAGAGTTAGGTATTCGACTTGTTGGTATTCGTGCTTCAAGCTCATAGTTTTTCATTGCATTGGCACACAGCCAAAGAAATTAAGAAAGATGAAGGACGAACACAGCGATGACTTCAGAAGAGTTAGTTCTTGCATTAGATGGTATTCTTGATTCCAGCTCATAGTTTTTCATCGCAGCGGCACAGAGCCGAAGAAAAGAAGAGAAGATAGACGAACACAGGGCTGACTTCAGTATTGTTAGTTCTTAGGTTTTTGGTATTATTAATTCAAGCTCATATTCTTTCAGCGACCGAACACAGAGACCAAGAAAAGAAGGAAGAGGAGAAGGACGAACACAGGGCTGACTTCAGCAGAATTAATTCTTCGGTTAGATGGTATTCATGATTCAAGCTCATAGTTTCGCAGCCCAACGGCACACAGCCAAAGAAAAGAAGGAAGACTAGAAGGACAAACACAGGCCTGATTTCAGTAGGGTTAGTTCTTCGGTTATTTGGCATTCTTGATTTAAGCTCACAGTTTTTCAGTATAACGGCACGCAGCGAAAGATAATAAGAAGGAATAGAAGGTCAAACACAATGCTGACTTCAGTAGAGTTAGTTCTTTTGCTACAGAGTGTTCTTGATTCAAGCTCGTAGTTTTTCTGCGCAATGACGCACAGCCAAAGAAAAGATGGAAGAGAAGAAGGACAAACACGGCACTGCCTAATGTACATAGAGTTAGTACTCGGGCTAGTTGGTATTTTTGATTCAAGCACATAGATTTTCAGTGCAACGGCACACAGGCAAAGAAAAGAAGGAACAGAAGAAGGACGAACAGAGCGCTAACCTCAGTACAGTTATTTCTTGGGCTACTTGGTATTCATGATTCAAGCTCATTGTTTTTCAGCGCTATGGCAGAAAGCCGAAGAAGCATGAAAACAAGGATAAACACAGCGCTGACTAGAGTAGAGTTATTTTTTGGGGTAGTGTATATTCTTCATTCAAGCTCATAGTTTTTCAGCACAATGGCACACATACAAAGAAAAGAAGATCCAGAAGGATGAACGCAGTTCTGACTTTAGCAGAGTTGATTTTTGTGCTAGCTATTATTCTTGTATAAAGCTCATAAGTTTTCACCACAACGTTAGAGCTAGGCCTTAGGCTTCTAAGTATCTGTATTCAAGCTCATAGTTCTTCAGCGCTACGGCACCGAGCCAAAAAACGACTGAAGACTAGAAAGACGAACACAGGGCTGACTTCAGTAATATTAGTTCTAGTGTTAGTTGGTGTTCTTGATTCAAGCTGAGTTTTTCAGTGCAACGGCACGGAGCCAAAAAAAAGACGGAAGAGATGATGAACACAAAGCTGACGTCAGTAGTGCAGGTTCTTGGGTTATTTGGTATTATTGATTCAAGCTGACAGTTTTCAGTCAACGACACAGAGCCAAAGAAAAGAAGATAGAGGAGAAGGGCATACACAGGGCTGACTTCAGTAAGGTTAGCTCTTTAATTACTTGGTATTCTTGATTCAAACTCATAAATTTCCTGCGCAACTGCACGCAGCCAATGCAAATAAGGAAGAGAAGAAGGAATAACACAGCCCTGGCTTCATTAGAGTTAGTTCTTGAGATAGTTGGTATTTTTGATTCAAGCTCATACTTTTTCAGCGCAACGGCACACAGCCATAGAAAAGAAGGTGAATGAGCAGAAATAATAACACAGTACTTACTTCAGTAGGGTTTCTTCTTGGGTTAGTTGGTATTCTTGATAGAACCTCATAAATTACAGCACAGCGGCACACAACCAAAGATATAAGGAAGAGAAGAAGGAAGAACACAGCCCTGGCTTCATTAGAGTTAGCTCTTGAGATAGTTGGTATTTTTTATTCAAGCTCATACTTTTTCAGCGCAACGGCACACAGCCATAGAAAAGAAGGTGAATGAGCAGAAATAATAACACAGTACTTACTTCAGTAGGGTTACTTCTTGGGTTACTTGGTATTCTTGATAGAACCTCATAGATTACAGCACAGCGGCACACAGCCAAAGATATAAGGAAGAAAAGAAGGTCGAACACATCGCTGACTTCTAAAGAGTTAGTTCTTCGGCTAGTTGTTATTCTTGTTTCAGGGTCACAGTTTCAGTGCAAAGGCACATGGCCAAAAAAAGAAGGAAGAAAAAAACGAACTCAGCGCTGACTTCATTGGAGTTAGTTCTTGGGTTAGTTGGTATTCTTAATTCAAGTTCATAGTAATTCAGCGCAACGGCCCACAGCGAAAGAAATGTACACGGAAGAGCAGAAATACGAACACAGGTCTTACTTCAGTAGGGTAAGTTCTTGGGATACTTGGTATCCTTTATTCAAGCTCATAGTTTTTCAGCGCAACGGCACACAGCCAATGAAAATAAGGAAGAGAAGAGGAACGAACAGAGTGCTGACTACAATAGAGTTAGTTTTCAGAATATTTTGTACTCCTGATTCAACCTCACAGTTTTCACCGCAATGGCACACAGCCAAAGGAAATAAGGGAGAGAAGAAGGATGAACACAGCGATGACTTCAGAAGAGTTAGTTCTTGCATTAGTTGGTATTCTTGATTCAAGCTCATAGTTTTTCATCGCAACGGCACAGAGCCGAAGTAAAGAAGAGGAGATACACGAACACAGGGTTGACTTCAGTATTGTCAGCTCTTAGGTTTTTATTATTTTTAATTCAAGCTCATAGTCTTTCAGCGCAACGACACAGAGCCCAAGAAAAGAAGTAAGAGGAGAAGGACGAACACAGGGCTGACTTCAGCAGAATTAGTTCTTCGTTTAGATGGTATTCTTGATTCAAGCTCATAGTTTTGCAGCCCAACAGCACACAGGCAAAGAAAAGAAGGAAGACTAGAAGGACGAACACAGGCCTGATTTCAGTAGGGTTAGTTCTTCGGTAAGTTGGCATTCTTGATTTTACATGCAAACAAAAAAGGAACAGGCGAAGAACGAACACAGTGCTGACTTCAGTAGAGCTAGTTCTTTTGCTACAGGGTGTTCTTGATTCAAGCTCGTAGTTTTTCTGCGCAATGGTGCACAGCCAAAGAAAAGATGGCAGAGAAGAAGGACAAACACGGCACTGACTTCTGTACATAGAGTTAGTACGCGGGCTAGTTGGTATTCTTGATTCAAGCTCATAGTTTTCAGTGCAACGGTACACATGCAAAGAAAACAAGGAACAGGCGAAGGTCGAACAGAGTGCTGACTTCAGTAAAGTTAGTTCTTGGGCTAGATATTATTATTGATGCAAGCTCTTAAATTTTTATCACAAATGCACGCCACCGAAGAAAAGAAAGAGAAGGATGAACACAGCCTGACTTTAGTAGAGTTGATACTTGGGCTAGTCGGTATTCTTGATTCAAGCTGAGTTTTTCAGCGCAGCGAAACACAAAGAAACCAAAGGAACAAGAGGACAAACACAGCACTGACTTCAGTAGGGTTACTTCTTAGGTTAGTTGGTGTTCTTGATTCAAGCTGAGTTTTTCAGCGCAGCGAAACAAAAAAAATAAGAAGGAACAGGAGCACAAACACAGCACAGACTTCAGTAGGGTTAGTCCTTGGGCTAGTTGGTGTTCTTGTTTCAATATCATACTTTTTCAGTGCAATGCCACACAGCCAAAGTAAAGAAAGATGAAAAGAAGGGCGAAGACAGCATTGACTTCAGTAGAGTGAGTTATTGGGCTATTGGGTATTCTAGGTTCAAACTCACAAATCTTTAGCGCGACTGCGCAGAGCCAAAGAAAAGAAGAAGGAAGAGAAGAAGGACGAACACAGCGCTCACTTCATAAGATTTTTTCGTGGAGTAGCTGGTATTTTGATTCAAGCTCATAGATTTCCAGTGCAATGGCACACAGCCAAAGAAAAGAAGAAGGAATAGCAGAATCGCGAACAAAACACACACTTCCGTAGAAATACTTCTTGGGCTTGTGGGTATTCTTCATTCAAGCTCATAGATTTCAGCTCTACAGCACGCAGCCAAAGAAAAGAAGACGGAAGACAAGGACGAGCTCAGCGCTCACTTGAGTTGATTACTTCTTGGGCTAGTTGGTATTTTGATTTAAGCTCATGGTTTCGATTGCAATGGTACACAGACAAAGAAGAGAACAAAGAAGAGTAGAACGGCGAACACAGCACTGATTTCAGTAGAAATAATTCTTAGGCTAGTTGGTGTTCTTGATTCAAGCTCATAGTTTTTCAGCGCAACATGACACAGCCAAACAAAAAGAAGGAACAGAAGGACAAACACAGCACTGACTGCAGTAGAGGTAGTTCATGGGCAAGTTGGTATTCTTGGTTGAAGCTCATAGTTTTTCAGCGCAACGGCACACAGCCAATGAGAATAAGAAGGAAGAGAAGAAGAAGCACATTGCTGAAGTCAGGAGAGTTAGTACTTGGGCTAGTTGGTATTCTCGATTCAAGCTCATACATTTACAACGCGATGGTAGACAGCCAAAGAAGGGAAGGCAGAGGAGAAGCGTAAACACAGTGACAACTTCAGTAGAGTTAGTTCTTGAGCTAGTGGGTATTCTTGATTCAGGCTCATAGTTTTTGAGCACAATTGCGCACAGCCCAAGAAAACAAGGAAGAGAAGGACGAACACAATGCTGACGTCAGTTGAGTAGATTTTTGGGCTAGATAATATTCTTGAGTGAAGCTCTTCATTTTTCATCACTATGGCACGCCACCAAAAAAGGAAGAAAAAGAAGGGCGAGCACAGTGCTGACTTCAATAGGGTAAGGTCTTGGGCTAGTTAGTATTTTTATTCAAGCTCATCGTGCTTCAGCGCTACAGCACCGAGCCAAAAAAAACGACTGATGACTAAAAAGACGAACACAGGGCTGACTTCAGTAGGGTTAGTTCATGGGTTAGTTGGTATTCTTGATTCTTGCTGACAGTTTCCAGTGCAACAGCACAGCCCAAATAAGAAGGAAGAGAAGAAAAAAGAACACAGGGCTGACTTAACTGGGGTTAGTTCTTATTAGTTGGTATTCTTGATTCAAGTTCACAGGTTTTCCGTGCAACGACACAAAGCCAAAAAAGGCGGAAGAAATGAAAGACGAACGCAGGGCTGACTTCAGTACTGTTAATTCTTAGGCTAGTTGGTAGTCTTTATTCAAGCTCATAGTTTTTCAGAGCAACGGCACACAGCCAAATAAAATAAGGAAGAGAAGAATGACGAACACAGAGTTGACATCATTAGAGTTAGTTCTTAGATTAGTTGGTATTCCTGATTCAAGCTCACAGTTTTTCACAGCAACGACACACAGCAAAACAAAAGAAGGACAAACACAGCACTGACTTCATAAGAGGCTGCTTTTTGGCTTGTTTGTGTTCTTGATTCAAGCTCATAATTTTTCAGCGCGACGGCACACAGCCAAATAAAAGAAATTAAGGAAGGGCGAACACAGCCCTGCCTTCATTAGAGTTAGTTCTTCGATTAGTTGGTAATCGATTCAAATTCACAGTTTTTCAGTGCGATGGCAAAGAGCAAAAGAAAAGAAAGAAGAGGAGAAGGGCAAACACAGGGCTGACTTCAGTCAGGATAGTTCTTGAGTTAGTTGCTATTCTTGATTCAAGCTAATAGATTTTCAGCGCAACGCTACAACGTGAAAGAAAAGAAGGAAGAGAAAAAAGACGAAAAGAGGACTGACTTCATAAGGGTTAGTTCTTTAGTTGGTATTCTTGAATCAAGCATATATTTTTTCTTCGCAACAGCACAGAGCCAAAGAAAAGAATGAAGAGGAAAAAGACGAACGCAGCGCTGACTTCATTTGAGGTAGGTTTTGGGCTACATGGTATTCTTGATTAAAGCTCAGTTTTTCAGTACAGGTTTATCATTACAAGCTCAGGTTTTCAGTATAAACACAGTGCTTACTTCAGTAGGGTCACTTCTTTTGCTAGTTGGTATTCTTGATTCGAGCTCATATTTCTGCACAATTGCACACAGCCAATGTAAAGAAGGAAGAGAATAAAGACAAACACGGCGCTGGCTACAGTTGAGGTAGTTCTTGGGCAAGTTGGTATTCTTGATTCAAGCTCATAGTTTTTCAGTATAACGGCACACAGCGAAATATAATAAGAAGGAAGAGAAGGTCAAACGCAGTGCTGACTTGAGTGGAGTTAATTCTTTTGCTAGTGGGTATTCTTGATTCAATCTCATAGTTTTTCTGCACAATGGCATACAGCCAAAGAAAAGATGGAAGAGAAGATGAAAAACCACGGCGCTGACTAATGTACATTGAGTTAGTACTCGGGCTAATTGGTATTCTTGATTCAAGATCATAATTTTCAGTGCAACGGCACGCAGGCAAAGAAAAGAAGGAACAGAAGAAGGACGAACAGAGTGCTGACTTTAGAAGAGTTGATCTTTGGGCTAGTTATTATTCTTTATTCAAGCTCTTAAGTTTTGGTCACAACGCCACGAGGCCATAAAAAAAGGAGTGAGAGAAGAGGGACGAAGACAGTGCTGACCCCAGTAGAGTCAGTTCTTGGGCTACTTGGTATTACTCGTTCAAACATATTCTTTCAGCGCAATGGGGCAGAGCCACAAAACGGCGGTAGAGGAGGAAGACGAACCCAGGGCTGACTTCAGTAGGCTTAGTTTTTGGGTTAGTTGGTACTCTTCATTCATGCTCCCAGTTTTTCAGTGCTGCGGGACAGAGCCAAAAAAAAGACGGAAGAGAATAAATACGAACACAGGGCTGACTTCAGTAGGGTTAGTTGGTATTCTTGATTCAAGCTCACAAAATTTCAGTGCAACGTCAAACTGCCAAAAATACGAAGAAAAGGAAAAAACACAGGGCTGACTTCATAAGGGTTAGTTCTTGGGCTAGTTAGCATTCTTGATTCAAGCTCATAGTTTTTCGCCGCAACGGCACAGAGCCAAAGAAAAGAAGGACGAACACAGCGCTAACTTCAGTGGAGGTCGCTCTTGGGTTAGTTTAGATTGTTTCTTTGAGCTAATTATTTTTCAGCGCGACGGCACACCGCCAAAGAAAATTAGAAGGAAGAGGAGGACAAACACAGCGCCGACTTCAGTAGAGTTAGGTATTGGGCTTCTTGGCGTTGTTGATTAAAGCTCATAGTTTTTAATCGCAACTTGACATAGCCAAAGAAAAGAAGGAACAGAAGGACAAACACGGCACTGACTTCAGTAGGGTTACTTCTTGGTCTAGTTGGTATTCTTGATTGAAGCTTATAGTTTTTCAGCGCAACGGCACTTAGTCAAAGAAATGAAGAGGGAAGAGAAGAAGGACGAACACAGCGCTGACTTCAATAGAGATATTTCTGAGGGTAGTTGATATTCTTGATTCAAGCTCACAGTTTTTCAGTGATATGGCACACAGCCTATTAAAGTAAGGAAGGAAGAAGAAAGAACAAAGATCTGTTTTTATTATAGTTAGTTCTTGGGATAGTTGGTATTCTTGATTCGAGCTCAAAGTTTTTCAGCGCTACGCCACACAGCCAAAGAAATGAAGAGGGAAGAGAAGAAGGAAGAACATGGCGCTGACTTCAATAGATTAAGAAGGACGTTCTGGCGGGCTAGTTGGTTCATGATGAACAGAAAGGGTATAAACTGCGCGAACAAGACGGAATGAGAGGCACACAAATCGACAGACAAAGCGCAGACTCGCGACTGGACGTAAACAGAGCGATCAGGTTCACAAAGAGTACTTGATTGTTGGTCTTGAGAGGTAAAAAAGAGCCCAGGGAGAAGAAATATAACGAAGAAGGACGTTCTGGCGGGCTAGTAGGTTCATGATGAACAGAAAAGGTATAAACTGCGCGAACAAGACGGGACGAGAGGCACACAAATCGACAGACAAAGCGCAGACTCGCGAGTGGACGTAAACAGAGCGATCAGGTTCACAAAGAAGAGTGCTTGATCTTTGGTCTTGAGAGGTAAAAAAGAGCCCAGGGGAGAAGAATTATAATGAACAAGGACGTTCTGGCGGGCTAGTTGGTTCATGATGAACAGAAAGGGTATAAACTGCGCGAACAAGACGGGACGAGAGGCACACAAATCGACAGACAACGCGCAGACTCGCGACCGGCACGTAGACAGAGCGACCAGGTTCACAAAGAAGAGTGCTTGATTGTTAATCTTGAGAGGTAAAAAACAGCCCAGGGGAGAAGAAATATAATGAAGAAGGACGTTCTGGCGGGCAAGTTGGTTCATGATGAACAGAAAGGGTATAAACTGCACGAACAAGACGGGACGAGAGGCGCACAAATCGACAGACAAAGCGCAGACTCGCGACTGGCACGTAGACAGAGCGATCAGGATCACAAAGAAGAGTGCTTGATCGTTTATCTTGAGAGGTAAAAAAAAGCCCAGGGGAGAAGAAATGTAATGAAGAAGGACGTTCTGGTGGGATAGTTGGTTCATGGTGAACAGAAAGGGTATAAACTGCGCGAACAAGACTAGAAGAGAGGCACACAAATGGACAAGCATTCATTAGAGTTAGTTTTCGGTTAGTTTGTAATCTTTATTCAAGCTCAAAGTTCAAAGTTTTTCAGCGCAATGGCACCGAGTAAAAGAAAGTAAGGAAGAAAAGAAGGACGAAAAGCGCGCTGAATTCAGTGCAGTTAGTTCTTAGATTAGTTGGTATTCTTGATTCAGGCTCATTGTCAGCGCAATGGCACACAGCCAACGAAACGAAGAGGCATGAAAATAAGGATAAACACAGCCCAGACTAGAGTACAGTTAGTTCATCGGCTAATTGATATTCTTCATTCAAGCTCTCACTTTTTGAGCACAATGGCACACAGACAAAGAAAAGAAGAAAGAGAAGGACGAACACAGTGCTGACTTTAGTAGAGCTGATTTTTGGGCTAGCTATTATTCTTGTACAAAGCTCATAAGTTTTCACCACAACGACACGGGGCCAAAGAAAAGCAGAAAGAGAACAAGGACGAACACAGTGCTGACTACAGTAGCGTTATTTCTTGGGCTATTGGTATTCTTGATTCAAACTCGCAGTTTTTCAGCGCAACGGCACAGATCCAAAAAACGACGGAAGAGAAGAAAGACGAACACAAAGCTCACTTCAGTATGGTTAGTTCTTGGGTTAGTTGGTATTCTTGATTCAAGATGACAGTTTTTCAATGCTACGGCAGCGAGCAAAAAAAAATGGAAGAGAAGACGAACACGAGCTGACTTCATAATGGTTAGTTCGTGGGATAGCTGTCATTCTTGATTCAAGCGCACAGTTTTTCAGTGCGACGGCAAAGAGCCGCAAATCAAGATGGAGGAGAAGAAAGACGAACACAGGGCTGACTTCTGTAGGGTTAGTTTTTGGGATTTTTGGCATCCTTGATTCAAGCTCACAGTTTTTCTGTGCAACGGCACAGAGCCAAAGAAAAGAAAGAATAGAAGGAAGAACACAGCGCTGACTTCGTTAGAGTTAATTCTTGGGTTAGTTTGTATTCTTATTTCAAGCTCGTATTGTTTCAGCGCAACGGCAAGGGCCAAAGAAAAGAAGATGCAAGATCAAAAATACGAACACAGGGCTTGCATCAGTAGGGTTAGTTCTTGGGTTAGTTGGTATTCTTGAAACAAGCTCAGCGCAACGGCACACAGCCAAAGAAAAGTAGACGGAAGAGCAGAAATACGAACACAGATCTAACTAGTTGGTATTCATTTGGTATAGTTGATATTAATTATGCCAGCTCATAGTTTTTCAGACCAATAGCACACAGCCAAATAATATAAGGAGGAGGAGAAGGACGAACACAGCGCTGACTTCAGGAGAGTTAGTTCTTAGATTTCTTGGTAATCTTGATTCAAGCTCATAGTTTTTCAGCGCGACAGCACACAGCCAATAAAAAGAAGGTCGAACACAGCGCTGACTTCATTAGAGTTAGTTCTTGGGTTAGTTTGCATTCTTGATTCAAGCTCAAAGTTTGTCAGCGCAATGGCACACAGCCAAAGAAAATAATGAAGAGAAGAAGGACGAAAAGTGCACTGATTTCAGAACAGTTAGTTCCTAGATTAGATGGTATTCTTGATTCAAGCTCACAGTTTTTCAGCGCAACGGAACACAGCCAATGAAAATAAGGAAGAGAATAAGGATAAACACAGCGCTCACTTCAATAGATTTAGTTAGATTATTTGGTATTCTTGATTCAAGGTCACAGTTTTCACCACAATGGCACACAGCCAAAGATAAAGGAAGAGAAGAAGGACGAACACAGCGCTGACTTCAATGTAGTTAGTTCTTAATTTAGGCGGTATTCTTGATTCAAGCTCATAGATTTTCACCGCAACGGCACACAGCCAGAGAAAAGAAGAAAGAACACAACGCTGACTTCAGTAAAGGTTGGCCTTGGGCTAGTTGGTATTCTTGATTCAGCTCAGAGATTTTTTCAGCGCAACGCACACAACCAAAGAAAAGCGGGAAGTGGAGAAAGACGAACACAGGGCTAAATTCAGCAGGGTTAGTTCTTGGGTTAGTTGGTATTCTTGATTCAAGCTAATAGTTTTTCAGCGCAAAAGCAAATAGCCAAAGAAAAAAAAGAAGAGGAAAAGGACGAACATAGTGCTGACTTCATGAGAGTTACTTCTTTTGCTAGTTGGTATTCATGATTCACTCATTTTTCTGCACAATTGCACACAGCCAAAGTAAGGAAGGAAGAGAAGAAAGACAAACACAGCGCTGACTTCAGTAGAGTTAGTTCTCAGATTAGTTGGTATTCTTGATTCAAGCTCATAGTTTTTTTTCAGCGCAACGGCGCACAGCGAAAGAAAGGAGGAAAGACGAGAAGGACGAACATACCGCTGACTTCACTGGAGCTATTTCTTAGGTTAGGTGGTATTCTTGATTCAATCTTGATTCAATTGTCCTTTAAAGAAAAGAATCGTGTTCTTTCAAATGCTGCCAAACTAAAAGTTACTGACTGGGCGATAAGCGAGGACTATACGGCCAAAGTACGGCAACAAATAAAAAAGCTCGTGCAGTTTGCTAAGGCAGGCGGCGGAAAGTTGAAACTGCGGTTTAATAAGCTAAACCTGGACAACAATACCTATATGTACAACATTGAAACAGACAATATCACTTGTGTAAACCAATAGCCATCACCGATGCTTTTAGCTAGCCCACAAACGCCTGTTAAAATTGAACTTGTCTGTATTGTTGTTAATTGCCGCAGTCTAAAAAACAAAACTGACCAATTCCTCTCACTCTTACAAATGACGAACGCACATGTGGTAATTTGAACCGAGTCATGGCTGGACAGCAACATAAGTGATGGTGAAATATTTCCTCCATCCTATACCACGTATAGGAAGGATCGCAATGTACGCGGTGGTGTTGTGTTCATCCTCGTTCATAGAAGTTTGAGAAGCGTGTCTGTTAACTTAGACAACGATTCCTGTGAAGCTGTCTGGTGCAGGGTACGGCTGGGCGATGGTACTTCTTTGGCAATTGGCTCTTTTTATAAGACGCCCTGTTCAACCTGCGCACAGCCATTTTTTGAACTTAGCAACAACTTATTAGCCTTAGACGCAACGCATATTATCCTTGCCGGTCATTTTAATATGCCCAGCGTAGAATGGTCTTGTTTTAAACCAGTAATTCGCACTGCATCCCTCTTCTATACCGCTTTCCGTGAAGTAATTGGTGCTCACTCATTATTTCAGTTTGTTCAAACCCCTACCAGACTCGGCCTTACCAGTGCTAATGTGCTAGACTTGTTCTTCTGCAATGACCCTAGCCTAGTCTCGTCTGTCATAACGCTGCCAGGCATAAGCGACCATGATGTAGTTTTAGTAAAAGTATCCTGTAATGCTATGAAGACCCACCACACCCAACCACGCAAAGTGTCTTTTTATGAAAAAGGGGATTATGCTTCGCTATCACAGGAACTCGACGCATTTTTTCCTGAGTTTTTTTCACATCAGCCATCCCTGAATATTGATTCCTTCTGGAACTTGTTTAAAACAAAAATTTTGTCACTGACGCAGACTTTCATCCCATCCCGTTTGATTTCAGCCAAGCGTCGTGACGATATGCATTGGATGAATCGACAGTTGCGGGCAATGATCAACCGGCGGAAACGGCTCTTTCGCAGATATTGTGATACGCCCGCACTAACTTTGTACTCCGAGATGAAAAAGCAAACTAAGAACTTATCGAAAGAAATCCGTAAAGCGAAAAGGGCATACTTCAGCACACTAGGCCAACAACTAAATACAAACACAAAGGCAGTCTGGAAATATGTTAAAAATTAGAGAAACAGCAGGGTCTCTGCGCCTGATATACTAGACGCAACTGATTTTGGAAGGGATTCAAAAGGTAAAGCGAGAAGTTTCAATCTTTTTTCCAATCGGTGTTTTCCGATCCCAATAATACACTTACTGACTTTCAATCTTCCAGCACCCTGACCAGAATGAATGACGTAGAAATTTCTGAACGGGGGATCATGCTTTTAATACAGACAATTAAAGTTACATTAGCACCAAGGCCTGACAACATTTCCAATTACGTTTTGAAAAATTGTGCAGCTTCAGTTGCCCCGTATCTCGTTGCATTATTTCAGAAATCGTTAGAGAATTCTTCTTTGCCCCTTGACTGGAGAAGTGCCAATGTCGTTCCGATTCATAAGAGTGGTGATAAAATTAAAACATGTAACTATAGGCACATATCGCTGACGAGCGTGTCGTGCAAAACACTGGAACATGTCATTTATACTCAGTTAATTAGCCATCTACAAAACAATAGCTTTTTCTGTTCGACACAACATGGATTTAGGTCCGGCTTCTCATGTGAAACACAGCTCGTGGAATTCACACATGACATTTCTGTTTCTTTAAACTCCGCCGGTCAGGTAGATTGTATATTTTTATATTTTCGAAAAGCGTTCGATTTAGTTGCTCACAACCTATTGTTACAGAAGGTTTCAGAAATAAATATTCCTACCTCACTCTTATCCTGGATTGAGGCGTATCTTGCGGAAAGGAGACAGTGCGTGGTTATCGACGGTGTCAGCTCGGAAGGTGTGTGTGTAACTTCAGGTGTTCCGCAGGGGTCGGTTTTGGGCCCTCTTCTTTTTCTCATTTTTATAAATAACCTCACTAGTAACATTTCAAGTATAATCAGACTTTATGCTGATGACTGTTGTATCTACCGCAATATTTCTTCTGAAGCAGATGCAATTTCACTACAGCATGACCTCAACTGTGTATTCTCTTGGTGCAACAACTGGAATATGGCGCTAAACATCTCCAAATGTAATCTGGTCCGGTTTACAAAAAGAAACAATTCCTCCAAACAGACTATTTCATTGGTAGCACTGAATTATCCGCAGTATCAAATTATAAGTACTTGGGAGTCTTTTTTTCTACTGACCTATCATGGAATACACACGTAAATTACATATCTGCTAAAGCCAGCCGCACATTAAACTTTCTCAGACGTAACTTTAAGGACGCTCCCCTTACGCTGAAGGAGACATTATACATGTCTACTGTACGTCCGATACTTGAGTATGCTTGCGCGGTTTGGGACCCGCATACAAAACTGAATATTGAGGAGCTGGAGCGCGTCCAGAAACGGGCTGCTAGGTTTGTGTCCGCCGATTACAATTTCCAAAAAAGTTCTTCTGGTTTGCGCGAGAAGTTGGGATGGCCGTTACTTGAAAACAGGCGCAAATATTTGAGACTCTCTTTTTTTTATAATGTGCTTAATAATAAGACTGGAATTCCAAAAGAGAAATACATTAATGAACCCAGCTACATTTCCGCCCGCACTGACCACCCACTTAAGGTGCGCGAGAACAATTGCCGTATAAACGTATTCAAATATAGTTTTTTCCCACGAACAGTGCATGATTGGAACTGTCTCCCTTCGCGGGTCGCTACCGCTCCTCCTAAATTGTTTCTGACCGATTTGCAAAGCCACCTGTCAATATAAGTGCAATTATTCTTGTCCGAGTGTATTATGTTTTACGCAGTGTTGTATTTTAAAATGTATCCTTTTTGGGTGTATGTGTGTGTTTAGCGTATGTTTGCCTTTCTACAATGGTTTTTATTTTGTTTGTTTGTTTGCTTTTGCTTCCGTGTGCATGGGTTTATTGTATTTTCTGTGTAGACTGCATCATTTGCCTAATTTATTATGTACTAGACGTTTGTTCTTATTTATAATGTTTCCCCCTACAATAATGCCCAAATGAGGGCGCTGTAGGTACTGAGTATAAAAAAATAAATAAATAAATATAAAATTTTCGCTGCAACGGCACACAGCCAGAGAAAAGAAGGACGAACTCAGCGCTGATTTCAGCAGAGGTTGCTCTTGGGCTAGTTGGTATTCTTGATTTAAGCTCACATAGTTCTTCAGCGCAACGACACAGTGCCAAAGAAAAGAAGAGGAGGACGAACACAGGGATTACTTCAGTAGGGTTAGTTCTTTCTTTTAGTTGTTATTCTTGATTCAAGTCATAGTTTTTCAGTGCAACACACACACAGCGAAAGAAAAGCAGGAAGTGGAGAAGGACGAACACAGGGCTGACTTCAGCAGGGTTAGCTCTTGGGTTAGTTGGTATGCTTGATTCAAGCTCATAGTTTTACAGCGCAACAGCACAGAGCCAAAGAAAAGAAAGAGGTGGAAAATGACGAACAGAGTGCTGACTTCAGTAAGGGTAGTTTTGGCTAGTTGGTATTCTTGAATCAAGCTCAGTTTTTAGTACAAGCACATAGCCAAAGATAATAGGAATGATAAACACAGTGCTGACTTCAGTAGAGGTCACTCTTGGGCTAGCTGGTATTCTTTCTTCAAGCTCTTTATTTTTCAGCGCGACGGCACACCGCTAATGAATAGTAGAAATAAGATAAGGACAAACACAGCGCCGACTTCAGAAGAGTTGGGTTATGGGCTTGTTGGCATTGTTGATTCAAGCTCATAATTTTTCACCGCAACGGAACACAGCCAAACAAAAAAGGAAAACAAGGCGAACACAGCGCTGCCTTGTTTAGAGTTAGTTCTTCTATTAAATGGTATCCTTGATTCGAATTCATAGTTTTTCAGTGCAATGGCACAGAGCCAATGAAAAGGAGGAAGAGGAGAAGACTGAACACAGTGCTGACTCCAGTAGAGTTAGTTCTTGGGCTACTTGGTATTCTTGGTTCAAACTTATAGTCTTTCAGCGCAATGGCACAGAGCAAAAAAACGACGGAAGAGAAGACGAACACAGGGCTGACTTCAGTAGGGTTAGTTGGTATTTTTGATTCAAGCTCACAGTTTTTTAGTGCAACGGCACAGAACCAAAAAAAGATGGAAGACAAAAAAAGGAACACAGGGCTGAATTCACAAGAGCTAGTTCTAGGACTAGTTGGCATTCCTTATTCCAGCTCAGGTCTTCAATGCAACGGTAAGGGGCAAAAAAAAATCGGAAGAGAGGAAAAAAAAAACACAGGGCTGACATCAGCAGGGTTGGATCTTGCCTTAGTTGGTATTCTTTATTCAAGCTCACAGTTTTTCAGTGAAACGACAAAGTGCCAAAAAAAACGAAAGAGCAGAAAGACAAACACAGGCCTGACTTCATAAGAGTTAGTTCTCGGGCTAGTTGGTTTTCTTGGTTCAAGCTCATAGTTTTTCACCGCAACGGCACACAGCCAAAGAAAAGAAGGAAGAAAAGGACAAACACAGCGCTGACTTCTTTTGAGTTAGTTCTTGGGTTGGTTCGAATTCCTAAATCAAGCTCATAGTTTTGCAGCGCAACGGCACGCAGCCAAAGAAAAGTAGACGGAAGAGGATAAATACAAAAACAGGTCTTACTTCATAAGGGTAAGGTCATGGGATAGTTGGTATACTTTATGCAAGCTCATAGTTTTCAGAGCGATGGCACACTGCCAAATAAAATAAGGAAGAGAGGAAGGATGAACACAGCACTGACTTCCTTAGAGTTAGTTCTCAGATTAGTTGATATTCTTGATTCAAGCTCATAAATTTTCAGCGCAACGGCACACAGCCAAAAAAAGAAGGAAGTGAAGGACGAACACAGCGCTGACTTCAATGGAGTTAGTTCTTAGGTTAGGTGGTATTCTTGATTCAAGCTCAAAGATTTTCTCTGCAACGGCACACAGCCAGAGAAAAGAAGGACGAACACAACGCTGACTTCAGTGAAGGTTGCTCTTGGGCTAGTTGGTATTCTTGATTAAAGCTCACAGATTTTTTCACCGCAACGCACAGAGCCAAAGAAAAGCGGGAAGTGCAGAAAGACAAACACAGGGCTCACTTCAGCAGGGTTAGTTCTTGGGTTAGTTGGTATTTTTTATTCAAGTTAATAGTTTTTCAGCGCAAAAGCAAAGAGCCAAAGAAAAGAAAGAAGAGGAAAAGGACGAAGACAGTGCTGACTTCATGAGAGTTACTTCTTTTGCTAGTTGGTATTCTTGATTCAAGCTCATTTTTCTGCACAATTGAACACAGCTAAAGTAAAGATGGAACAGAAGAAAGACAAACACGGCGCAGGCTACAGTGGAATAAGTTCTTGGGCAAGTTGGTAATCTTGTTTCATCTCATAGTTTTCACCGCATTGGCACACAGCCAAAAAAAATAAGGAAGAGAGAAAGGATGAACACAGCGCTTACTTCAGTAGAGTTATTTCTCAGATTAGTTGGTATTCTTGATTCAAGCTCATAGTTTATGAGCGCAACGGCACACAGCGAAAGAAAAGAGGAAGGACGAGAAGGACGAACACACCGCTGACTTCACTGGAGCTAGTTCTTAGGTTAGGTGGTATTCTTGATTCAAACTAAAACATTTTCGCTGCAACGGCACATAGCCAGAGAAAAGAAGGACGAACACGGCGCTGATTTCAGTAGAGGTTGCTCTTGTGCTATTTGGTATTCTTGATTCAAGCTCACAGTTTTTCATTGCAACGGCAAAGTGCCAAAAAACGGAAAAGAAGAAAAACGAACACATGGCTGACTTCATAATGGTTAGTTCTTGGGCTAGTTTGTATTCTTGATTCAAGCTCACATAGTTTTTCAGCGCAATTATACAGAGCCAAAGAAATGAAGGAAGAGGAGAAGGACGAAGAAAGGGCTGACTTCAATAGGGTTACTTCTTCGGTTAGTTGGTATTCTTAATTCAAGCTCATACTTTTTCAGCGCAACGGCATAGAGCCAAAGAAAAGCAGGAAGTGGAGAAGGACGAACACAGGGCTGACTTCAGCAGGGTTAGTTCTTGGGTTAGTTGCTATTCTTGATTCAAGCTCATAGATTTCAGCGAGACAACACAGAGCCAAAGAAACGAAAGATGAAAAGGACGAACACAGTGCTGACTTCATTAGAAGTATTTCTAGGGCTAGTTGGAACTCTTGATTCAAGCTCAGTTTTTCAGTACAAGCACATATCCAAAGATAATAAGAAGAATAAACACTGTGATGACTTCAGTAGGGTAACATCTTTTGCTAGTAGGTATTTTTGATTCAAGCGCATTTTTCTGCACAATTGCACAAAGCCAAACAAAAGAAGGAAGAGAAGAAACACAAACGAAGCGCTGGCTACAATAGTTCTTGGGCAAGTTGAGATTCTTGATTCAAGCTCATAGTTTTTCAGTGCAACGGCACAGAAATCACGCTGCTGGCTACAGTGGAGGCAGTTCTTGGGCAAGTTGGTATTCTTGATTCAAGATCATAAATTTTCAGTGCAACCACACACAGCCAAAGAAAAGAAGGAACAGAAGAAGGACGAACAGAGTGCTTACTTCAGTAGAGTTGATTTTTGGGCTAGTTATTATTCTTGATTCAAGCTTTTAAGTTTTCATCACAACGGCACGTGGGCAAAAAAAAAGGAAGAGAGGAAGGACGAACACAGTGCTGACTCCAGTAGAGTTAGTTCTTTGGCTACTTGGTATTCTTGGTTCAAACTTATATTCTTCCAGCGCAATGGCACAGCGCCAAAACACGACGTAAGAGAAGAAAGACGAACACAGGGCGGACTTCAGTAGGGTTAATTGTTATTATTGATTCAAGCCCACAGTTTTTCTGTCCAGCGGCACAGAGCCAAAAAAAGATGGAAGAAAAGAACAACGAACATAGGGCTGAATTCGCTAGGGCTAGTTCTTGGGCTAGTTGGCATTCTTGATTCAAGCTCAGTTTTCCAATGCAATGGCACAGAGCCACAAAGAAAAGACGGATGAGAAGAACGATGAACACAGAGCTTACTTAAGTAGGATTAGTTCTTGAGTCAGTTGGTATTCTTGATTCAAGCTCACAGTTTTCCAGTGCAGCAGCACAGATTCAAAAAAAGAGAGGGAACAAAAAAAGAACAACACAGTGCTGACATCAGTAGGGTTAGTTCTTTGGATAGATGGCCTTCTCAAAACGAGCTGACAGTTTTTCAGTGCAACGGCACAGAGTCAGAAAAAGAAAGAAGAGAAGGACAAACACAGGGCTGACTTCATTAAAGTTAGTTCTTGGGTTAGTTTTATTCTTAATTCAAGCTCGCTGTTTTTGAGCGCAACGGCACACAGCCAAAAACACGAAGCCAAGAAAGACGAACAGAAGGCTAAATTTCAGTAGGGTTAGTTCTTGGGTTAGTTGGTGTTCTTGATTCATGCTCCCAGTTTTTCAGTGCAACAACACAAAGCCAAAAATGCGAAATAGAAAAAAGATAAATATTGGGAAGACTTCATAAATGTTTGGTTTTTCTTTAGGTTGGCATTCTTGATTCAAGCTCATAGTTTTTCACCGCAACGGCACACAGCCAACGAAAAGAAGGACGAACACAACGCTAACTTCAGTTGAGGTCGCTCTTGTGCTAGCTGGTATTCTTTCTTCAAGCTCATTATTTTTCAGCGCGAAGGCACACCGCCAAAGATAATTGTAACTTCAGTAGAGTTAGGTTTTGGGCTTGTTGGTAATGTTGATTCAAGCTCATATTTCAGCACAACAGCACAAAGCCAAAGGAAAGAAGGAAAACAAGGGCGAACACAGGGCTGCCTTCATTAGAGTTAGTTCTTGAATTAGAATTCTTGATTCGAATTCATAGTTTTTCAGTGCGATGGCACAGAGCCAATGAAATAAGGAAGAGGAGAAGGGCGAACACAGGGCTGACTTTTGTATGGTTAGTATTTTTGATTTCAGCTCACAGATTTCAAGCGGAACAGTACACAGCCACAGAAAATAAGGAAGCGAAGAAAGACGAACACAGGGCTGACTTCAGTAGGGTTAGTTCTTGGGTTATTTGGAATTTTTTATAAAAGCTCACAGTTTTTCAGTGCAACGGCACTTAGCCAAAAACTCGACAGAAGACAACAAAGACGAACTCAGGGATAAGCTTCTGTAGGGTTAGATCTTGGGTTAGTTGGCGTTCTTGATTCATGCTCCCAGTTTTTCAGTGCAACGGCACAGAGCCAAAAAAAGACGGAAGAGAAGAAATACGAAAACAGGGCTGACTTTAGTAGGGTTAGTTCTTGGGTTAGTTGGCATTCTTGATTCAAGCTTACAGTTTTTCAATGCAACGGCAAGAGAGCCAAAAAAGAAAGAAAAGAAAAGCAAATACAGGGCTGACTTCAGTAGGGTTAGTTCTTGGCTTAGTTCAAACTCTTGATTCAAGCTCACAGTTTTCAGTGCAACGGCACAGAGCCAAAAAAAGATGGAAGAGAAGAAAGACGAACACAGAGCTGACTTCAATAGTCTTAGTTCTTGGGTTAGTTGGTATTCTTGACTCAAGCTGAAGCTTTTTCAGTGCAACGGCACAGAGCCAAATAAAAAGACGATCAAGAAGAAAAACGAATACAGGGCTGACTTCAGTAGGGTCAGTTCTTGGCTTAGAAGTTTTTCTTGATTCAAGCTCACTGTATTTCAGTGCAATGGCACAGAGCCAAAACAAAGATGGAAGACAAGAAAAACGATCACAGGGCTTAATTCACGAGGGCTAGTTCTTGGGCTAGTTGGCCTTCTTTATTCAAGCTCAGTTTTTCAGTGCAACGGCACAGAGCCACAAAGAAAAGACGGAAGATAAAAAAGATGAGCACAGTGCTGACTTCAGCAGGGTTAGTTCTTGGCTTAGTTGGTATTCCTGATTCAAGCTCACAGTTTTTCAGTGGAACGGCGAAGTGCCAAAAAAGGAAAAGGTAAAAACGAACACAGGGCTGACTTCATAATGGTTAGTTCTTGGGCTAGTTGGTATTCTTGATTCAAGCTCACATAGTTTTTCAGCGCAACGGCATAGAGCCAAGGAAATGAAGGAAGAGGACAAGGAAGAACACAGGGCTGACTTCAGTAGGGTTAGTTGTTTGAGTAGTTGGTATTCTTTATTCAAGCTCATAGTTTCTCAGTGCAACGCACATAGCCAAAGAAAAGCAGGAAGTGGAGAAGGACGAACACAGTGCTGACTTCATTGGAGGTAGTTCTTGGGCTAGTTGGTATTCTTCATTCAAGTTCCGTTTTTTAGTACGAGCACATAGCCAAAGATAATAACAAGAATAAACACAGTGCTAACTTCAGTAGCGTTACTTCTTTTGCCAGTGGGTATTCTTGATTCAAGCTCATTTTTCAGCACAATTGCACACAGCCAAATTAAAGAAGGAAGAGAAGAAAGACAAACGCGGCGCTGGCTACAGTGCAGGTAGTTCTTTGGCAATATGGTATTCTTGATTCAAGCTCATAGTTTTTCAGTGGAACGGCACACAGGGAAAGAAAAGAAGGAACCGAAGAAGGACGAACAGAGTTCTGACATCTGTAGAGTAGATTTTTGGGCTTGCTATTATTTTTCATCACAACGGCACGCGGCCAAAAATGAGAAGGAAGATAAGAAAGACGAACACAGGGCTGACTTCAGTAGGGTTAGTTCCTGGGCTGGTTGGCATTCTTGATTCAAGCTCACAGATTTCCAGTGCAACGGCACAGGCCCAAAGAAAAGATGGACGACGAAAGCGCTGTCTTCATTAGAGTTTATTCTTGGGTTACTTGGTGTTCTTAATTCAAGATCATAGTTTTCTGTGCAACGGTACACAGCCAAATAAAAGAAGATGGAAGAGCTGATATACGAAAACAGGGCTTACGTCAGCAGGGTTAGTTCTTGGCTTAGTTGGTATTCTTAATTCAAGCTCACAGTTTTTCAGTGCAAAGGCAAAGTGCCAAAAAACGCAAAAGAAAAAAACGAACACAGGGCTGACTTCATTATGGTTAGTTCTTGGGCAACTTGGTATTCTTGGTTCAAACTTATATACTTTCAACGCAATGGCACAGAGCTAAAAAACGACGGAAGAGAAGAAATACGAACTCAGGGTTGACTTCAGTAGGGTTAGTTGTTATTCTTTATTCAAGCTCACAGTTTTTCAGCGTGTTGTAAAGTGACGTCAGCCGCAATCAGACTGCCTTGCAAGCGCTGACGGCACGTGCGTTTATCGTTTGATATCCTTCCCTTGTTCTCCCTTTCCCCTTTCCCCCTCTCTGTTTCGTATATATACGCTCCGCGCCGGAAGAAAAAAAGATTCATATTGCAACCTTCGAACGGCATACTGTCGTATACAGTAAGACACGCCACGTGTGTCGTAACAATGTAACAGTGGCGACGAGGCCAGAAAGAACCCTTGAGGTGAAAAATGATGTAAGCCAGGCAGTTAAGCAGATAACAGCGGCCGCGGAAATACCGACCATGGCTCATCATCAACTACCGGAATACGATGACCAGTCCGACAACTGGAAGGCCTACATCACGAAGGTAGAAGCTTATTTTGAGGCAACTGGCGTCAGCGACTCGGGAAATAAAAGGGCGTTGCTGGTAGCAGCATTGAGTACGCGCACCGTGCAAGTGCTCTCACGACAGGTTGCACCGAGGAAGCCAAACTCGCTGACGTACGAGGAAGCAGTCAAAGTTTTGGATGCCTACTTCGACCCCAGCGTCATGAAATAACGGAGAGCTATCGGTTCTTCAATCGCTACCAGTTGGAAGGTGAGCACATTCAACAGTTCATCAATGAAGTTCGCCGGATTGCGGATGGCTGTAATTTCGGTGACATGCTAGACCGGATGCTTCGCGACAGAATCGTCTGTGGCGTGAGGTCAAGCGCTATTCAGAAGCAGCTATTAGCGAAAACAGATTTGACGTTGAAGGAGGCAGAAACGATTGCCATATCAGCAGAAGCAGCGGAAAACGATACAAAGAAGATGTCTTCTGACATTGAACCCGTACTCAAGGTCAATGCACGACAAGCTGATGAACTAGTGTCAGTATGTGGGCGTTGCGGATGTAAGGAACACAACAGAAACCCCTGCGGCTGGGCGAAAGCGAGGTGTTACCGCTGTGGTGTATACGGCCATCTGGTGAAGATGTGCCAAAGCGACATGCGGAAAGGACGCCCAAAAGCACGTTCACAATGCAGGCAAGGAGAAGCGTTTGCAGTAACAGCGGATGTTACTGATGAAAATGGAGACGATGCGCACATTTGGACACTAACCGCACCCTTCAATGGTCGGCTACCACCACCTATTCTTCGTACTTTCGCATGGTGTGGCATTGACGTACCTATGATTGTGGACACCGGCTCACCCGTCTGTGTTGTGTCCAATGAGATTTTTGAGAAAAACCGTGAACATTGGCCGCAATTAGAACCCGCATTCATTAAACAGTCCTGTTATCTTGGACAACTTCCACTATTAGGGAAACTGAGTATGGCAGTGTCCTACAACGAAAAGGAGGTCAAGAGTTCCTTGATGGTCCTGAACTGTTCAGTTCCGAGCCTTTGTGGACGGGAGTTGATTTCCAAGTTCAATGACGCAGGAACCTCGGTGTTGAACGTATCAGTGCAACAAAACTCTGGTCCAGAAAGCAGCCATACCCCCGCCATGCGTGCCGTCCTGTCAGAGTTCAAAGACGTCTTCAGCCCCGAGCTCGGCCTAAGTGACGGACACCCTTTTCATCTGAAGCTCAAGGAAGGCGCCATGCCGAAATTTTGTAAGGCCCGTTCCCTTCCATTTGCTTTACGCGACAAAGTTTCGAAAGAGATTGATAGGCTCATAACGCTTGGAGTACTGTCACCTGTAACGCACGCCGAATGGGCTACGCCCATTGTGCCTGTAATGAAGAAGAACGGCGAGGTTAGAATCTGCGTTTATTTTAAGCTGACCTTGAATCCCGTCTGTGATCTGGAGCAGTACCCGTTGCCAGCTATTGATGACATCTTCGCATGCCTGAACGGTGGGGACTGCTTCAGCACGCTGGATTTAAGAGACGCGTATAACCATGTCCCCCTCGATGAGGACTCAAGGAAGATGTGCGTAATCAATATACACCGTGGGTTGTTTTGCTACAACCGACTGCCGTTCGGCATAGCTTCCGCGCCAGCCATCTTCCAGCGGAAAATAGAAACAGTTCTGCAGGGCCTGACAGGTGTTCATGCTTACCTTGCCGACGTTTTGGTATCAGAAAAACTTGGTAGCACCGACAGATTACGACAAGTACTGCAGCGTTTTCGTGAGCATGGAGTGAAGCTCAGACTTGAGAAATGCAGCTTTCGCCAAGAGGCAGTGACGTATCTGGGTCATAAAATTGATTGTGAAGGTCCGCATCCGATAGAGAAGCATGTTGAAGCAATCGCGCAAGCCCCCAACCCACAAAATGTTCAGCAGTTGAGGTCGTTTCTGGGCATGAGTACATTTTATTCGAAGTTCGTGCCCAACATGTCTTCCGTACTTCACCGCTGTACAAGTTATTGGAGAACAGTACACGTCGGTTCTGGGGACATGCGCAAGAAGCAGCTTTTCGTGCAACAAAAAAATGCCTTCGGGAAGTGGCTGTGCTGGCTCACTATGATCCCGAGAGACCCCTCAAGCTAGAGTGTGACGCTTCACAGGACGGAATAGGTGCCGTGCTTTTCCATACATTCGGAAAGGTAAACAAACCTGTCGGGTTCCGTTCTGGGACGCTAACATGGGCTGAGAAAAATTATTCCCAGCTTGAGAGGGAAGCCCTTGCTCTTGTGCTTGGAGTGTTCAAATTCCGTGATTATCTCGTAGGCCGAGAATTTGTATTGGTCACCGACCACCAGCCGCTCGTGGGCCTGCTGAAGGCGGATCGACCAACCCCAGCATTGGCAGCAGCCAGAATATGCTGAAGGCGGATCGACCAACTCCAGCATTGGCAGCAGCCAGAATACAGCGCTGGGCGCTGTACTTAGGCGGATTCCGCTATCAGCTTCAATACTCTCCTGGTAAACAACTCCTCAATGCTGACGCCCTTAGTAGACTGCCACAACGGACGTCTGAGCCGAAGCCACCAGAAGCGGACCCACCAGACTATCTGCTGGCCTTGAGTGTGTTCGATGAGGGAACTGTGTCAGTTGAGGAGCTAAGGCAGTTGACTGCGGGCGACCCTGCTCTGAGTCAAGTTATGCGATTCACCAAGAACGGTTGGCCGCCCTGCGCGAACGGCTTGAACACGAGTGTCGCACCTTTTTTTGACAAGAAATTGGAGCTTTCTTTGGCCCACGAGTTGTTATACTGGGGCCGGCGTGTAGTCGTTCCGATGGAGGCGCGACGTCGCATCTTATACCTTTTGCATGAGACGCACCAGGAATCGTCCGCTATGAAGGCGGTTGCTAGATCGTCATTCTGGTGGCCAGGGTTAGATCGCGAAATAGAGGCAGTGACAGCGTCATGTCAGAGTTGTGTCCAAAACCTGCCCATGCCAGCTACAGCAACGTCAAAAGGCTGGCCCGCTACTGTTGAAAAATGGGCAAGGGTACATATCGATTTTGCGGGACCTATTGCAGGGAACATGATACTCGTGGTCGTGGACGCATACAGTAAGTGGATTGAAGCTGTGCCACTCCGACAAGCAAACGCTTCATGCACAATCAACTGCCTGCGCGGTATCTTCTGCAGATTTGGCGTGCCACGAACCATCGTAACCGATAATGGAACGCAGTTTACCGCTGACGAGTTCGCTACATTTGTCAAGAGGAACAAGATAACGCATCTGCGCACAGCTGTATATCACCCTCAATCGAACGGCCAAGCAGAAAGGGCTGTCAGGACAATTAAGGACGGCCTCAAGAAGATTGGTGAGGGGCGGCTGGAAGATAATTTAACAAGCTCCTTTTCAATTACAGAAGGACACCTAACCGCTCTGGAAAATCGCCGTCAGAGCTGCTCTTCGGATATAAAATTCGATCCCGTTTAGATACATGTTTCCCTCCTGTACACGCAGGGTCGGCGAACGAAGCAGACGAGTGGCCACTGCCATTGCCTGAAGCTACCGTGTACGCCCGCAACTTCGGAAGGGGTGAGAAATGGACTCCAGGAATTGTAGAGTCTACAACAGGCTCTCGGATGGTGAGCATTCGAACACCAGCCGGATCAGTAAGACGACATGTTGACCAGATGCGGGACCGGGAAGATGCGACGCCACCGTTTGGTAAAGACCAAGAAGCGGCAAAACGAGACTCGAGAACAGGTACTCCTAGCGACTACCCACTGTTGCCGAGAATGCCAGCCGAACAAGGGGGCATAACCGAACCTGAGCATGAACTTCAGCCGGAACTCGCAGGGAGCAACGCTGAACCCGTCAGATCACCCCAAGCCTTGCGGCGCTCAACACGTCAAAGAAAACCAGTACAGCGACTTCACTATTAAGGAAAAAGAGATGTTGTAAAATGACGTCAGCCGCAATCAGACTGCCTTGCAAGCGCTGACGGCACGTGCGTTTATCGTTTGATATCCTTCCCTTGTTATCCTTTTCCCCTTTCCCCCTCTCTGTTTCGTACATATACTCTCCGAGCCAGAAGCAAAAAAGATTCATGTTGCAGCCTTCGAACGGCGTACTGTCGAATACAGTAAGACACGCCACGTGCTTCGTAACGATGTAACACAGTGCAACGGCACAGAGCAAAAAAGATGGAAGACAAGAAAGACGAACACAGGGCAGAATTCAGTTGGGCTAGTTCTTGGGCTTGTTGGCATCCTTGATTCAAGCTCAGCTTTTCAGTGCAATGGCACAGAGCCACAAAGAAAAGACGGAAGAGAAGAAAGAGTAACACAGACCTGACTTCAGAAGGATTAGTTCTTGAGTCAGTCGGTATTCTTTATTCAAGCTCACACTTTTTCATTGCAACGGCACAGAGCCAAAAAAAGAAAGAACAGAAGGACGAACACAGCCCTTTCTTCATTAGAGTTAGATCTTGGGTTCGTTTTATTCCTAATTCAAGCTCTCAGTTTTTGAGCGCAACGGCACACAGCCAAAAACATGTAGGAAGACAAGAAAGATGAACACAGGGTTAAACTTTAGTAGGGTTAGTTCTTGGGTTTGTTGGTGTTCTAGCTTCATACTCCTAGTTTTTCAGTGCAACGGAAGAGAGCCAAAAAAGACGTAAGAGAAGAAAGACGAACACAGGGCTGACGTCAGTAGGGTTAGATCTTGGGCTAGTTGGCATTCTTGAATCAAGCACATAGTCTTTCACCGCAACGGCACACAGCCAAAGAAAAGAAGAAGGACGGACACAACGCTGACTAAAGTACAGGTTGCTCTTGGGTTAGCTGGTATTCTTTCTTCAAGCTCATTAATTTTCAGCGCGAGAGCACACCGCAAAAAAAAAATTAGAAGGAAGAGAAAGACAAACACAGCGCCGACTTCAGCAGAGTTAGGTTTTTGGCTTGTTGGCATTGTTGATTCAAGCTCATAATTTTTCAGCGCAACGGCCCACAGCCAAAGAAAAGAAGGAAAACAAGGGCGAAACAGCGCTGCCTTCATTAGAGTTAGTTCTTGGATTAAATGCTATTCCTGATTGAAATTCATAGTTTTTAAGTGCGATGGCACAGAGCCATTGAAAAGAAGGAAGAGGAGAAGGGCGAACACAGGGCTGACTTCAGTAGGGATAGTTCTTGAGATTGCTAGTATTCTTAATTGCAGCTCATAGATTTTAAGCGCAACGGTACACAGCCAAAGAAAAGAAGGAAGAGAAGAAAGACGAACACAGGGCTGACTTCATAAGGGTTAGTTCTTGGGCTATTTGGCATTCCTGATTCAAGCTCACCGGTTTACAGAGCAACAGAACAGAGCCACAAAAAAAAGATGGAAGAGAAGAAAGACAAATCCAGGGCTGACTTCAGTAGGGTTAGTTCTTGGGTTGCTTGCTTTTCTTGATTCAAGCTCACAGTTTTTCTGTGCAACAACACAGAGCCAAAAAAGAGACGAAAGAGAAGAAAGAAGAACACAGGGCTGACTTCAGTAGAGATAGTTCTTGGGTTAGTTGGTATTATTAATACAAGCTCTCAGATTTCAGCGCAGCAGCACACAGCGAAAGGAAAGAAGGAAGAGAAGAAGGTCAAACACATCGCTGACATTAATAAAGCTAGTTCTCGGGCTAGTTGTTAATCTTGATTCAAGCTCACAGTTCTTAAGAGCAACGGCACACAGTAAATAAAAACACGGAAGAATAGAACACACAGCCCTGACTTCTTTTTAGTTAGTTCTTGGGTTAATTCGTATCTATTATTCAAGCTCATAGTTTTCAGCGCAACGACACGCAGCAAAAGTAAAGTAGACGGAAGAGCATAAATACGAACAGATCTTATTTCACAAGGGTAAGTTCATAGATAGCTGGTATTCATTATGCAAGCTCCTAGTTTTTCAGAATGGCACACAGCCAAATAAAGTAAGGAAGACAAGAAGGACGAACACAGCGCTGACTCCAGTACAGTTTTTTCTTAGATTACTTGGTATTCTTGATTCAAGCTCATAGTTTTTCATCGCAACAGCACAGAGCCAAAGAAAAGAAGGAAAAGAAGAAGGAAGAACACAGCGCCGACTTCAGTAGCGTTACTTAACAGATTAGTTGGTATTGTTGATTCAAGCTCAAAGATTTTCTCTGCAACGTCACACAGCCAGAGAAAAGAAGGACGTACACTGCGCTGACTTCAGTACAGGTTTCTCTTGGGCTAGTTGATATGCTTGATTTAAGCACACATAGTTTTTCAGCGCAACAGCACAGAGCCAACGAAAAGAAGGACGAAAACAGCGCTGACTTCAATGGAGTTAGTTCTTAGGTTAGGTGGTATTCTTGGTTCATATTCTAAGATTTTCTCTGCAACGGCACACAGCCAGAGAAAAGAAGAAGGACGTACACGGTGCTGACTTCAGTAGAGATTTCTCTTGGGCTAGTTGATATTCTTGATTCAAGCTCACATAGTTTTTCAGCGCAACAGCACAGAGCCAAAGAAAAGAAGGAAGAGATGGACGAACACAGGGCTGACTTCATTAGGGTTATTTCTTGGGCAACATGGCAATCTCGAATCAAGCTCGCAGTTTTTCAGTGCAACGGCACAGACCCAAAGAAAAGAACGAGGACAAGGAAAAACACAGGGCTGACTTCAGTAGGGTTAGTTCTTGGGTAAGTTGGTATTCTTGATTCAAGCTGACAGTTTTTCCATGCAACGGCACAGAGTCAAAAAAAGGACGGAACAGAAGAAAAACGAACACAGGGCTTACTTCAGTAGGGTTTGTTCTTGGCTTAGTTGGTATTCTTGATTCAAGCTCGCAGTTTTTCAGTGCAACGGCAAAGTGCCAGAAAACGTAAAAGAAGAAAAACAAACGCAGCGCTGACTTCAGAAGAGGTTGCTCTTGGGCTTGCTGATATTCTTGATTCAAGGTTACATAGGTTTTCAGCGCAACAGCACAGAGCCAAAGAAAAGAATGAAGAGGAAAAGGACGAACACAGGGCTGACTTCAATAGGGTTAGTTCTTGGGTTAGTTGGTATTCTTGATTCAAGGACATAGTTTTTCATTGCAACACACACAGCCATAGAAAAGCAGGAAGTGGAGAAGGACGAACACAGGCTGACTTCAGCAGTGTTAGTTCATGGGTTAGTTGGCATTCTATTCAAGCTCATAGTTTTACAGCACAACAGCACAGAGCCAAAGAAAATAAAGAAAAGAAAAAGGACAAAAACAGTGCTGACTTCATTAGAAGTCCTTCTTGGGCCAGTTGGTATCCTTGATTCAAGCTCAGTTTTTAAGTACTAGCACATAATCAAAGATAATAAGAGGGATAAACAAAATGCTGAGTTCAGCAATGTTACTTCTTTTGCTAGTGCGTATTCTTCATTCAAGGTAAAAAATTTTCTGCACAAATGCACAGAGCCAAAGTAAAGAAGGCAGAGAAGAAAACAAACACGCCGCTGTCAACAGTGGAGGTAGTTCTTGGAGTTGTTGGTATTCTTGATTCACGCATAGTTTTTCAGTGCAACGGCACACAGGCAAAAAAAATAAGGAACAGAAGAAGGACGAACAGAGTGCTGACTTTAGTAGAGTTGATTTTTGGGCTAGTTATTAGTCTCGATATAGGCTCTTAAGTTTTCGTCAACACTGCGCGAGGCCAAAAAAGGAGGAGGAAGAGATGAATGACGAACACAATGCCGACTCCAGTAGATTTAGTTCTTGGGCTACTTGGTATTCTTGATTCAAACTTATATTCTTTCAGTGCAATGGCACAGAGCCAAAAAACGACTTAAGAGAAGAAAACGAACAAAGGGCTGAATTCGGTAGGGTTAGTTGTTATTCTAGATTCAAGCTCACAGTTTTCCAGTGCAACAGCACAGAGCCAAAAAAAGAGATGGAAGAAAAGAAAGAACAACACAGTGCGGTCATCAGTAGAGTTAGTTCCTTAGCTAGATGGCATTCTCGATTCAAGCTCACAGTTTTTCAGTGCAACGGCACAGAGCCAGAAAAAGAAAGAAGAGAAGGACGAACACAGCGCTGACTTCATTAGAGTCAGTTCTTGGATTAGTTGGTATCTTGATTCGAATTATTAGTTTTTCAGTGGGATGGCGCAGAACCAAAGAAAAGAAGGAAGAGGAGAAGGGCGAACACAGGGCTGACTTCAGCATGGTTGGTATTCTTGATTCCAGCTCATGTATTTTCAGCGCAATGGTACACAGCCAAAGAAAATTAGGAAGACAGGAAAGGCCAACGCAGGGCTGTCTTCATAAGGGTTAGTTCTTGGGCTAGTTGGCATCCCTGATTCATGGTCACAGAATTCTAGTGCAATGGCACAGAGGCAAAAAAAAGAGGCGGAAGAGAAGAAACACGAACACAGGGCTGAGTTCAGTAGGGTTAGTTCTTTGGCTAGTTTGCACTCTTGATTCAAGCTCACAGATTTCAGAGCAACGGTACAGAGCCAAAAGAAAGAAGAGAAGGACGAAACACAGGGTTGAATTCATTAGAGTTTATTCTTGGGATAGCTGGAAGTCTTAATTCAAGCTCATACGTTCTCAGCGCAACGGCACACGGCCAAAGAAAAGAAGGAAGAGAAGAAGGTCGAATACCTCGTTCACTTCAATAGATTTAGTTCTTGGGCTAGTTGGCATTATTTATTCAAGCTCGCAGTTTTTCAGTGCCACGGAACACAGCCAATAGATATAAGGAGGAGATGAAGGACGAACACTGCGGTAACTTCAGTTTAGTTAGTCCTTAGATTAGTTGGTGTTCTTGGTTCAAGCTCTTAGATTTTCAGCGCGACAGCACACAGCCAAACAAAAGAAGCAAAAGAAGAAGGAAGAACAACGCTGACTTCATTAGAGGAAGTTCTAGGGTAAGTTGGTATTCTTGACTCAAGCTCAAAGATTGTCAGCGCTATGGCACACAGCGATAGAAAATAAGGAAGAGAAGGAAAAAGAAGGAAGAGAAGAAGGTCGAATACCTCGTTCACTTCAATAGATTTAGTTCTTGGGCTAGTTGGCATTATTTATTCAAGCTCGCAGTTTTTCAGTGCCACGGAACACAGCCAATAGATATAAGGAGGAGATGAAGGACGAACACTGCGGTAACTTCAGTTTAGTTAGTCCTTAGATTAGTTGGTGTTCTTGGTTCAAGCTCTTAGATTTTCAGCGCGACAGCACACAGCCAAACAAAAGAAGCAAAAGAAGAAGGAAGAACAACGCTGACTTCATTAGAGGAAGTTCTAGGGTAAGTTGGTATTCTTGACTCAAGCTCAAAGATTGTCAGCGCTATGGCACACAGCGATAGAAAATAAGGAAGAGAAGGAGGACGAAAAGAGCGCTGATTTCAGTACTGTTAGTTCTTTGATTAGATGGTATTCTTGATTCAAGCTCATAGTTCTTCAGCGCAATGGCACACAACCAATGTAAATAAGGAAGAGAAGAAGGACGAACACAGCCCTCACTTCAATATAGTTAGAATGTTTGGTATACTTTATTCAAGGTCATGGTTTTTCAGCGCAACGGCACACAGCCAAAGAAAAGAAAAAGGAAGAGAAAAAGGATGAACACAGCGCTGGCTTCAATGGAGTTATTCTTAGGTTAGGCGGTATTCTTGATTCAAGCTCATACATTTTCACCGCAACGGCACACAGCCAGAGAAAAGAACAAGGACGAACACAGCGCTGACTTCAGTGAAGGTTGCTCCTAGGCTAGTAGTTATTCTTGATTCAAGCTCATAGTTTTTCAGTGCAACGCACACAGCCAAGTAAAAGCAAGAAGTGGAGAAGGACGATCACAGGGCTGACTTCAGCAGGATTAGTTCTTGGGACAGTTGGTATTCTGATTCAAGCTCATAGTTTTTGAGCGCTACAGCACAGAGGCAAAGAAAAGAAAGAAGGGGAAAGGACGAACACAGTGCTTACTTCATTAGAGGTAGTTCTTGTGCTAGTTGGGATTCATGATTCAAGCTCAGTTTTTCAGTACATGCACATAGATAAATATAATAAGAAGAATAAACACTGTGCTGACTTCAGTAGAGTTACATCTTTTGCTAGAGGGTATTCTTGATTCAAGCTCATTTTTCTGCACAATTGCACACAGCCAAAGTAAACTAGAAAGAGAAGAAATACAAAAGCAGCGCTGGCTACAGTGGAGGTAGTTCTTGGGCAAGTTGGTATTCTTGACTCAAGCTCATAGTTTTTCAGTGCAACGACACACAGGCAAAGAAAATAAGGAACAGAAGAAGGACGAACAGACTGCTGACTTCAGTAGAGTGGATTTTTGGGCTAGTTATTATTCTTGATTCAAGCTCTTAAGTTTTCATCACAACGGCACGCGGCCATAAAAAGGAGGAAAAGAAGAACGAACACCGTGCTGACTCCAGCAGAGTTAGATCTTGGGCAACTTGGTATTTTCGGTTCAATCTTATATTTTTCCAGCGCAATGCACAGAGCCAAAAAACGACGGAAGAGAAGAAAACGAACACAGGGCTGACTTCAGTAGGGTTAGTTGTTATTCTTAATTCAAGCTCACAGCTTTTCAGTGTAAAGGCACAGAGCCAAAAAAAAAGATGGAAGACAAGAACAACGAACACAGGGTTGAATTCACTAGGGCTAGTTCTTGGGCTAGTTGGCATTCTTGATTCAAGCTCAGTTTTTCAGCGCAACGGAGAGAGCCACAAAGAAAAGACGGAAGAGAAGAAAGATGAACACAGGGCTGACTTCAGGAGGATTAGTTCTTGAGTTAGTTTCTATTCTTGATTCAAGCTCACAGTTTTTCTGTGCAACAGCACAGAGCAAAAAAAGATTTAAGAAAAGAAACAACACAGTGCTGTCATCGGTAGAGTTAGTTCTTGGATTAGTTGGTATCTTGATTCGAATTCTTAGTTTTTTCAGTGCGAAGGCGCATAACCAAAGAAAAGAAGGAAGAGGAGAAGGGCGAACACAGGGCTGACTTCAGCATGGTTGGTATTTTTGATTCCAGCTCATGGATTTTCAGCGCAACGGTACGCAGCCAAAGAAAATAAGGAAGACAGGAAAGATCAACACAGAGCTGTCTTCATAAGGGTTAGTTCTTGGGCTAGATGGCATCCCTGGATCAAGGTCACAGTTTTCCAGTGCAATGGCACAGAGCCAAAAAAAAAGGCGAAAGAGAAGAAACAAGAACACAGGGCTGAGTTCAGTAGGGTTTGTTCTTTGGCTAGTTTGCACTCTTGATTCAAGGTCACAGTTTTTCAGAGCAGCGGCACAGAGCCAAAAGAAAGAAGAGAAGGACGAAACACAGGGCTGAATTCATTAGAGTTTATTCTTGGTATAGCTCATACTTTTTCAGCGCAACAGCACACAGCCAAAGAAAAGAAGGTGGATTAGCAGAAATACGAACACAGGGCATTCTTAAGTAGGGTTAGTTCTTGGGTTCGTTCGTATTCTTGATACAAGCTCATAGATTACAGCGCAGTGGCACACAGCCAAAGAAATAAGGAAGAAAAGAAGGTCGAACACATCGTTGATTTCAAAAGAGAAAGTTCTTGGGCTAGTTTTTATTCTTGTTTCAGGCTCACTGTTTCAGTGCAATGGCACAAAGCCAAAGAAAGAAGAAAGAAAAAGACGAACACAGCGCGGACTTCATTGGAGTTAGTTCTTGGGTTAGTTGGTATCCTTAATTCAAGTTCATAGTAATTCAGCACAACGGCCCACAGCGAAAGAAATGTACACGGAAGAGCAGAAATACGAACACAGGTCTTACTTCAAAAGGGTAAGTTTTTGGGATAGCTGGTATTTTTTATTCAAGCTCATAGTTTTTCAGCGCAACAGCACACAGCCAATGAAAATAAGGAAGAGAAGAAGGACGAACAGAGTGCTGACTTGAATAGAGTTAATTCTTAGAATATTTGGTACTCTTGATACAACCTCACAGTTTTCACCGCACTGGCACACAGCCAAAGGAAATAAGGAAGAGAAGAAGGATGAACACAGCGCTGACTTCAGTAGAGTTAGTGTTTAGATTAGTTGGTATTCTTGATTCAAGCTCATAGTTTTTCACCGCAACGGCACACAGCAGAAGCAAAGAAGCACGGACCCAGCGCTGACTTCAGTAGAGGTCGCTCTTGGGTTTGTTGGTATTCTTGATTCAAGCTCATAATTTTTCAGCGCGACGGCACACAGCCAAATAAAAGAAGGAAAAGAAGGGCGAACATAGCCCTGCCTTCATTATAGTTAGTTCTTTGATTAGTTGGTATTCTTGATTCAAATTGAGAGTTTTTCAGTGCGATGGCACAGAGCCAAAGAAAAGAAGGAAGAGGAGAAGGGCAAACACAGGGCTGACTGCAGTATGGTTTGTTCTTGAATTAGTTGGCATTCTTGATTCAAGCTCATCGATTCTCAGCGCAACGCTACACAGCCAAAGAAAAGAAGGAAGACAAGAAGAACGAACACAGTTCTGACTTCTATAGAGTTAGTTCATACGTTAGTTGGTATTCTCGATTCAAGCTCATATTTTTCAGCGCTACGGCACACACCAAAAGAAAAGAAGGAAGAGAAGAAGCACGTATACAGCGCTGACATCAGTAAAGTTATTTCTTAGATGACGGTATTGATTCATACAGTTTTTCAGCGCAACGGCGCACAGCCAAAGAAAATAAGCAGGAAGAGAAGAACGAAAACAAAGCTGACTTCAGTGGAGTTAGTTTTTAGATTAGTTGGCAATCTTGATTCAAGCTCATAGTTTTTCAGCGCAACCGCGCACAGGCAAAAAAAAGAAGGTAGAGGAGAAGGAAGTAAACAGCGCTGACTTCAGTAGAGTTAGTTCTTGGATTAGTTGGGATTCTTGATTCAAGCTCATAGTTTCTCAGCGCAGCGGCAGCGAGCCAAAGAAAACAAGGAAAAAAGAATGACGAACAAAGGGCTGACTTCAGTAATGTTATTTCTTAGGTTTTGGGTATTATTGATTCAAGCTCATAGCCTCTCAGCGCAACGAAACAGAGCCCAAGAAAAGAAGGAAGACTAGAAGTATGAACACAGAAGTATGAACACATTCTTGATTTAAGCTCAAAGTTTTTCAGTATAACGGCACACAGCGGAAGATAATAAGACGTAATAGAAGGTCAAACACAGTGCTGACTTTAGTAGAGTTAGTTCTTTTGCTACAGGGTGTTCTTGATTCAAGCTCGTAGTTTTTCTGCGCAATGACGCACATTCAAAGAAAAGATGGAAGAGAAGAAAGACGAAAAGAGCGCTGATTTCAGCACAGATAGTTCTTAAGTTAGATGGTATTCTTGATTCAAGCTCAAAGATTTTCAGCGCGACAGCACACAGCCAGAGAAAAGAAGGAAAAGAAGAAGGAAGAACACAACGCTGACTTTATTAGAGTAAGTTCTTGGGTAAGCTGGTATTCTTGATTCAAGCTCAAAGATTGTCAGCGCCATGGCACACAGCGATAAAAAATAAGGAAGAGAAGAAAGACGAAAAGAGCGCTGATTTCAGTACTGTTAGTTCTTTGATTAGATGGTATTTTTGATTCAAGGTCATAGTTCTTCAGCGCAATGGCACACAGCCAATGAAAATAAGGAAGAGAAGAACGATGAACACAGCCCACACTTCAATAGAGTTAGAATGTTTGGTATACTTTATTCAAGCTCATAGTTTTTCAGCGCAACGGCACAAAGCCAAAGAAAAGAAAAACGAAGAGAAAAAGGACGAACACAGCGCTGACTTCAGTGGAGTTAATTCTTAGGTTAGGTGGTATTCTTGATTCAAGCTCATACATTTTCACTGCAACGGCACACAGCCAGAGAAAATAACAAGGACGAACACAGCGCTGACTTCAGTGAAGGTTGCTCCTGGGCTAGTAGTTATTCTTGATTCAAGCTCGGAGTTTTTCAGCGCAACAGCACAGAGCCAAACAAAAGAAAGAAGAAAAGGACGAACACAGTGCTGACTTCACTAGAGGCAGTTCTTGGGCTAGTTGCTATTCATGAGTCAAGCTCAGTTTTTCAGTACAAGCACATAGCCAAAGATAATAAGAAAGATAAACACAGTGCTGACTTCCGAAGAGTTCATTTTTCTGCACAATTGCAAACAACCAAAGTAAAGAAGGAATAGAATAAACACATACACGGGGCTGGCTACAGTGGAGGTAGTTCTTGGGCAAGTTGGTATTCTTGATTCAAGCTCATAGTTTTTCTGTGCAACGACACACAGGCAAAAAAGGAACAGAAAAAGGACGAACAGAGTGCTGACTTCAGTAGAGTGGATTTTTGGGCTAGGTATTGTTCTCGATTATATCTTAGGTTTCCATCACAGCGGCATGCGGCCAAAAAAAGGAGGAAGAGAAGAAGGAAGAATACAGTGCTGACTCAAATAGAGTTAGTTCTTGGACTACTTGATACTCTTGGTTAAAACCTATATTCTTTCAGCGCAATGACACAGAGCCAAAAAACTACAGAAGAGAAGATGAACACAGGGCTGACATCAGGAGGGATATTACATGAGTTCGTTGGTATTCTTGATTCAAGCACACAGTTTTTCAGTGCAACGGCACAGTGCAAAAAAAAAAAACGAGACGGAAGAGAAGAAAGAACAACACAGTGCTGACATCAGTAGGGTTAGTTCTTGGGCTAGATGGCATTCTCGTTTCATGCTCACAGCTTTTCAGTGCAGCGGCACACTACCAAAAACACGTCGGAAGACAAGAAAGACGAACGCAGGGCTAAACTTCAGTAGGGTTAGTTCTTGGGTTAGTATGTATTCTTGATTCAAACTCACAGTTTTTCAGTGCAACGGCAAAGTGCCAAAAAACGAAAGAGAAGAAAGACAAACAAAGGGCTGACTTCATAAGGGGAAGTTCTTTGGCAAGTTGACAATCTTGATTCAAGCTCATAGTTTTTCACCGCAACGGCACACAGCCAAAGAAAAGAAGAAGGAGCAACACAGCGCTCACTTCAGAAGATTTTATCTTGGAGTAGTTGTTTCTTGATTCAAGCTCATAGTTTTCCAGTGCAATGGCACACAGCCAAATAAGAGTAGAAGAAAGAGCAGTATGGCGAACACAGCACTCACTTACTTACAAATAATTCTTGGGCTGCTGGGTATTTTTCATTCAAGCTCATAGAATTCAACTCAACAGTACGCAGCCAAGGAAAAGAAGACGGTAGAGAAGCTCAGCACTCACTTGAGTTGATTACTTCTTGGGCTAGCTGGTATTTTAATTTAAGCTCAAGGTTTCTTTAGAGCAATGGCAACCAGCCAAAGAAGAGAACAAAGAGAGAAGAACGGCGAACACAGCACTGACTTCTGTAGAAATAATTCTTGGGCTAGTTGGTATTCCTGATTCAAGCTCAGTTTTTCAGTGTATCGAAACACAGCCAAAGACAAGTAGGAACTGGACAGACACAGCACTGACTTCAGTTGGGTTAGTTCTTGGGCTAGTTGGTATTATTGATTGAAGCTCATAGTTATTCAGCGCAACGGCACACAGCCAAAGAAAAGAAGGAAGAGAAGATGTTCGAACACATCGTTCAGTTCAATAGAATTAGTTTTTGGGCTAGTTGGTATTCTTGATTCAAGCACGCAGTTTTTCAGTGCAACGGCACACAGCCAAAGAAATGAAGAGGGAAGAGAAGAAAGACGAACACAGTGCTGACTTCAATAGAGTCATTTCTGAGGTTAGTTGATATTCTTGATTCAAGCTCACAGTTTTCAGCGGAACAGCACACAGCCAATAGAAATAAGGAAGAGAATAAGGACGAACACAGCGCTGATTTCAGTTGAGTTAGTTCTTAGATTAGTTGGTATACTTGATTCAAGGCAATAGTTTTTCACCGCAATGGCACACAGCCAATGAAAAGAAGGAGCAAGAGAAGGACGAACACACCACTGACCTCAATAGAGTTATTTCTTAGGTTAGTTGGTATTCTTGACCCAAGCTCACAGTTTTTCAGTGCAACGGCACACAGCCAATGGAATTAAGGAAGAGAAGAAGAAAGAACACAACGCTGACTTCATTAGAGTTAGTTCTTGGGAGAGTTGGTATTTTTGATTCCGTCTCAAAGTTTTTCGGCGCAACGGCATTCATCCAATGAAAATATGAAAGAAAAGAAGGACGAACACAGCGCTGACTTCAGTAGAGTCAGTTCTTGCATTAGTTGGTACTCTTGCTTCAAGCTCAGTTTTACAGGGCAACGGCACACAACAAAAGAAAATTAGAAGGAAGAGGATAACAAACACAGCGCCGACTTCAGTAGAGTTAGGTATTCGACTTGTTGGTATTCGTGATTCAAGCTCATAGTTTTTCAGCGCAATGGCACACAGCCAAAGAAATTACGAAAGATGACGAACACAGCGATGACTTCAGAAGGGTTAGTTCTTGCATTAGATGGTATTCTTGATTCAAGCTCATTGTTTTTCATCGCAACGACACAGAGCCAAAGAAAAGAAGTAAGATGCGATAGACGAATACAGGGCTGACTTCAGTATTGTAAGTTCTTAGGTTTTTGGTATTATTAATTCAAGCTCATAGTCTTTCAGCGCAACGACACAGAGCCAAAGAAAAGAAGGAAGAAGAGAAGGACAGACACAGGGCTGACTTCAGCAGAATTAGTTCTTTGGTTAGATGGTATTCTTGATTCAAGCTCATAGTTTTGCAGCCCAACGGCACAGAGCCAAAGAAAAGTAGACTGACTAGAAGGACGAGCACAGGCCTGATTTCACTAGGGTTAGTTCTTCGGTTAGTTGGTATTCTTGATTTAAGCTCATAGTTTTTCAGTATAACGGCACACAGCGAAAAATAATAAGAAAGAATAGAAGGTCAAACACAGTGATGACTTCAGTAGAGTTAGTTCTTTTGCTACAGGTTGTTCTTGATTCAAGCTCGTAGTTTTTCTGCGCAATGGCGCACACTGAAAGAAAAGATGGAAGAGAAGAAGGACAAACACGGCACTGACTAATGTACATAGAGTTAGTACTTGGGCTAGTTGGTATTCTTGATACAAGCTCATAAATTTCAGTGCAACAGCACACATGCAAATAAAAAGAAAAAGGCGAAGGACGAACAGAGTGCTGACTTCAGTAAAGTTAGTGCTTGGGCTAGATATTATTATTGTTGCAAGCTCTTAAATTTTCACCCCAGATGCACGATACCGAAGAAAAGTAAGAGAAGGATGAACACAGCCTGACTTCAGTAGAGTTGATACTTGGGCTAGTCGGTATTCTTGATTCAAGCTGAGTTTTTCAGCAAGAGAAACACAAAGAAAACAAAAGGAACAAGAGGGCAAACACAGCACTGACTTCAGTAGGGTTACTTCTTGGGTTAGTTGGTGTTCTTGATTCAAGCTGAGTTTTTCAGCGCAGCGAAACACAAAGAAAATAAGAAGGAACAGGAGGACAAACACAGCACAGACTTCATTAGGGATAGTCCTTGGGCTAGTTGGTGTTCTTGTTTCAATATCATACTTCTTCAGTGCAATACCACACAGCCAAAGAAAAGAACAATGAAAAGAAGGGCGAAGACAGCACTGACTTCAGTAGAGTGAGTTATTGGGCTGTTGGGTATTCAAGGTTCAAACTCACAAATTTTTAGCGCGACTGCGTGGAGCAAAAGAAAAGAAGACGGAAGAGAAGAAGGACGAACACAGCGCTCACTTCAGAAGATTTTTTCTTGGAGTAGCTGGTATTTTGATTCAAGCTCATAGATTTCCACTGCAATGGCACACAGCCAAAGAAAAGGAGAAAGAATAGCAGAATCGCGAACACAGCACACACTTCCGTAGAAATAATTCTTGGGCAAGTGGGTATTCTTCATTCAAGCTCGTAGATTTCAGCTCTACAGCACGCATCCAAAGAAAAGAAGACGGTAGACAAGGACAAGCTCAGCGCTCACTTGAGTTGATTACTTCTTGGGCTAGTTGGTATTTTATTTAAGCTCATGGCTTCAATTGCAATGGTACACAAAGAAGAGAAGAAAGAAGAGAAGAACGGCGAACACAGCACTGACTTCAGTAGAAATACTTCTTAGGCTAGTTGGTATTCTTGATTCAAGCTCATAGTTTTTCAGCGCAACTGGACACAGCCAAAGAAAACAAGGTACGCAAGGACGAACACAGCGCTGACTTCAATAGAGATATTTCTCAGGGTAGTTGATATTCTTGATTCAAGCTCACAGATTTTCAGTGCAATGGCACGCAGCCTATTAAAGTAAGGAAGGAAGAAGAAAGAAAAAAGCTCTGTTTTCATTAGAGTTAGTTCTTGGGATAGTTATTATTCTTGATTCGATCCACACAGCCACACAGCGAAAGAAATGAAGAGGGAAGAGAAGAAGGACGAACATGGCGCGGACTTCAATTGATTAAGAAGGATGTTCTGGCGGGCTAGTTGGTTCATGATGAACAGAAAGGGTATAAACTGCGCGAACAAGACGGGACGAGAGGCACACAAATCGACAGACAAAGCGCAGACTCGCGACTGGCACGTAGAGAGAGCGATCAGGTTCTCAAATAAGAGTACTTGATCGTTGGTCTTGAGAGGTAAAAAAGAGCCCAGGGGAGAAGAAATATAATGGAGAAGGATGTTCTGGCGGGCTATTTGGTTCATGATGAACAGAAAGGGTATAAACTGCGCAATCAAGACGGAACGAGAGACACACAAATCGACAGACAAAGCGCAGACTCATGACTGGCACGTAGACAGAGCGATCAGGTTCACTAAGTTAATTCTTTTGCTAGTGGGTATTCTTGATTCAAGGTAAAAACTTTTCTGCACAACTGCACACAGCCAAAGTAAAGAAGGCAGAGAAGAAAGACAAGCACGGCGCTGTCTATAGTGGAGGTAGTTCTTGGAGTAGTTGGTATTCTTGATTCAAACATAGTATTTCAGTCCCAACGGCACACATGCAAAAAAATGAAGGAAAAAAAGAAGGATGCACAGAGTGCTCACTTCAGTAGAGTTGATTTTTGGGTTAATTATTATTCTTGATTTAAGCTCTTAAGTTTTTATCACAACGGCACACGGCCAAAAAAAATGAGGAAGAGGAGTAACACAATGCCGACTCCAGTAGATTTAGTTCTTGGGCTGCTTGGTATTCTTGATTCAAACTTGTAGTGTTTTAGCGCAATGACACAGAGCCAAAAATGACGGAAGAAAAGAAATACGAACACAGGGCTGACTTCATAAGGGTTAGTTCTTGGGCTAGTTGGTATCCTTGATTCAAGCTCACCGTTTTTCAGAGCAGCGGCAAAGTGCGAAAAAACGGAAAAGAAGATAAACGAACACATAGCTGACTTCATAATGGTTAGTTCTTGGGCTAGTTTGTATTCTTGATTCAAGCTCACATAGTTTTTCAGCGCAACGATACAGAGCCCAAGAAATGAAGGAAGAGGAGAAAGACGAAGACAGGGCTGACTTGAATAGGGTTAGTTCTTCGGTTAGTTGGTATTCTTAATTCAAGCTCATACTTTTTCAGTGCAACGCACACAGCCAAAGAAAACCTGGAAGTGGAGGAGGAACACAGGGCTGACTTCAGCAGGGTTAGTTCTTGGGTTAGTTGCTATTCTTGATTCAAGTTCATAGATTTCAGCGCAACAGCACAGAGCCAAAGAAACGAAAGAGGAAAAGGACGAACACAGTGCTGACTTCATTAGAGGTAGTTCTAGGGCTAGTTGGCACTCTTGATTCAAGCTCCAATTTTCAGTACAAGCACATATCCAAAGATAATAAGAATAAACACTATGATAACTTCACTAGGGTTACCTCTTTTGCTACAAGGTATTTTTCATTCAAGCTCCTTTTTCTGCACAATTGCACACAGCCAAAGTAAAGAAGGAAGAGAAGAAAAACAAACGAAGCGCTGGCTACAATAGTTCTTGGGCAAGTTGAGATTCTTGATTCAAGCTCATAGTTTTTCAGTGCAACGCCACAGAAATCACGCTGCTGGCTGCAGTGGAGGTATTTCGTGGGCAAGTTGGTATTCTTGATTCAAGCTCATAATTTTTCAGTGCAACGACACACAGGAAAAGAAAAGAAGGAACAGAAGAAGGACGAACAGAGTGCTGACTTCAGTATAGTTGATTTTTGGGCTAGTTATTGTTCTTGGTTCAAGCTTTTAGGTTTTCATCACAATGGCACGCGGTCAAAAAAAGGAGGAAAAGAGGAAGGAAGAAGACAGTGCTGACTCCAGTAGAGTTAGTTCTTGGGCTACTTGGTATTCTTGGTTCAAACTTATATTCTTCCAGCGCAATGACACAGAGCCAAAAAACGACGTAAGAAAAGAACAACGAACATAGGGCTGAATTCACTAGGGCTAGTTCTTGGGCTAGTTGGCATTCCTGATTCAAGCTCAGCTTTTCAGTGCAACGGCACAGAGCCACAACGATGAAAACAGGGCTGACTTCGGGAGGATTAGTTCTTGAGTTAGTTGGTATTCTTGAATCAAGCTCACAGTTTTTCAGTGCAACAGCACAGAGCCAAAAAAAAGAGATGGAAGAAAAGGAAGAACGACACAGTGCGGTCATCAGTAGAGTTAGTTCTTGGGCTAGATGGCATTCTCGATTCGAGCTCACAGTTTTTAAGTGCAACGACACAAAGTCAGAAAAAGAAAGAAGAGAAGGACGAACACAGCGCTGACTTCATTAGAGCTAGTTCTTGGATTAGTTGGTATCTTGATTTGAATTCTTTGTTTTTCAGTGCGATGGCACAAAACCAATGAAAAGAAGGACGAGGATAAGGGCGAACACAGTGCTGACTTCAGCATGGTTGGTATTTTTGATTCCACCTCATGGATTTTCAGCGCAACGGTACACAGCCAAAGAAAATAAGGCAGAGAAGAAAGACGAACACAGGGCTGACTTAATGAGGGTTAGTTCTTGGGCTAGTTGGCACTCGTGATTCAAGCTCACAGTTTTTCAGAGCAACGGCACAGAGCCACAAAAAAAGATTGAAGAAAAGAAAGACGAACAAAGGGCTGACTTCAGTAGGGTTAGTTCTTGGGTTGGTTGGTATTCGCGATTCAAGCTCACAGTTTTTCAGTGCAACAGCACTTAGCCAAAAACACGACAGAAGACAACAAAGACGAACACAGGGCTAAACGTCTGTAGGGTTACTTCTTGGGTTAGTTGGTGTTCTTTATTCAAGCTGACAGTTTTTCAACGCAAAGACACACAGCCAAAAAAAGGATGAAAGAGAAAAACGAACACAGGGCTGAATTCACTAGGGCTAGTTCTTGGGCTAGTTTCCATTCTTGATTCATGCTCAGTATTGCAGTGGAACAGCACAGACCCACAAAGAAAAGACAGAAGAGAAGAAAGATGAACACAGGGTTGAGTTTAGTATGGTTAGTTCTTGGCTTAGTCTGTTTTCTTGATTCAAGCTCACATAGATTTTCAGCGCAACGGTACAGAGCCATAGATAAGAAGGAACAGAAGAAGGACGAGCAGAGTTCTGACTTCACCAGAGTTGATTGTCAGGCTGGCTAGTTATTATTCTTGATTCAAGCTCTTAATTTTTCATCACAACGGCACGCGGCCAAAATAAGGAGGAAGAGAAGAAAGACAAACACAGTGCTGACTCCAGTAGAGTTTGATCTTTGGCTACTTGGTATTCTTGGTTCAAACATATATTCTTTCAGCGCAATGGCACAGAGCCAAAAAACGACAGAAGAGAAGAAATACGAACACGGGGCTGACTTCAGTAGGGTTAGTTGTTATTCTAGATTCAAGCTCACAGTTTTTCATTGCAACCACACAGAGCCAAAAAAAAGATGGAAGACAAAAAAAAACGAACACAGGGCTTAATTCACTAGGGCTAGTTCTTGGGCTAGTTAGCATTCTTGATTCAAGCTCAGTTTTTCAGCGCAACGGCACAGAGCCACAAAGAAAAAACGGAAGAGAAGAAAGATGAACACAGGGCTGACTTCAGGAGGATTAGTTGTTTCATTGTCTTTATTTTCGCTTGGACAGAGAAGGAGACAGGACTAAAAGCTCGTAAGCTTGACAGAGGTCCTGCCCCCTTTATCAACTTGGCAGTACAGTACACAGGCAGAGGTTTTCAATTTTCCAAATAAACACTGAAACAAAATAACAAAACACTTTGTAAAAAAGCAGCGCTATGCATTGCAGCACCAACATAGGTATTAGAAAAACAAATAACTCGTCACGGGGAAACGAAAAAAAATAATAACAGGTATAGGTTTAAACTGAGTGCAATATTACGTAATCTTGCTAAGAAAAAATCGCTTAATAACATCACTTGAATGCTGAAAGGGTTCAAGCAATTCTTTGTTCAATTTATTTATTAACACTGGAACAGTATAAGAAAGAGACTGCTCGGTATAATTCGTCGGCAGTAACCAAATTTCTTTATGTCTAGTCTGCATTATATGCGTGTTTTTCTCAAGTTTTGCCAGATAACTAATGTAATGTTCATCACTTTGTGAAGAGCGTTTATATAACATTAAAAGTCTATAATTGTTTAAACTATAGATTGGCAGGATTTCATATTTTAAAAACAAGTCATGTGTGGGGGAACAATAAGGAACACCAGCCATGCATCTTACAGCTCTTTTTTGAAGGTGAAGCTTGGATAAATTTATGACACCCGTAGTGCCCCAAACGGTACAACAATATTGTAAAAGAGAAAGAACTAATGAGTTGTATAGCAATAGCCTAACTTTGACAGGAAGAGTACCGCGTAGCCGCAACATGATACCGACAGCTGAAGACACTTTTAATCTGATATAGTCAACATTATCATTCCAAGTCAAATGCTTTGAGATTATAACGCCATGGATTTTAACGGAATCTACAATTGCAACAATATCAGAGCTTAAGAACACGTTCAACGCCTAGAAATTATCTTTCCTTTTGGAAAGTACAATATTATTTTTGTCTTTTTAGAATTAATCTTCAAACAATTTGATTTTGCCCATGTATTTAATGCACTCAATGTTTTGGTTGCTTTCTCTTCAATGTCACTTTTTGATCTCCCGGTTATGAACACCGAAGTGTCATCAGCGTAGGATACAATCTTTCCACCAGTTACACATTGCACAATATCATTTATATAGATTAAAAATAAGAGCGGTCCCAGTATACTTCCTTGGGGTACTCCTGCATAAATATTTCGTATTGAGGACAACGAATTTTTAAATTCAACATATTGTGTTCTGTTCGACAATTACGATTTCATAAGATCGTGAGCTTTTCCTCGGACACCATAGCTTGCCAGTTTATGGAGTAAAATTCTGTGATTTATCAGGTCAAAAGCCTTAGTGAAATCTATATATATGCCGGCACCTATTTCCTTATCTTGAAACATATCTATAATGATTTCTTTTTGAGTCAGTAATGCTGTTTCAGTGGATCGATACTTTCGAAACCCGTGCTGAAAGTCAAGGAGCAGGTTAGTACCCTACCATGCATTAATTTTTCTATACCCTTCGAGAACACTGGCAGTATAGAAATTGGACGATAGTTACGAATCAAATTCTTGTCGCCGCTTTTAAAAACCGGTATCACTCGAGCAATTTGCAGTGCCTTTGGAAATACAGCGGTGGATATTATGAGATTTTAAATGTGAGTAACAACGGGGCATATTAGGTGAAAAACATGTTTAATGGGCGCTATTTGGAGACCAGTTGCATCTACTGACTTTCTATTTTTAATATTACCTATGCACGAGAAAACTTCTGTGTAGTTCGTGGGCGCAACGAAAAGGGATGATAGACAGCTGCTTCCCTTCATGAATTCAATGTAATTTTGGCTGCACTCTACCTGACTCTGAGATACTTGTAAGATTAAGAAATTGTTGAAAGCATCAGCTAAACAGGTCCCATATATTCGTTTACCTTCAAACTGAAAGTTTTCGGAAGTATCACGGGTATTTTGTTGCAATAAGCAATTCCGTTTTCGCCAGATTACATCCGATCGCTGTTCTTCAGGGCTCCAAAATACATTTGTGAAATAGGCGTCTCGAGCCATTCTTAGTTTTGATGTTAGATTATTTCTGTAATTTTTGAATTGCCGAAGCAACTCTTCATCTTTTGATTGTACAAACTGTGCGTACAATCGGTTCTTATGCTTGATCATTTGGAGCAAGTCGGATGTTATCCAGGGTTTCCGTGCTTTTGATGACATGGCTGTCTTAGCGTAAAATGTGCATAATATATAGACTTGAATGTAGTGATGAAGTTAAGGTAAGCGGTATCGCTACTATCTTCCTCGAAAACGTGGTTCCAGGTCTGTTGGCTAATCGCAGCAAGAAAGGATTCACGATTTTGTACGTTATAGATTGTGTATAAATTATTTGCCTTTTGTAATTAACATGTACAGCTTTATCAGCAATCATGACGATTCCAAGATGATCACTAATGTCGATATATACTACGTCTGCAGTTAATAAATTACTGTGAACATTTGTAATGAATACATTTAATAAAGATTAACTTTCTAAAGTCACTCGTGTCGGCTTTGTTATTACGCTGAAAAAACCATTAGCAGCTATTAAATACTGGAGTTCTTTTTGGGATTGACTCAATGAAAGCATATTTATGTTATTATCGCCACCTATAACCATATCTAAAGACTGATCAGTTGCGTAGCTAAAAATCGTTTCAAGAAATTCAAAGAAGTGATTAATGGCACCAGATGGTGGCCTGTAAATAACACAGAAAAGTTTGTTAGAACTTCGTAGAGTGAGCACTTTGTAATCAGCAGTTGTCGTCGTGCATTCTACGACTAGTTCGCACGATGTTTTTCTAAGCAGAAGCGCGACGCCGCCTCCCCTTTTATCTTCGCGGTTTTGATTGAAGCACTGATAGCCAGGACAGTGAAAAACAATTGATGCTGGTGTGTACCAGGTCTCAGTTAACATGATCGCTTTTAGTGACACTCCGAAAGTATCGAGTAGAACAGGTAATTCATCTTCTTTGTGTGTTAAGGATCTGACGTTTAAATGAAAAGCTGACAAAACAAATTTTTTTGTTTTCACTATATGCTTAATTTCGTATGGCTGATAACCCATGTCGAGAAACAAATTTTAGGTGTCTGCAGGTATAACTACACAATTTGACGCAAATCATCAAACATGGTGATTGCCATCACTGCTGAGGTATCCGTTCTGCGCACAAATATTTTACCATTCCGAGTCCATGCATATTTCCATTTCAACTCCTTTTTCTTTGCATTTGCCGCACCGAACAGTTTTTTCATAGAAGGGCTCAAGTGCTCATTAACGAAGATGGGGGTTTTGGGTTCAAGTTCAATGTCCTCTGACGTTTTTTTCAACTTTCTAGCTTTCTCAAGAAAGCAGTCACGAGCTGATATGCGAACAAACTGCACCACTATATTTGGCGCTTCTGTATTACCCGTAGTTCGAACGCGGTGACAGACCTCGATGTCTCCACTTTCAAGGGGCATCTTAATAGCCTTCGCTATCTTTTTTGGGATATCCATGACATTCTGGTCTTGCGCCTTCGGAACACCTTTCACTTCAACGTTGTGACACCGCAGGTGCTGTTCGTTTTGTAGAAGTTTCACTTCATGCTCTTGAACTTAAGCATGCAAAGCGTCTCGTTCCTTTTCTAGTTTTACTAGAGACGTTCTTAGCTCTCCGTTTTCCAATTCAACGCGGTTCACGGACGTTTTCATTTCTTCATACCTCTTGTTTATGAAGCCTAGGCTGATCTTTATCTCGCGGATGTCCTTTCTTATGTCCATTTCGAGACTTTGCCGTAGTTCGCGGAACTCTTGTTGAAGTTCTCGTTTCAGTTCCTCGAAAAGTTTAACAAATTCCTTTGACATTGCCATTGGGCAAAGGGGAAAACAAGCTTGCAGCTCGGTTGACGCAATGACAAAAACAGTACACACGAGCAAGTACAGGCGAGAGTTGGCATGCAACAGCAGCAGCAGCAGCATTCACGGCAAACGAGGAAAAAAAACTCCCAGGTTAGTAGGGCAAAATTTCTCCAACCTGAGAATGTACAGCAAAGCGCTTAGAAAAGCGTGCGATCGCCATGACTGCTGCTGCCAAGTAAGGCGTCGATGCGTTCTTCGCCGGCTTTTCTGCTTTCCGCCAGGAATCCACACAAGCGCAGTACACTAGGCCAGGAAATGCCCTTGAAGTACGTGGTCCGCTGAAGGTCGTCGTGTCCAGCGATATAGTTTGGCCGGCACCTGAGAATGTACAGCAAAGCGCTTAGAAAAGCGTGCGATCGCCATGACTGCTGCTGCCAAGTAAGGCGTCGATGCGAACTTCGCCGGCTTTTCAGATTTCCGCCAGGAATCCACGCAGGCGCAGTACAATAGGCCAGGAAATGCCCTTGAAGTACGTGGCCCGATGATGGTCGTCGTGTCCAGCGATATAGTTTGGCCGGCACCTGAGAATGTACAGCAAAGCGCTTAGAAAAGCGTGCGATCGCCGTGACTGCTGCTGCCTTGAGTTCTTGAGTTATTTGGTATTCTTGATTCAAGCTCACAGTTTTTCAGTGCAACAGCACAGAGCCAAAAAGAAAGATGGAAGAAAAGAAACAACAACACAGTGCTGTCATCGGTAGAGTTAGTTCTTGGATTAGTTGGTATCTTGATTCGAATTCTTAGTTTTTCAGTGCGATGGCGCAGAACCAATGAAAAGAAGGAAGAGGAGAAGGGCGAACACAGGGCTGTCTTCAGCATGGTTGGGATCCTTGAATCCAGCTCATGGATTTTCTGCGCAACGGTACACAGCCAAAGAAAAGGAGGAAGACAGGAAAGACCAACACAGGGCTGTCTTCATAAGGGTTAGTTCTTGGGCTAGTTGGCATCCCTGATTCAATTTCACAGTTGTCCAGTGCAATGGCACAGAGCCAAAAAAAGAGGCGGAAAAGAATAAACACGAACACAGGGCTGAGTTCAGTAGGGTTAGTTCTTTGGCTAGTTTGCACTCTTGATTCAAGATCACAGTTTTGCAGAGCAACGGCACAGAGCCAAAAGGAAGAAGAGAAGGACGAAACGAAACACAGGGCTGAATTCATTAGAGTTTATTCTTGGGATAGTTAGCATTCTTAATTCAAGCTCATACTTTATCAGCGCAACGGCACACAGCCAAAGAAAAGAAGGTGGATTAGCAGAAATACGAACGCAGGGCTTTCTTAAGTAGGGTTAGTTCTTGAGTTATTTCGTATTCTTGATACACCTCATCGATTACAGCGTAGCGGCACACAGCCAAAGAAATAAGGAAGAAAAGAACGGTCGAACACATCGCTGACTTCAAAAGAGTTAGCTCTTGGGCTAGTTGTTATTCTTGTTTCAGGCTCACTGTTTCAGTGCAATCGCACACAGCCAAAGAAAGTAGGAAGAAAAAGACGATCACAGCGCTTACTTCATTGGAGTTAGTTCTTGGGTTAGTTGGTATTGTTAATTCAAGTTCATAGTAATTCAGCGCAACGGCCCACAGCGAAAGAAAGGTACACGGAAGAGCATAAATACGAACACAGGGCTTACATCAGTAGGGTAAGTTCTTGGGATAGCTGGTATTTTTTATTCAAGCTCATAGTTTTTGAGCGCAACGGCACGCAGCCAATGAAAATAAGGAAGAGAAGGAGGACGAACAGAGTACTGACTTCAATAGAGTTACTACTTAGAATATTTGGTACTCTTGATTCAACCTCACAGTAGAGTTAGTGTTTATATTAGTTGGTATTCTTGATTCAAGCTCAATTTTTCAGCGCAATGGCACACATCCAAAGAAGAGAAGAAGGAAGAGCAGAAGGACGAACACAGCGCTGATTTCAATAGAGTTATTTCTTAAGTTAGTTGGTATTCTTGATTCAAGCTCATAGTTTTTCACCGCAACGGCACACAGCAAAAGAAAAGAAGCACGGACCCAGCGCTGACTTCAGTAGAGTTCGCTCTTGGGTTTGTTGGTGTTCTTGATTCAAGCTCAGAATTTTTCAGCGCGACGGCACACAGCCAAATAAAAGATGGAAAAGAAGAGCGAACAGGGCCCTGCCTTCATTAGAGTTAGTTCTTTGATTAGTTTGTATTCTTGATTCAAATTCACAGTTTTTCAGAGCGATGGCACAGAGCCAAAGAAAAGAAGGAAGAGGAGAAGGGTAAACACAGGGCTGACTGCAGTAGGGTTAGTTCTTGAATTAGTTGACTTTCTTGATTCAAGCTCATCGATTTTCTGCGCAATGCTACACAGCCAAAGAAAAGAAGGAAGACAAGAAGAACGAACACAGTTCTGACTTCTATAGAGTTAGTTCATATGTTAGTTGGTATTTTCGATTCAAGCTCATAGTATTCAGCGCTACGGCACACTCCGAAAGAAAAGAAGGGAGCGAAGAAGCACGTATACAGCGCTGACATCAGTAAACTTATTTCTTAGATGACTTGGTATTGATTCATACAGTTTTTCAGCGCAACGGCGCACAGCCAAAGAAAAGAAGCAGGAAGAGAAGAACGGAAACAAAGCTAACTTCAGTGGAGTTAGTTCTTAGATTAGTTGGCATTCTTGATTCAAGCTCATAGTTTTTCAGCGCAACGGCGCACAGGAAAAAAAAGAGGGAAGAGGAGAAGGATGTAAACAGCGCTGACTTCAGTAGAGTTAGTTCTTGGATTAGTTGGGATTCTTGATTCCAGCTCATAGTTTCTCAGTGCAGCGGCATCCAGCCAAAGAAAACAAGGAAGAGGAGAATGACGAACACAGGACTGACTTCAGTAATGTTAGTTCTTATGTTTTTGGTATTATTGATTCAAGCTCATAGTCTTTCAGCGCAACGACACAGAGCCCAAGAAAAGAAGGAAGATTAGAAGGACGAACACATGCCTGATTTCAATAGGGTTAGTTTTTCGTTTAGTTGGCATTCTTGATTTAAGCTCATAGTTTTTCAGTATAACGGCACACAGCGAAAGATAATAAGAAGTAATAGAAGGTCAAACACGGTGCTGACTTAAGTAGAGTTAGTTCTTTTGCTAGAGGGTGTTCTTGATTCAAGCTCGTAGTTTTTCTGCGCAATGGCGCACAGCCAAAGAAAAGATGGAAGAGAAGAAGGACAAACACGGCACTGACTAATGTACATAAATTTAGTACTTGGGCCAGTTGGTATTCTTGATTCAAGCTCATAGTTTTCAGTGCAATGGCACACATGCAGAGAAAACAAGGAACAGGCGGAGGTCGAACAGAGTGCTGACTTCAGTAATGTTGTTCTTGGGCTAGATATTATTATTGATGCAAGCTCCTAAATGTTCATCAGAAATGCAAGCCACCGAAGAAAACAAAGGGATGAACACAGCATGACTTCAGTAGAGTGTATTCTTGGGCTAGTCGGTATTGTTGATTTAAGCTGGGTTTTTCAGCGCAGCGAAACACAAAGAAAACAAGAAGGAACAGGAGGACAAACACAGCACTGACTTCTGTAGGGTTAGTTCTTGGGCTAGTTGGTGTTCTTGTTTCGATATCATACATTTTCAGTGCAATGCCACACAGCCAAAGAAAAGAAAAACGAAAAGAAGGGCGAAGACAGCACTGACTTCAGTACAGAGAACTATTGGGCTATTGGGTATTCTTTTTTCAGATTTCCATCGCGACTGCGCGGAACCAAAGAAAAGAAGACGGAAGAGAAGGACGAACACAGCGGTCACATTAGTTGATTACTTCTTGGGCTGGTTGGTATTTTGATTTAAGGTCATGGTTTTCGATTGCATTGGTACACAAACAAAGAAGAGAACAAAGAGAAGAACGGCGAACAGAGCACTGACTTCAGTACTAATAATTCTTAGGCTAGTCGGTATTCTTAATTCAAGCTCATAGTTTTTCAGCGCAACTGTACACAGCCAAAGAAAAGAAGGAACAGAAGGACAAACACAGCACTGACTGCAGTAGAGGTAGATCTCGGGCAAGTTGGTATCCTTGATTGAAGCTCATTGTTTCAGCGCAACGTCACACAGCCAAAGAGAATAAGAAGGAAAAGAAGAAGAAACACATTGCTGAATTCAGTTGAGTTAGTATTTGGGCTAGTTAGTATTCTTGATTCAAGCTCATACATTTAGAACGTGATGGCAGACACCCAAATAAGAGAAGGCAAAGAAGGGCAAGCACAATGACAACTTCAGTAGAGTTGGTTCTTGAGCTAGTGGGTATTCTTGATACAAGCTCATATTATTTAGCAGAATAGCACGCAGCTGAAGAAAACAACGAAGAAAAGGACGAACACAATGGTGACTTCAGTTGAGAGGATTTTTGGGCTAGGTAATAAAACTACTGAAAACTAGAAAGACGAACACAGTGCTGAGTTCAGTAAGGTTAGTTCTAGGGTTATTTGGTAATCTTGATTCAAGCTCACATTTTTTTAGTGCAACGGCACAGAGCCAAAAGAAAAACAGAATAGAAGATGAACACAGGTCTGACTTCAAAAGGTTTAGTTCTCGGGTTAGTATGTATTCTTGATTCAAGCTGACAGTTTTCAGTGCAATGGCACAAAGCAAAAAAAGACAAAAGAGAAGAAAAAGAACACTTGGCTGACTTCACTAGGCTTAGTTCTTATTAGTTGGTATTCTTGATTCAAGCTCACAGGTTTTCAGTGCAACGACATAGAGCCAAAAAAAAAACGGAGGCATGAAAGACAAACACAGGGCTGACTTCAGTACTGTTAGTTCTTAGGCTAGTTGGTAGTATTGATTCAAGGTCATAGTTTTTCAGAGCAACGGCACACAGCCAGATAAAACAAGGAAGTGAATAAGGACGAACACAGAGGTTACATCGGTAGAGTTAGTTCTTAGATTAGTTGGTATTTTTGATTCAAGGTCATAGATTTTCAGCGCAACGGCTCACAGCTGAAGAAAAGAAGGAAGAGAAGAGTACGAACACAGCGCTGACTTCAATAGAGTTGCTTGTTAGTTTAGGTATTATTATTGGCTCAAAATCACAGTTTGTCTGTGCACGGCACGCAGCCAAAGAAACGAAGAAGGAAGAGAAGAAGGTAGAACACAGCGCTGGTGTGATAAGAGCTAGTTCTTGGGATAGTTGGTGTTCTTGATTCATGCTCAATTTTTTTCAGCGCAATGGCACACATCCAAAGAAAATAACTAAGGTTAGAAGGACGAAAACAGCGCTAACTTCAGTAGGGTTAGTTCTTAGATTTGTTGGTATTCTTGGTCGAAGCTCATAATTTTTCAGCGCAATGGCACACAGCCAAAAAATTAAGAACAATGAAAGCCGAACACAGCACTGACTTCAGTAGAGTTAGTTCTTGGACATTATTCTTGATTCAAGCTCAGTTTTACAGGGCAAAGGCACACAACCAAAGAAAATGAGAAGGAAGAGGAGAACAAACACCGCGCCGACTTCAGTAGAGTCAGATTTTCGACTTGTTATTCTTGATTCAAGCTCAGTTTTTCACCGCAACAGCGCAAAGCCAAGGAAGAGAACATGGTAAAGAAGGAGGACGAACACAGCGCTCACTTCAGGTGAATTGGTTCTTAGGAGAGTTGGTATTCTTGAATCAAGCTCACAGCTTTTCAGTGCAACGGCAAACAGCCAAAGAAAAAAAAGCAGGGAGAAGGACGAACACCGCACTGACTTCAATAGAGTAAGTACTTAGGTTAGTTAGTATTCTTGATCGAAGTGCAACGGCAAACAGCCAAAGAAAAGAAGGAAGAACACAGCGCTGACTTCATTAGAGTTAGTTCTTGGGTTAGTTGTTATTCTTTATTTAAGCTAACAGTTTTTCAGCGCAATGGCACACAGTCAAATAAAATAAGGAAGAGAAGAAGAACGAACACAGTGCTGACTTCAATAGAGTTAGTTCGTAGGTTATTTGGTGTTCTCGATTCAAGCTCATAGTTTTCAGCGCTACGGCACACAGCGAAAGAAAAGAGGGAACAGAAGAAGCACGTACACAGCGCTGACTTCAGTAGAGTTATTTTTTAGACTAGTCGGTATTGATTCATAATCACAGTTTTTCAGCGCAACGGCTCACAGCCAAAGAAAAGAAGGAAGAGGAGAAGGATGTGCACAGCGCTGACATCAGTAGAGTTAGTTCTTGGATTATTTGGGATTCTTGATTCAAGCTCATAGTTTCTCAGCGAAACAGCACAGAGCCCAAGAAAAGAAGGATGGGCAGAGAGACGAACACAGGGCTCACTTCATTAGAATTAGTTCATCGGTTAGTTGGTATTCTTGATTCAAGCTCATAGTTTTGCAGCCCAACGGCACACAGCCAAAGAAAAGAAGCAGGGAGAAGGACGAACACCGCACTGACTTCAATAGAGTAAGTACTTAGGTTAGTTAGTATTCTTGATTGAAGTGCAACGGCAAACAGCCAAAGAAAAGAAGGAAGAACACAGGGCTCACTTCAGTAGAATTAGTTCATCGGTTAGTTGGTATCCTTGATTCAAGCTCATAGTTTTGCAGCCCAACGGCACACAGCCAAAGAAAAAAGGAAGAGGAGAAGGACGAACACAGCCCTGACTTCAATGGAGTTAGTTCTTAGGTTAGGCGGTATTCTTGCTTCAAGCTCATAGATTTTCACCGCAACGGTACACATCCAGAGAAAAGAAGAAGGACGAACACAACGCTGACTTCAGTGAAGGTTGCTCTTGGGCTAGTTGGTATTCTTGATTCAAGCTCAAAGATTTTTTCAGCGCAACGCACACAGCCAAAGAAATGCGGGAAGTGGAGAAAGACGAACACAGGGCTCACTTCAGCAGGGTTAGTTCTTGGGTTAGTTGGTATTCTTGTTTAAAGCGAATAGTTTTTCAGCGCACAAGCAAAGAGCCAAAGAAAAGAAAGAAGAGGAGAAGGACGAAAACAGTGCTGACTTCATGAGAGTTACTTCTTTTGCTAGTTGGTATTCTTGATTCAAGCTCATTTTTCTGCACAATTGCACACAGCCAAAGTAAAGAAGGAAGAGAAGAAAGACAAACACGGTGCTGCCTACAGTGGAATAAGTTCTTGGGGAAGTTGGTATTCTTGTTTCAAGCTCATAGTTTTCACCGCATTGGCACACAACAAAAAAAAATAAGGAAGAGAGGACAGATGAACGCAGCGCTGACTTCAGTAGAGATAGTTCTCAGATTATTTGGTATTCTTGATTCAGGCTCATCGTTTTTCAGCGCAACGGCGCACAGCGAAAGAAAAGAGGAAGGACGAGAAGAACGAACAAACCGCTGACTTCACTGGAGCTAGTTCTTTAGTTAGGTGGTATTCTTAATTCAATCAAAAACATTTTCGCTGCAACGGCACACAGCCAGAGAAAAGAAGGACGAGCACAGCGCTGATTTCAGAAGAGGTTGCTCTTGGTCTAGTTGGTATTCTTGATTTAAGCTCACATAGTTCTTCAGCGCAACGACACAGAGCCAAAGAAAAGAAGGAAGAGGAGGACGAACAAAGGGATGACTTCAGTAGGGTTAGTTCTTTCTTTTAGTTGGTATTCTTGATTCAATCTCATAGTTTTTCAGTGCAACACACACAGCGAAAGAAAAGCAGGAAGTGGAGAAGGACGAACACAGGGCTGACTTCAGCAGGGTTAGCTCTTGGGTTAGTTGGTATTCTTGATTCAAGCTCATAGTTTTAAAGCGCAACAGCACAGAGCCAAAGAAAAGAAAGAGGAGGAAAAGGACGAACACAGTGTTGACTTCAGTAAGGGTTGTTCTTGGCTAGTTGGTATTCTTGGATCAAGCTCAGTTTTTCAGTGCATGCACAAAGTCAAAGATAATAAGAATGATAAACACAGTGCTGACTTCAGTAGAGGTCACTCTTGGGCTAGCTGGTATTCTTTCTTCAAGCTCATTATTTTTCAGCGCGAAGGCACACCGCTAATGAATATTGGAAAGATGAGAAGGACAAACACAACGCCGACTTCAGAAGAGCTAGGTTATGGGCTTGTTGGTATTGTTGATTCAAGCTCATAATTTTTCACCGCAACGGCACACAGCCAAAGAAAAAAGGAAAACAAGGGCGAACACATCCCTGCCATGATTAGAGTTTGTTCTTGTGCTATTTGGTATTCTTATAGTCTTTCAGCGCAATGGCACAGAGAAAAAAACGACGGAAGAGAAGGCAAACACAGGGCAGACTTCAGTACGGTTAGTTGGTATTTTTGATTCAAGCTCAAAGTTTTTCAGTGCAACGACAAAGTCCAAAAATACGAAAGACCAGTTACTTCTCGGGCTAGTTGGTTTTCTTGGTTCAAGCTCATAGTTTTTCAGCGCAACAGCACGCAGCCAAAGAAAAGTAGACTGAAGAGGATAAATACAAACACAGATCTTACTTCACAAGGGCAAGATAATGGGATAGTTGGTATACTTTGTGCAAGTTCATAGTTTTCAAAGCGATGGCACACAGCCAAATGAAATCAGGAAAAGAAGAAGGATGAACACAGCACTGACTTCCTTAGAGTTAGTTCTCAGATTAGTTGGTATTCTTGATTCATGCTCATAGATTTTCAGCGCATCGGCGAACAGCCCAAAAAAAGAAGGAAGTGAAAGACGAACACAGCGCTGACTTCAATGGAGTTAGTTCTTAGGTTAGTTGGTATTCTTGATTCAAGCTCAAAGATTTTCTCTGCAACGGCACACAGCAAGAGAAAAGAAGTAGGACGAACACAGCGCTGACTTCAGTAGAGGTTGCTCTTGGGCTAGTTGATATACTTGATTCAAGCTCACATAGTTTTTCAGCGCAACAGCACCGAGCCAAAGAAAACAAATAAGAGGAAACGGACGAAACAGTGCTGACTTCATGAGAAGTAGTTCTTGGGCTAGTTGTTATTCTTGATTCGAATTGATTATTTTTCAGTGCGATGGCACAGAGCCAATGAAGTAAAGATGAGGAGAAGGGCGAACACAGGGCTGACTTTAGTATGGTTAGTATTATTGATTCCAGCTCATAGATTTTAAGCGGAACAGTACACAGCCAAAGAAAATAAGGAAGAGAAGAAAGAAGAACACAGGGCTGACTTCAGTAGGGTTAGTTCTTGGGTTATTAGGTATTCTTGATTTAAGCTCACAGTTTTTCACTGCAACGGCGCTTAGCCATAAACTCGACAGAAGAAAACAATGACGAACACAGGGCTAAACTTCTGTAGGGTTAGATCTTGGGTAGTTGGTTTTCTTCATTCAAGCTGACAGTTTTTCAATGCAACGGCAGAGAGCCAAAAAAAAACGAAAGAAAAGAAAGACAAATACAGGGCTGACTTCAGTAGGGTTAGTTCTTGGCTTAGTTCATATTCTTGATTCAACCTCACAGTTTTTCAGCGCAACGGCACAGAGCCAAAGAAAAAGATTGAAGACAAGAAAAACGAACACAGGGCTGAATTCACTAGGGCTAGTTCTTGAGCTAGCTGCCATTCTTGATTCAAGCTCAGTTTTTCAGTGCAACGGCACAGAGCCACAAAGAAAAGACGGAAGAGAAGAAAGATGAAAATAGGGCTGACTTCAATAGGGTTAGTTCTTGGGTTAGTTGGTATTCTTGATTCAAGCTCACAGTTCTTCAGTGCAACTGCAAAGTGCCAAAAAAACGGGAGAATAAAAACGAACAGGGCTGACTTCATAAGGGATCTTGGGCTAGTTGGTATTCTTGATTCAAGCTCACATAGCTTTTCAGTGCGATGGCACAGAGCCAATGTAAAGAAGGAAGAGGAAAAAGGCGAACACAGGGCTGAGTTCAGTAGGGTTAGTTCTTGAATTTGTTAGTATTCTTGATTCCAGCTCATAGGTTTTCAGTGCAACAGCACAGAGCCACAAAAAAAACAACGGAAGAGAAGAAAGAACAACACAGCGCTGACATCAGTAGGGTTAATTCTTGGTCTAGATGGCATTCTCGATTCAAGCTCACAGTTTTTCAGTGCAACAGCACAGAGCCAAAAAAAGGAGCGAAGAGAAGGACGAACACAGCGCTGACTTCATTAAAGTTAGTTCTTGGTTTAGTTTTAGTCTGTATTCAAGCTCGCAGTTTATGAGCGCAACGGCACACAGCCAAAAACACGACGGACCACAAGTAAGACGAACACACTGCTAAAATTCAGTAGAGTTAGTTCTTGGGTTAGTAGGTGTTCTGGATTCATATCTCCTCATTTTTCAGTGCTACGGCACAGAGCCAAAAAAGGACGGAAGAGAAGATAGACCAACACAGGGCCGGCTTCAATAGTTTTAGTTCTTGGGTTAGTTGGTATTCTTGATTCAAAGTGAGAGTTTTTCAGTGCAACGCACACAGCCAAAGCAAAACAGGACGTGGAGAAGGACGAACACAGTGCTGACTTCATTGGAGGTAGTTCTTGGTCTTGTTGGTATTCTTGATTCAAGCTCATAGTTTTTCAGTGGAACGGCACACAGGCAAAGATCAGAAGGAACCGAAGAAGGACGAACAGAGTTCTGACTTCCGTAGAGCTGATTTTTGGGCTAGCTGTTATTTTTCATTCAAGCTCTTAAGTTTTCATCACTACGGCACGCGGCCAAAAATAATAAGGAAGATTAAAAAGATAAGCACAGAGCTGACTTCAGCAGGGTTAGTTCTTAGCTTAGTTGGTATTCTTGATTCAAGCTCACAATTTTTCAGTGCAACGGCAAAGTGCCAAAAAAGGAAAAGATAAAAGCGAACACAGGGCTGCCTTCATAATGGTTAGTTCTTGGGCTAGTTGGTATTCTTGATTCAAGCTCTTAGTTTTTCAGTGCAGCGCACACAGCCAAAGAAAAGCAGGAAGTGGAGAAGGACGAACACAGTGCTGACTTCATTGGAGGTAGTTCTTGGTCTAGTTGGTACTCTTGATTCAAGCTCAGTTTTTCAGTACGAGCACATAGCCAAAAATAATAACAAGAATAAACACAGTGCTGACTTCAGTAGCGTTACTTCTTTTGCTGGTGGGTATTCTTGATTCAAGCTCATTTTTCTGCACAATTGCACACAGCCAAAGTAAAGAAGGAAGCGAAGAAAGACAAACGCGGCTCTGGCTACAGTGGAGGTAGTTCTTGGGCAAGTTGGTATTCTTGATTCAAGCTCATAGTTTTTCAGTGAAACGGCACACAGGCAAATAAAAGAAGGAACAGAAGAAGGACGAACAGAGGTCTGACTTCAGTAGAGTTGATTTTTGGGCTAGCTATTATTTTTCATTCAAGCTCTTAAGTTTTCATCACAACGGTGCGCGTCCAAAAAGAAGGAGGAAGATAAAAAAGATGAGCACAGGGCTGACTTCAGCAGGGTTAGTTCTTGGCTTAGTTGGTATTCTTGATTCAAGCTCACAGTTTTTCAGTGCAAAGGCAAAGTGCCAAAAAACGGAAAAAAAATAAACGAACACAGAGCTGACTTCATAATGGTTAGTACTTGGGCTACTTGGTATTCTTGGTTCAAACTTATATTCTTTCAACGCAATGGCACAGATCCAAAACAACGACGGAAGAGAAGAAATACGAACACAGGGTACTTCAGTAGGGTTAGTTCTTGGCTTAGTTGGTATTCTTTACTCAGGCTCACAGTTTTTTCAGTGCAACAGCAAAGTGCCAAAAATACGAAAGATAAAAAAGAAAATCACAAGAATGACTTCATAAGGGTTATTTCTTGGGCTAGTTGGAATTCTTGATTCAAGCTCATAGTTTTTCACCGCAACGGCACACAGCCAAAGAAAAGAAGAAGGACGGACACAACGCTGACTAAAGTACAGGTTGCTCTTGGGTTAGCTGGTATTCTTTCTTCAAGCTCATTAATTTTCAGCGCGACAGCACACCGCAAAAGAAAATTAGAGGGAAGAGAAAGACAAACACAGCGCCGAGTTCAGTAGAGTTAGGTTTTTGGCTTGTTGGTATTGTTGTTTCAAGCTCATAGTTTTTCAGCGCAACGGCACGCAGCCAAAGAAAAGTAGACGGAAGAGGATAAATACAAACACAGATCTTACTTCACAAGGGTAAGGTAATGGGATAGTTGGTATACATTATGCAAGCTCATAGTTTTCATAGCGATGGCATAGAGCCAAATAAAATGAGGAAGAGAAGAAGGATGAACACAGCACTGACTTCCTTCGAGTTAGTTCTCAGATTTGTTGGTATTCTTGATTCATGCTCATAGATTTTCAGCGGATCGGCGCACAGCCAAAAAAAAGAAGGAATTGAAGGACAAACACAGCGATGACTTCAATGGAGTTAGTTCTTAGGTTAGGTGGTATTCTTGATTCAATCTCAAAGATTTTCTCTGCAACGGCACACAGCCAGAGAAAAGAAGAAGGACGAACACAGCGCTGACTTCAGTAGAGGTTGCATTTGGGCTAGTTGATATTCTTGATTCAAGCTCACATAGTTTTTCAGCGCAACAGCACCGAGCCAAAGAAAAGAAATAAGAGGAAAAGGAAGAAAATAGTGCTGACTTCATTAGAAGTCGTTCCTGGGCTAGTTGGTATTCTTGATTCGAATTCAAAAGTTTTTCAGTGCGTTGGCACAGAGCCAATGAAATAAGGAAGAGAAGAAGGGCGAACACATGGCTGACTTTAATATGGTTAGTATTCTTGATTCCAGCTCAGATTTTAAGCGGAACAGTACACAGCCAAAGAAAATAAGGAAGGGAAGAAAGATGAACACAGGGCTGACTTCAGTAGGGTTAGTTCTTGGGTTATTTGGTATTCTTGATTTAAGCTCACAGTTTTTCAGTGCAACGGCACTTAGCCAAAAACTCGACAGAAGACAACAACGACGAAAACAGGGCCAAACTTCTGTATGGTTAGATATTGGGTTAGTTGGCGTTCTTGATTCATGCTTCCAGTTTTTTAGTGCAACGGCACAGAGCCAAAAAAAGATGGAAGAGTAGAAATACGAACACAGGGTTGACTTTAGTAGGGTTAGTTCTTGGGTTTGTTGGTATTCTTGATTCAAGCTGACAGTTTTTCAGCGCAACGGCACAGAGCCAAAAAAAAGATGGAAGACAAGAAAAATGAACACAGGGTTGAATTCACTAGGGCTAGTTCTTGGGCTAGTTGCCATTCTTGATTCAAGCTCAGTTTTTCAGTGCAACGGCACAGAGCCACAAAGAAAAGACGGAAGAGAAGAAAGATGAACATAGGGTTGATTTCAATAGGGTTAGTTCTTTGCTTAGTTGGTATTCTTGATTCAAGCTCACAGTTTTTCAGTGCTACTTCAAAGTGCCAAAAAACGGGAGAAAAACGAACACAGGGCTGACTTCATAAGGGTTAGTTCTTGGGCTAGTTGGTAATCTTGATTCAAGCTCACATAGTTTTTCAGTGCGATGGCACAGAGTCAATGAACAGAAGGAAGAGGAGAAGGGCGAACACAGGGCTGAGTTCAGTAGGGTTAGTTCTTGAATTTGTTAGTATTCTTGATTCCAGCTCATAGGTTTTCAGCGGAACGGTACACAGCCAAAGAAAATAAGAAAGAGAAGAAAGACGAACACAGGGCGGACTTCATAAGGGTTATTTCTTGGGCTAGTTGGCAATCCTGATTCCAGCTCATAGTTTTTCATAGCAATGCCACAGAGCCACAAAAAAAAGATGGAAGAAAAGAAATACGAACCAGGGCTGACTTCAGTTGGGTTAGTTCTTGGGTTGGTTGGTATTCTTGATTCCAGCTCACAGTTTTTCAGTGCAACGGCACACAGCCAAAAACACGACGGAAGACAAGAAAAACGAACACAGGGCTAAACGTCAGTAGGGTTAGTTGTTGGGTTAGTTGATGTTCTTGATTCATGCTCCCAGTTTTTCAGTGCAACGGCACAGGGCCAAAAAGGATAGAAGAGAATAAAGACGAACAGAGGGCTGACTTCAACAGTTTTATTTCTTGGGTTAGTTGGTGTTCTTCATTCAAGGTGACAGTTTTTCAGTGCAACGGCACAGAGCCAAATAACAAACGATAGAGAAGAAAAACAAATACAGTGCTGACTTCAGTAGGGTTAGTTCTTGGCTTAGATGCTAATCTTGATTCAAGCTCTGTTTTTCAGTGCAACGGCACAGAGCCACAAAGAAAAAACGGAAGATAAGAAAGATGAGCGCAGTGCTGACTTCAGCAGGGTTAGTTCTCGGCTTAGTTGGTATTCTTGATTCAAGCTCACAATTTTTTAATGCAACGGCAAAGTGCAAAAAAACGGAAAAGATAAAAACGAACACAGGGCTGAGTTCATAATGGTTAGTTCTTAGGCTAGTTGGTATTCTTTATTCAAGCTCATAGTTTTTCAGTGCAAAGCACACAGCCAAAGAAAAGCAGGAAGAGGAGAAGGACGAACACAGTGCTGACTTCATTGGAGGTAGTTCTTGGGCTAGTTGGTATTCTTGATTCAAGCTCAGTTTTTTAGTACGAGCACATAGCCAAAGATAATAACAAGAATAAACACAGTGCTGACTTCAGTAGCGTTACTTCTTTTGCTAGTGGGTATTCTTGATTCAAGCTCATTTTTCTGCACAATTGCACACAGCCAAAGTAAAGAAATAAGGGAAGAAAGACAAACGCAGCGCTGGCTACAGCGGAGGTAGTTCTTGGGCAAGTTGGTATTCTTGATTCAGGCTCATAGTTTTTCAGTGCAATGGCACTGAAAACACGGAGCTGGCTAGATTGGAGGTAGTTCTTGGGCAAGATTGTATTCTTGATTCAAGGTCATAGTTTTTCAGTGCAACGGCACACATTCAAAGAAAAGAAGGAACCAAAGAAGGACGAACAGAGTTCTGACTTCAGTAGAGTTGATTATAGGGCTAGCTATTATTTTACATTCAAGGTCTTAAGTTTTCATCACAACGGCACGCGGCCAAAAATGAGGAGGAAGATAAAAAAGATGAGCACAGGGCTGACTTCACCAGGGTTACTTCTTGGCTTGGTTGGTATTCTTGATTCAAGCTCACAGTTTTTCAGTGCAAAGGCAAAGAGCCAAAAAACGGAAAAGAAAGAAACGGACACAGGGCTGACTTCATAATGGTTAGTTCTTCGTCTACTTGGTATTCTTGGTTTTAACTTATATTCTTTCAACGCAATGGCACAGAGCCAAAAAATCGACGGAAGAGAAGAAATACGAACAAAGGGTTGACTTCAGTAGGGTTATTTGTTATTCTTTATTAAAGCTCACAGTTTTTCAGTGCAACGGCACAGAGCCAAAAAAAGATGGAAGACAAGAGAAATGAACACAGGGCAGATTTCAGTTGGGCTAGTTCTTGGCCTTGTTAGCATTCTTGATTCAAGGTCAGCTTTTCAGTGCAACGGCACAGAGCCACAAAGAAAAGACGGAAGAGAAGATGAACACAGGGCTGACATCAGTAGGGTTAGTTCTTGGGCTAGATGGCATTCTCGATTCGAGCTCACACTTTTTCAGTGCAACGGCACAGAGCCAAAAAAAAGAAAGAATAGAAGGACGAACACAGCCCTTTCTTCATTAGAGTTAGTTCTTGGGTTAGTTTTATTCCTAATTCAAGCTCGCAGTTTTTGAGCGCAACGGCACACAGCCAAACATGGAGGAAGACAAGAAAGATGAACACAGGGTTAAATTTTAGTAGGGTTAGTTCTTGGGTTTGTTGGTGTTCTAGATTCATACTCCCAGTTTTTTAGTTCAACGGCACAGGGCCCAAAAAAGACGTAAGAGAAGAAAGACGAACACAGGGCTGACGTCAGTAGGGTTAGTTCCTGGGCTAGTTGGCATTCTTGAATCAAGCTCATAGTTTTTCTGTGCAACAGCACAGAGCCAAAAAAAAGGGACGGATGAGAAGAAACACGAACACAGGGCTGACTTCAGCAGGGTTAGTTCTCAAACTAGTTGGTATTCTTGATTCAAGCTCACATAGTTTTTCAGCACAATGGCACAGAGCCAAAGAAAAGAAGAAAGAGGATAAGGAAGAACAAAGGGCTGACTTCAGTAGGGTTAGTTCTTCGGTTAGCTGTTATTCTTGATTCAAGCTCATAGTTTTTCTGTGCAACACACGCAGCCAAAGAAAAGCGAGAAGTGGAGAAGGACGAACACAGGGCTGACATCAGCAGGAGTACTTCTTTTGCTAGTGGGTATTCTTAATTAAATCTCATTTTTCTGCACAATTGCACACAGTCAATGTAAAGAAGGAAGAGAAGAAAGACAAACGCGGCGCTGGCGACAGTGGAGGTAGTTCTTGGGCAAGTTGGCATTCTTGATTCAAGCTTATAGTATTTCAGTGCAACGGCACACAGGCAAAGAAATGAAGGAACCGAAGAAGGACGAACAGAGTGCTGACTTCCGCATAGTTTATTTTTGGGCTAGTTATAATTCTTGATTCAAGCTCTTAAGTTTTCATCAATACGGCAAGCGGCCAAAAAAAGGAAGAAGAGAAGAAGAACGAATACAGTGCTGACTCCAGTAGAGTTAGTTCTTGGGATAATTGCTATTCTTGGTTCAATCTTACATTCTTTCAGCGCAATGGCGCAGGGCCAAAAAACGACGAAAGGGAAGAAAGACGAACACAGGGCTGACTTCAGTAGAGTTAGATGTTATTTTTGATTCAAGCTCACATTTTCAGTGCAACGGCACAGAGCCACAAGAAAAGACGGAAGAGAAGAAAGATGAAAACAGTGCTGACTTCAGGAGGATTAGTTCATGGGTTAGTTGGTAATCTTGATTCAAGCTCATAGTTTTTCAGTGCAACAGCACAGAGCCAAAAAAAGAGACGGAAGAGAAGAAAGAACAACACAGTGCTCACATCAGTAGGGTTAATTCTTGGGCTAGATGGCATTCTCGATTCAAGCTCACAGTTTTTCAGTGCAACAGCACAGAGCCAAAAAAAGGAGAGAAGAGAAGGACGAACACAGCGCTGACTTCATTAGAGTTATATCTTGGGTTAGTTTTATGCTTAATTCAAGCTCGCAGTTTTTGAGCGCAACGGCACACAGCTAAAAACACGACGGACTACAGGTAAGATGAACACACTGCTAAACTTCAGTAAGGTTAGTTCTTGGGTTAGTTGGTGTTCTGGATTCATATCTTCCTATTTATCAGCGCAATGGCGCAGAGCCAAAAGACGACGAAAGAGAAGAAAGACGAACTCAGGGCTGACTTCAGTAGGGTTAGTTCTTGGCTTAGTTGGTATTCTTGATTCAAGCTCACAGTTTTTCAGTGCAAGAGCAAAGTGCCAAAAATACGAAAGATTAAAAAGAAAATCACAGGAATGACTTTATAAGGGTTATTTCTTGGGCTAGTTGGAATTCTTAATTCAAGCTCATAGTTTTTCACCGCAACGGCACACAGCCAAAGAAAAGAAGAAGGACAGACACAACGCTGAATAAAGTACTGATTGCTCTTGGGTTAGCTGGTATTCTTTCGTCTAGCTCATTAATTTTCAACGCGACAGCACACCGCAAAAGAAAATTAGAGGAAAGAGAAAGACAAACACAGCTCCGACTTCAGTAAAGTTAGGTTTTTGGCTTGTTGGTATTGTTGATTCAAGCTCATAGATTTTCAGCGCAACGGCACGCAGCCAATGAAAAGTAGACGGAAGAGGATAAATACAAACACAGATCTTACTTCACAAGGGTAAGATAGTGGGATAGTTGGTATACTTTATGCAAGCTCATAGTTTTCAGATCGATGGCACACAGCCAAATAAAATGAGGAAGAGAAGAAGGATGAACACAGCACTGACTTCTTTCGAGTTAGTTCTCAAATTAGTTGGTATTCTTGATTCATGCTCATAGATTTTCAGCGCATCGGCGCACAGCCAAAAAAAAGAAGGAAATGAAGGACGAACACAGCGCCGACTTGAATGGAGTTAGTTCTTAGGTTAGGTGGTATTCTTGATTCAATCTCAAAGATTTTCTCTGCAACGGCACACAGCCAGAGAAAAGAAGGACGAACACAGCGCTGACTTCAGTAGAGGTTGCTCATGGGCTAGTTGATATTCTTGATTCAAGCTCACATAGTTTTTCACCGCAACAGCACCGAGCCAAAGAAAAGAAAGAAGAGTAAAAGGACGAAAACAGTGCTGACTTCATTAGAAGTAGTTCTTGGGCTAGTTGGTATTCTTGATTCGAATTCAAAAGTTTTTCAGTGCGATGGCACAGAGCCAATGAAACAAGGAAGAGGAGAAAAGCGAACACAGGGCTGAATTTAATGTGGTTAGTATTCTTGATTCCAACTCATAGATTTTAAGCGGAACCGTACACAGCCAAAGAAAATTAGGAAGAGAAGGCGAACACAGGGCTGACTTCAGTAGGGTTAGTTCTTGGGTTATTTGGTATTCTTGATTTAAGCTCACAGTTTTTCAGTGCAACGGCACTTAGCCAAAAACTCGACAGAAGACAACAAAGGCAAACACAGGGCTAAACTTCTGTAGGGTTAGATCTTGGGTTAGTTGGCGTTCTTGATTCATGCTCCCAGTTTTTTAGTGCAATGGCACAGAGCCAAAAAAAGACCGAAGAGTAGAAATACGAGCACAGGGCTGACTTCAGTAGGGTTAGTTCTTGGCTTAGTTCATATTCTTGATTCAAGCTCACAGTTTTTCAGCGCAACTGCACAGAGCCAAAAAAAGATGAAAAACAAGAAAAACGAACACAGTGCTGAATTCTCTAGGGCTAGTTCTTGGGCTAGTTGCCATTCTTGATTCAAGCTCAGTTTTTCAGTGCAACGGCACAGAGCCACAAAGAAAAGACGGAAGAGAAGGAAGATGAACATAGGTCTGACTTCAATAGGGATAGTTCTTGGATTAGTTGGTATTCTTGATTCAAGCTCACAGATTTTCAGTGCAACTGCAAAGTGCCAAAAAAACGGAAGAAAAGCGAACACAGGGCTGACTTCATAAGGGTTAGTTCTTGGGCTAGTTGGTATTCTTGATTCAAGCTCACATAGTTTTTGAGTGCGATGACACAGAGCGAAAGAAAAGAAGAAAGAGGAAAAGGGCGTACACAGGGCTGAGTTCAGTAGGTTTAGTTCTTGAATTTGTTAGTATTCTTGATTCCAGCTCATAGGTTTTCAGTGCAACAGCACAGAGCCACAAAAAAAACGGAAGAGAAGAAAGAACAACACAGCGCTGACATCAGTAGGGTTAATTCTTGGGCTAGATGGCATTCTCGATTCAAGCTCACAGTTTTTCAGTGCAACAGCACAGAGCCAAAAAAACGAGCGAAGAGAAGGACGAACACAGCGCTGACTTCATTAGAGTTAGTTCTTGGGTTAGTTTTATTCTGTATTCAAGCTCGCAGTTTTTGAGCGCAACGGCACACAGCCAAAAACACGACAGACCACAAGTAAGACGAACACACTCCTAAAATTCAGTAGGGTTAGTTCTTGGGTTAGTAGGTGTTCAGGATTCATATCTCCCCATTTTTCAGTGCAACGACACAGAGCCAAAAAGGACGGAAGAGAAGAAAGACCAACACAGGGCCGGCTTCAATCGTTTTAGTTCTTGGGTTAGTTGGTATTCTTGATTCAAAGTGACAGTTTTTCAGTGCAACGCACACAGCCAAAGAAAAGCAGGAAGTGTAGAAGGACGAACACAGTGCTGACTTCATTGGAGGTAGTTCTTGGTCTTGTTGGTATTCTTGATTCAAGCTCATAGTTTTTCAGTGCAACGGCACACAGGCAAATAAAAGAAGGAACAGAAGAAGGACGAACAGAGGTCTGACTTCAGTAGAGTTGATTTTTGGGCTAGCTATTATTTTTCATTCAAGCTCTTAAGTTTTCATCACAACGGTGCGCGTCCAAAAAGAAGGAGGAAGATAAAAAAGATGAGCACAGGGCTGACTTCAGCAGGGTTAGTTCTTGGCTTAGTTGGTATTCTTGATTCAAGCTCAAAGTTTTTCAGTGCAAAGGCAAAGTGCCAAAAAACGGAAAAGAAATAAACGAACACAGGGCTGACTTCATATTGGTTAGTTCTTGGGCTACTTGGTATTCTTAGTTCAAACTTATATTCTTTCAACGCAATGGCACAGAGCCAAAACAACGACGGAAGAGAAGAAATACGAACACAGGGTGACTTCAGTAGGGTTAGTTCTTGGCTTAGTTGGTATTCTTTACTCAGGCTCACAGTTTTTCAGTGCAACAGCAAAGTGCCAAAAATACGAATGATAAAAAAGAAAATCACAAGAATGACTTCATAAGGGTTATTTCTTGGGCTAGTTGGAATTCTTGATTCAAGCTCATAGTTTTTCACCGCAACGGCACACAGCCAAAGAAAAGAAGAAGGACGGACACAACGCTGACTAAAGTACAGGTTGCTCTTGGGTTAGCTGGTATTCTTTCTTCAAGCTCATTATTTTCAGCGCGACAGCACACCGCAAAAGAAAATTAGAGGGAAGAGAAAGACAAACACAGCGCCGACTTCAGTAGAGTTAGGTTTTTGGCTTGTTGGTATTGTTGATTCAAGCTCATAGTTTTTCAGTGCAACGGCACACATCCAAAAACACGACGGAAGACAAGAAAAACGAACACAGGGCTAAACTTAAGTATGGTTTGTTCTTGGGTTAGTTGATGTTCTTGTTTCATGGTCCCAGTTTATCAGTGCAACAGCACAGAGCCAAAAAAAGATAGAAGAGAAGAAAGACGAACACAGGGCTGATTTCAATAGTTTTAGTTCTTGGGTTAGTTGGTATTCTTGATTCAAGGTGACAGTTTTTAAGTGCAACGGCACACAGCCAACTAAAAAGACGATGGAGAAGAAAAACAAATACAGGGCTGACTTCATTAGGGTTAGTTCTTGGCTTAGATGCTATTCTTGATTCAAGATCTGTTTTTCAGTGCAATGGCACAGAGTAAAAAAAAGATGGAAGACAGGAAAAA